>NC_081369.1:24284727-24590061 GCF_030684315.1 Stegostoma tigrinum
GAGAACAGAGAGCTTCAGCTGCACTATCTTGAACACAAGCAACAGCTGGATGAACTGAAAGAGCGTATGAAGTTCTTCACCAAAGTAAGATACCTGAAGTGCTTTATATCTCCCAGAAAGTGACAATGGAATGCTTGAAATGTTTTATGCATGCCATAAATATACCAGCTTTCTGCTTCAAGCCTTGGGAAGAAAAATGTAAAATGCGCTGGTTTATTTATTCATGATATTCAAGCCAAATGTCATATTTGGTGAGAATCTAGTATGTCATTTCCAGTTATCCCTGTATTATTCATTTCCATTTAATAATGCCCTTTGTTGACCATTTTAATTTCAGGAGAGTGATATTGATGTGACTGAACTCAGCGAAGCACTGATGCTCATAAAGGTAATGCAAAGAAGTTGATCCCTCTTCCAATTTGTCTCTACTCTGAACTAATAACAATCTGACCCTCATAAGCCATGATTGAAGTGTCTTGCATTTTAAGAGGTAAATTCATTGGTGTGCCTTCAAGTGGCTATTGTAGCTTAAACATAGGAAAATGTCAGAAAGAGCCAGGAGGACACAGTCAGAAGAGTAATTTGAAATTTGTTCATTCTGTTGATATTTTGTCTATTCAACAAAGAATATATTTTATGAATGTTGCTCACAGTTTGGATCGAATTTTAACATGCTGAATACATTGACCTGGGAGGTTAAAACAGTAGAAATTGATAACACATCAGGAAGCCAACTCCTTTATGTCCCTTTCTGCATTGAGCAAAATGTGTTGGCTTGCTTTCAGGAAAAAAATCAACTCTGGTCAATTTTAATATGTTAATCGGTCATTTCAAGAAATTTAGGCCCGATTTTACTGTTTGGTTGTGGATCCATAGGTTTCTCATACTCTTTGGAACTTGGCAGTAAAACAAAGATGAAAACACAATTGATGGACAAATATGGCAATAGTTACTGACATCTCATAGATACTTTCTTGTGTTTATTGGGAAAACTTTGTTCACAGCACTTGTGTTGAGCTAACTTTGACAAATTGGAGAGACAGTAGCATAGTGAAATTGTCACAAAAACTCAGGCTAATGTTTTAGGGACACAGGTTCCGCTACAAAATACCACTACAAAAATTTAAATTTTTATGAATCACCTTTGTAAAAAAAAAGCTGAAATTCACGTTACTAACTAAATGAAGCAATAAGCTTCTGTGGTTTAAAACCGATGAGTATTTTCTATATAAGATGCAAGCAAAGCAAAAACTAAATGCTAACTTAGCCTAAACTCTGACAGCCAGAATCGCAATTACAGACTGGTCAGTTTAACTTTAGTGGTGAACAAATTTCCAGAAATGTTATTCAGATAGAATTGTAAGAAGCAAGGAAAATGATTGTTAATTCAGAAGAATCAGCATGGGTTTTTTTTAAGGGAAAATTACGTTTAACTAACTTGCTAGAGGTTTTTGAAGAGATAACAGAGAGGTTGTTAAAGCATGGAGCTGCAAGCTTGGTCTCATTTATTAACATGACCTTCAGCTTTTTAAAAGCTGTCAAATAATATTTCTCATACTATATTGGCTTTTTCTTTCATAGATCTGTTCGCAGTACAGCTACTGTGGTGGAGTTTGGGATGAACTTCCAGTCAAGCCCACACATCCCTAAAAACCTCATGATTTCCCATTTTGTTGTGGGATTGGGGAATTGTGTTATCTCATACCTTTGCAACCCTAGGCAGTGCTTGTCCTTGATCGACTATATGTCCTAGATAAGCCACTTGAGCCTTAGCGACCTTGCTGTTTGTGAAGTTGACTAGGTCAGCTGACTGTACTTTCTGGAAGAGGGTGTCTCGGCGTATTATGCAGTTAGATAAGGCTGTCACTATCTGGTTCACTGACCTTTGAAAGTTGGCTAAGGTATTTCAGGGCCTGAATAGCATGACTGAACACTGGTAATGTAGGCTACTTTACCCAGTCATAGTACTGGCAGGGGTTGGTTGTGGTCACTTCATTAACCTTGTGATAGTTGATGCAGAGCTTTGAGGAGCTGTTCAGCTTGGGCGCAAGCAAAATTATGAAGTAGTTTGATTAGTTATTGTCCAGCCTGTAATTATTCTCCTGAACTTGGACCTGCTTTTCTTGGCCTTGCCAATGGGGATGTTGCCTTACAGGAGGACCTCTTTCCATATCTGCATCATGTGGAGCTAGGATTATGCAGCCAGGTTTACCTCTGCAAAAACCCTTGCAATAAACAGCCTTATTAAGTCTGCTTGTTGTTCTGCATCATCTAGACTAACCAAGAGCACAAATTAATTAGTATTCCTGATTGATTAGCTGGGCAGTAGGGGATTCAGTGTGTACCTCACTCCTATCCCTCTCCAATTCATTCCATTGTTACCCTCATACTTCAAGTCATTAGCAATGGACCTTTACCTGCTTGACCCTTCTCAGCAATGGTATTGCTTTATCTTGATGACATGATTCAGCTTGATGGTGCACGAGTTCCGTACCTCCTGTTCCCCATCCAGTGTTCCTCCGGACATTGCCGCTGGTCATCAGTTATTGGGTCCTCCACTATCCCTTTCATTGATGCTTCAGTTCCTTAAGGCACCCTGGCCTAGCAGCAGAACTGGAGCCTCAACTCAGCCTGCAATTCCTGGCCAGGAGAGTTAGCCCATGACCTGCTCCTCATTTACCGGGAGACCCCAGCCTGGGGTAGAGCAGTGTCTGGTATGAACTGGCTTTGCAGCCGCTGCCCTCCAGCAGCCTCCTTCTTCACCTGCGATCCTCCAGACTTGAAAGAAAAGAGAAAAGAAAAAGCAAAAGCAAAAAGAAGAAAAGAGAAAAAGAGAAAGAAAGTAGACAGGCGCAGATGAGCTTAGGCTTAGCCCTGCAATTCTGCCCCATCTTGAACGTTAATGAACATTAATGATTCTTTCTGGAAGCTTCCCCAATACTGATGTTGAACAGACTGTTTTGTAATTGCTCTGGTATTGCGTATGATTTCTCGACCAAGGGTGAGATGTTTGCAGCTCTCCGGTTTAATGCCCCTCCCTCAAGTCGAGGGAGAACTGAAAGATTATGGCCCTCCAATTTCCACTGTCTCTTTCTTCACTATCCTTTGGATGCATCTCGTCCAATCTCGGAGCTTTGTCAATTTTAAGTACCAGCAACCCGTCCAAAACTAATCAATTTTGAAGCCTTCTAATGACAAAATTTCCTCTTCTGCCATCATGGTCTAGGTAGCATCTAGTTCCTTTGGTAGATACATATGCTGTGCATTAATTTAACACATAAACCACGCTCTGCCTCCAGGTGTAAATCCTCTTTGTGATGCTGAATAGGTCCTTTTACCCACTCTACCCCATCCCCATACTATATATATGTTTATGGAAGACTTTGGGATTCCCCTTTATGTTGGTTCCAGTCTTTTCTGATAATTCCTCTTTGTATTCTCATGGGGTTTTCTTTTACCACCCCCCTTATCATTAACCTGTATTCCTCTTAGTTCTCAATTATATTTTCTATGTGGCACCAATCGTAGAACACTGTTTCTTCTTTATCTCAATTTTTATTTCCTTTGTCATCCAGAGTGCTCTGGATCTGTTTACCCTAGTTATCCCATTTGAGGGAATATGCCTTAACTTTACCCAAGTAATCTCTACTGTGAAGATAATCCATTGCTCAGCTACAGTTTTTTCTCGCAAACTTATTTTCCAATCTATCTTGCCCACCTCCATTCTTGGTGTATTGAAATCAGCTCTCTGTCAATTAATCTTTCTTAGTTTAGATTGACCATTGTCATTCTCCACTATCATTCTGAACTTTATGGTACAATCATCACTGTCTTCTAAACATACATCCGTTGACCCCTGGTCTACATTATCATCTCTTTTCCAAAAATCAGATCCAACTGTGTTGTCTCTTATTTGACTAGACACGCTGCTATAAGAAACTCTCCTGAACAAAATCATGGAACATTTGCCCCTCGCTGTTGTTTACACCACCAGTATCGCAGTTTATATTTGAGTAGTTAAAGTATCCCATAATAACTGCTGTACAATGTTGGCATCGTTTTGTAATTTTCCTGCAGATTGTTAAGCAAGTCAGCTGGCTGTTCAGATATAAGAGATACTCACTTGAAATGTGATTGGTTGAGTTCCTCAGATGTCATCAATGAGGCCTAAGAGCAATACAATGCAAACTATATGACAATTGTATATATCTTTGAACAAGCCTGCAGTACATTAAAGATATGCTTCAGAGGCCTCAACAGATTTGAAGGCGTCTCTCAGTATGCACCAGTTAGAGTCTCCAGAATGGTTGTTTTGCTCTGCATTCTGCACAGCACTGAAAAGGAATAAGCTTTGGGTGTGTAAGAAAAGACACAGCCTCTTCAAACAGCATGAGGAGGAGATACAATGTGATGTACTTACGACACGTGCTGCCTAAGATTTCCTCATTGTGATGTTCTGTTAGTTTCCAACAATCCAATCACATGCAAAAGCCCCTATATTATCCCTGGCCACCCATTCCACAACACAGCAAACAAACCAGGCATCCCTTTGACAAATTCCACTGCTTTTTTTTGAATAATTTTTCTGGAGTTTTGATCACCTGTAGCCTGTAATGGTGTACCCTAAGGGCGAATGATTTCCTCTGAAGAGTCATTACCTTCCTGGCCAATGTCCAGTGAGACTCCTGAATCATCTTTAGAGATTAAGGATATGAATTAGAACCGTCTAAATAAGAATATCTTAAAGAACTGTTATGCGAATTGTTTTTCACTCATTGACATCAAGCCAACTTGAATAAGTATGTCTGTTATGAAGCTACCTGGTATTTTATTGTATCACTAGCCACCTGGGAAGTCCTATCTCCAATGGCAAAGCGCACAAATATTCCACTGAAATTCTGAGGAAAGGTCAATGCACCTGAAATGTCATTTCTAATTTATCTTCACGGATGTTGCCAGACCTGCTGAGCTTTTCCAGCAATTTCTGTCTTTGCCTCTTCAGATATATCAAGGAGATAGCCTAGGCCCTAAGTTTATTTAATGGCAAGTGTAAGATGCTGGGATCTAGATGTAATTTGATTGGTCACACTATTCAGTTTAAAGCAAAACACACTTTTATTCTAACATCAGTTAAAATACAAAAAAAAAAGAAGAATTGGTAAAACGTTAGCTCTGTTGGAAAACTTAACAGAAAATTAGCTGATTTAATGCCTGAACAGCAACTGTTCCAATATAGTAACGTCCTATAAGTACACCCTTGGCAAAGGTAAATTAGTAGAACAAATTGTCTTACATGTGATGTTTCTACAGTCCAGGAGAAAAGAACACCGAGAGAGATTTCTGGCAGAGAGAGAGGTATGGAAGATTTCACAACTAACTTCAAAACCCCAACAGTTGAAAACTAAACTAAAACCCTGGTTTTGTGAGAGCCTGACTCCACTCATTCTTGCTGCTTCAATTGTTCAAAATTTAAAAGAAAACGCCAGGGCCTCACAAGTTGTTTACTTTACTGGAGACAATTTGTCACATCTGTTTTACAACTTCTCTTTCTAAAAAAAAGGACAAAATGCATCTCTGAAGCCATAGAGTCGCCACCACATCCCTCTCCTAAGATGTCCTTCAAAAGGTGGTAATTCTACTGTGTAGCAAAGCTGTCAAATTTCACAGTATACCTGTAATATTGGAAAGGGATTGGTTAGCTCAGTTGGCTGGACAGCTGCTTTATAATGCAGAGTGATGTCAGCTCTGCAGGTTCAATTCCTACACCAGCCAAGGTCACCATGAAGGTCCCACCTTCTCAACCCACATCTCATCTGAGCATGCTGACCCTTACGTTCAACCACCACCAGTTGGGTCTCCCTAGTGAGAGAGCAGCCCTGTGGTCCAGTACGACGATGGTGACCTTACCATTAATAGTGGAGTTGAAGTGAATAAATGTGAATGATTATCACCTGATCATCATTTTATACGAGTTTGAAGGACAAGACTGGATTATAACCTGGTGGTAATATCAAAACTACTTGAACAAAACTTGGGGAAGTTATACATTTTGTTGAGGCATGAAAACCAAATTTATGTAAATACACACACAACTGGTACTAGTCTTTATTGTACATGATGTATTTTGCAATTCGTTGGCCATACTGTAGAGTTTTATATCCATATTGAGGAAGATAAAGCTGGAAGAGAGTGTGCATATAGACCAGTCATGTGTTTTTTGCCTTTATTGTAGGTTCGTAAACACGAGAAGAATAGACATATTGAATTCCTGGAGAAAGTAGAGGACGACATTAAGAAAGATTTGGAGTACTCCATGCGAGAGCTTCAGGCAACACATGCAGAGACTGTTCAAGAACTTGAAAAAACAAGAAATATGTTACTTATGCAGTACAAAATTAATAAAGATTATCAGGTAACTGTCTATATCCCAGAGATGCAACTCGTATTTCAAAAACATTACTATTTCAATAGTATGAACATAATGAGCTGAACCTAGTTAGAAATAGTCAGATAGGAGGTAGTGGGTGAGATGGGTGACCTATAAACTGACAACAAGCTTCAAGGAATTTGAAGAGCTAAGACAGGTTGGAATAAAGTAGGTTAGAAAGACAGACGGATTGATTTGGCTTTTTTGGGATTCTGACGTCTATTTTGAAAAGTGGTTCAAAAGATTTAACAATTTATGATGTCACCATGGAAACAAGTATAAGTTGGGTGGTCAGAAGTTTAGTGGCAAAGGGAATGTTGTCATGGCCAATGTGAGCTTGGCAAGAGTGGAAGTTGAAATAGAAACTGGAGAAAGAAAGGAACTAATAACTAAACACTGGGATTTCCAGGATCTTTGATTTTATGGACCAAGGAAGGGGTCAGTGACTATTTCTGATTTCACATTTTGGATTTATACTGAGATTCACTTCAGAGTATTTCTCCCAATATGATTTACCTTGTTCATAAAGTTATGCAACTTTCTTTTGGGTAAAGAAATATTTGCTGATATTTTGATTGCTTGCTCTCTCTTCTTAGCCTAATTTTACCTAGGTTTTGATGGGCTAACAACATGATTAACTATAATCCAACTTTGAATGAATAATAATTTTTTCCTCCAGTGGTGAAACAAACAGATTTTTGCCAACTCTCTTTCAGCAACTGTAGTAGTTCAAGGGTTACATTATGAAATAATACTATTATGTTTGTGTGCCATTATTGACAGATATTTCATTTACTTTTCCCTTCTCAATGAGTTTGCCAGTCATCTCGGAGTAGGGGAAGGAAACTAGTTCAGTAATTTTAGTTAAGATTTTACTGGATTGATCCAGATGAAGTACTAATGTGGTATTCAATTGTGATGTCACAGATCAAACCATTTTCCTTAAAAGGGGGGTTGCATGTTGAAAGATTAAAGTTGATGAGGAGAGGAGAGTTAATTTGTAAAATGCTTCAGCCAAAGATGTTTCTTTGTTAATTCCAAGCAAACTGCACTACATCTTTTTTTACATCCAGACTTGAATTCTTCGAAGTTGCCTTTGCCAACCTCTTAAAAATTCTCCTTTTACAAACTCCAATTTGGTTAGATTCCACTTTTATTCAGTCCCAAGACAACAGCTATTTGCCAATTACTTACTAATGTTCTTTGGCTCCATATCAAAAACAAAAAGAGCATTTGTATTTATGTATGAAGTAAATCATTTCTATATCCTTCACAGAAGCATTCTTAAACACTAGTAACATAATTAGTAGTGGAGCAGATGACTAAATTTTTAGTTAAAAAGGTAGTTTTAAGGAGGGTCTCAAATGGGAATGGAAACCTGGAAGCAGAGAGTTTTAGAGAGTACTGCCAATGGTGTAATGATATAAGATAGTGGATACTCAAGACGCCAGGACTGAGGGAGAGAAAATACCTTGGAAGGTTATAAGGCTGGACAACATTGCATGGATAGAGATAGGTGAGTCCACAGAGGGACTTGAAACCAAGGAAACTGAAGGGTATTGTTTAACTGAGAACATACATAGATCAGCAAGAAAAGGCTCATGGTGGAAAGTTGGATGTAGGTAAATGTTGAAGGTATAAAGTAGGATTCCAAACAATTGGGCTGCTTTGTGCTGATGTGAAGTTGCCTGACTGTTTCTGGAGCTGCACGCTTTCCAGCAAGTGGAAAGCATTCTATCATATTCCTGACTTCTGCCTTGTAAATGGAGGATAGATTTTGAGAAATCTGAAGACCACAGAATTCCCAGTATCTGACCTGTTCATGTAGCTACCGTATTTATTTTTCTATTCAAGTTCAGTTTATGACAAATGTTAATCCTCCAAATGTTGACAGTGGTGTTGATTCATCAATGGCATAGCCGGTTGGATTCTCTCTTGTTTGAGAGTGTAATTGCCTAACGTTTGTGTGGTGAATATGAACTTGCTCTGTATCAGCCCAAGCCTGAATGTTGTCTCGGTCATGCTGCATTTGGATGAGGACTGACTGCTTCAGTATCTGAGGAGTTGCAAAAGGTGCAGAACATTGTACAAGCATCGATGAACCTCCTTACTTCTGACCTTATGAAGCTTCTGAAGATAGTTAGACCTATGCCACTACCATGCTGAAGCTGGCAAAGTTGGTGGAATTTGTTGAATATTCATTATTTCACTACTACTTCAGATTCCTCTCTGGTCTCTCTTTCTGGTATATTAATGATGTATCTCACAGTGAACTAGAAAAAGCAATGACTTGTTTCCAAGCTGCAAACTTCTCGCACCTTATCTGGCCTCTCTTTGACTCCTCTTTCTTCTTGAACTTTATCCAGAAATGGAAAAATCAATTAATATTTAGTCTGCAGCCATGAACTCCCGCACTTCCTTCTGTCCAACGTGAAATATATTGTCTTTTTAAAACCCTAGGTTTTACTGTTCTTTGTGGCAGCTTTAGTTCCATAAATCTGTATGTTGAGTTGAGTTCATTAGGTCGAATGCATCAGGTGTTGACGCATTCCTCCTGATTTGATATCAATTGACCTTTGGGAGATTTCCCAGTCTGCTTTTGTAAAATTTGCTACAACCATGTGAGAAAGAATGAACTGGTTCCTTTTATCTTTCAGCCTTCTTGGTTGGTTGCAACAAAGGAAAGATTTTTAGTAAAAAGCTGTACCTTTCTCCAACTAAAATGTAGTTAGCAGCAGATTTATACCAAGGCAATGAGGAATAAATTAGAAGGTTTTCTTGAGTTTGTGAAAAATATCAAGTTTGTTACTTGCTAACCCAAGCAAATCATAAATATGCAACATCAAGCATGCAGCCTTCATGCATTCACTTGGCCATTATACACACACACACACACACACACACACACACACACACACACACACAGAAATAAAATTAAAAGGGCATGGTGTGCAGTACAAAAAGAAGATTAAAGAATATACAGTTTAGAGTCATTAAAATGTCTTTGAGACCATAATTGACTTCTTGGACCATCAAATGTAGCAAATATTCCAGTTATCCTTTAAGTTCTTGATTTCCTGATGTTTCTTTTCTGTAAATGCTCACTAAATGCATTCCTTCTTGAGAGGCAAAGAGAGAAAGCTGCTTCTGCTAATATTCAGTTCTGCATCCAAAAATCCATCTCTTCTCTTTCATCAAAGCGAGACCCCCTTGAAGTAGCAACCTGTTTGTAGTTTTTATCTGCTGAAGTTATGCTTTTCAAGCTTGATCATTGTCAGTGATTTTTCATCTCCAACATATGAATATTCACATAATGGTATAAATCAATTGGGGGGCTGAGGATCCTTCCACATTTCAGGTGGTGCGTGAACTGACTTGTTTCATTGCCCTTGGGGAAATTCTTAATTTCAACAGAAACTGTCTTTTGCTTAATGCAAATTGATTTTATGACTATCAACCTGCATCATCAGAAAACTCTACTGACCATTTTGAAATCTGTGATTTGTTTCCTTTGAAAATCGTTTCAGCCCATGAAATTCCTAGGTACTAAATTGCCCAGTGGAATTCAAACATCAGTTGCCTATATTTTATATCATCATAATAAATGCCATCCTAGTTCTGGTGGTCATGTAATGATAGGAATTTTGGTGCCAAAGATGATACTTAAGGGCCTGTGTTGTCTAAGGTACAAGTTAGCAAGAATGTCTCTGGAGACAATGATTCCATTTCTTTTGCCTGTTTAGATGGATAAGAAACATAGGTCTGAGTCACTTTCTGATAAATAGAACTTATCTTGATCCATGGCATCAAAAACGAGACATTTATTCTCTCATAAAACCCATTCTACCATTGCTTCTACCTCACAGTTGACCCGTTCATAGTTGCACATAATGTGATCTCGGATATAGATAGACAGTTGTGACTAGGATGGTGCAGCGCATCAGGTTACCGTATAAGTATTACTTTGTTAATTTTGGGATTAGCTAGCTCTTCTAATTGTTATGCTGTAGGAGATATTGATATATATTGCAATATTGATGTACTGAACTTTGAGCACGCCTGTTGAAATAACATGTTAGACCATTTCTGGGTTGGCTGTCACTGGCAATTAAGCCAAAACCTGTAACATGTCCTCCTGTGCTCGATTAGATTAGATTCTCTACAGTGTGGGAACAGGCGCTTCGGCCCAACAAGTCCACACTGCTCCATGGAGCATCCCACCCAGACCCCCCCCCACCGAAAACCCCCAAACACCACGGGCAATTTAGCATGGACAATTTACCTAACCTGCACATCTCTGGACTATGGGAGGAAACCGCAAAACCAAGAGGAAACCCACGCAAAGACAGGGAGAATGTACAAACTCCTCACAGACAGTTGCCTGAGGCTGGAATCAAACCCGGGTCCCTGGTGCTGTGAGACTGCAGTGCTAACCACTGAGCCACCGTGCTGCCTTTAGGAAATGTATGTTAAGTGGGTTGCTTCAAGGTGCACAACATTAAAGTTGTGTTTTTTCAGTAATGTTTCAAGGTATCTGAGGGATAAGATTTATGACCATCTGGAAGAGCATGGCTTGATCAAATACAGTCAACACGGCTTTGTGAGGGGTAGGTCATGCCTTACAAACCTTATCGAGTTTTTTGAGGATGTGACTAGTAAGGTTGATGAGGGTCAAGCTGTGGATGTGGTGTATATGGACTTCAGTAAGGCATTTGATAAGGTTCCCCATGGAAGGCTCATTCAGAAGGTCAGGAGGAATGGGATACAGGGGAACTTAGCTGCTTGGATACAGAATTGGCTGGCCAACAGAAGACAGCGAGTGGTAGTAGAAGGAAAATATTCTGCCTGGAAGTCAGTGGTGAGTGGGGTTCCACAGGGCTCTGTCCTTGGGCCTCTACTGTTTGTAATTTTTATTAATGACTTGGACGAGGGAATTGAAGGATGGGTCAGCAAGTTTGCAGACGACACAAAGGTCGGAGGTGTCGTTGACAGTGTAGAGGGCTGTTGTAGGCTGCAGCGGGACATTGACAGGATGCAGAGATGGGCTGAGAGGTGGCAGATGGAGTTCAACCTGGATAAATGCGAGGTGATGCATTTTGGAAGGTCGAATTTGAAAGCTGAGTACAGGATTAAGGATAGGATTCTTGGCAGCGTGGAGGAACAGAGGGATCTTGGTGTGCAGATACATAGATCCCTTAAAATGGCCACCCAAGTGGACAGGGTTGTTAAGAAAGCATATGGTGTTTTGGCTTTCATTAACAGGGGGATTGAGTTTAAGAGTCGTGAGATCTTGTTGCAGCTCTATAAAACTTTGGTTAGACCGCACTTGGAATACTGCGTCCAGTTCTGGGCGCCCTATTATAGGAAAGATGTGGATGCTTTGGAGAGGGTTCAGAGGAGGTTTACCAGGATGCTGCCTGGACTGGAGGGCTTATCTTATGAAGAGAGGTTGACTGAGCTCGGTCTCTTTTCATTGGAGAAAAGGAGGAGGAGAGGGGACCTAATTGAGGTATACAAGATAATGAGAGGCATAGATAGAGTCGATAGCCAGAGACTATTTCCCAGGGCAGAAATGGCTAGCACGAGGGGTCATAGTTTTAAGCTGGTTGGTGGAAAGTATAGAGGGGATGTCAGAGGCAGGTTCTTTACGCAGAGAGTTGTGAGAGCATGGAATGCGTTGCCAGCAGCAGTTGTGGAAGCAAGGTCATTGGGGTCATTTAAGAGACTGCTGGACATGCATATGGTCACAGAAATTTGAGGGTGATTCCATGAGGATCAATGGTCGGCACAACATTGTGGGCTGAAGGGCCTGTTCTGTGCTGTACTGTTCTATGTTCTATGTTCTATGTTCTATGTTCTATGTATCTATAGTTGAAGTAAGAAATGCATTTAATGTTAAATTTGTATATCTCAATGGTTGAGTCCACATGCAGTTTCCTTTGATTGCCACTCTCACAGAGAACTCAGACCAGCTGCAGTGCTCTGTGAAATAAGTCCAGTTGTGATAACAGCTGGGCTGCGAGAAGGCTGTCATCATTCACCCCTGCTTAATTATTTACAACTCCAGGTGCAAACTCAAATATTGGGCAACAACTCATCGCGGAGAACTATTGATTCAATTTAGACAGATAGGGACAAATTGAAGCCGAGTGTCATATGTAGGGAATAAATACTTAGCAAACTTCTGAAAAACATGAAAGGCCATCTGAACCATCAATAAGTTTTACCAAGACAGAAGAATCAAGGGTTTTGCCAATTTGTGGGTAAGTTGAAACTCTTCTGTGCATGTGTGAGTCTGCAGCCTAACACCAGGCATTTTTGTTGATACCATGTAAGATGAGGTGCTGCTGCCTCATGGTAGATTTTCAGTTATCGACTCTGCCAGCATGGCATCTGTTGTGGCTGTATCCCCTGGAATCATCAGAGGTACTTTGTGTGGATCCACTGACACAAATGCATAAGATGGTATTATTCCAAGTTACTGATATCAAGCGAGGAAGCATGTTCACACAAAGACTTTGACAGAACATGCAGCCTTGATAAATAGGATGGATTAATTACAGAATAATTAATAGTGATTTACATCACATCCGAGTTATCTGTGACTCCTTTATAAGTCCTCCAATATACTTAACAATGAGTGTTCATCATTGTTAACTATAAGCAGTTAGCACTTAGCTGGAACCAAAGTAGAACATTGGTTAGCTCCTGCCAGAAATCTCTATATCCTGATGGATGGAGTTTATCTCATGATTTTAGTTCACACTTTCAAATACTAACTGCCTTATACAATACCTGAGACCTGACACTTGGAAAAGTTTATTCTTTGGCATTCTAAAGCAAAAGCCAGCAGCATCATGTATTTGGAATAATAGGCAATCAAGTTTCAGAACCCAACTGATTATTAATATCCTTGTATGTATTCCTATTTTATGGTAGAATGTAGTGCCTTTGAATCACATGAATCAACTCTTAAACTGCTCGTCTGCGATTCCAGACCCTATGATGATGAATTAGCACAGTCAAATGTGGCTGGCTCTGGTGCCGTCCACAAAAATTGTGGATAGTTGTTTTAGCATGATACTAACAGACAACATGAATTCCTAATTTCTTTCTTCCTTCATGGCTCTTATGTTGGGGAGAACAAAAGCTTACTGGGTGATCACTTTGCAAAACCTGAACCCTAACCTATTCCATTCACAAGCGGGACCCAAGCTTGAGTCCCGTAACATTTTAATTTTCCACCTTGCTTCCATTTTGACCTTTCCCTTCTTGACCTGCTGCAGTGTTCCAGTGAAGCTCAACATGAGCATAAGGAAAAACACAATCTTTTGAGTTGATATTCTACGCTTTAAAATTCAAAAACCTACGATCATAAGTTCTACCTCCACCATTTGGTTTATGTTATTGTTTAGTTGTGATGGGTTGGTTTTGACCTGTTTCTTCTCTATCCCTTTATTTTGCATTCGGATAGTTACTGTGTAGCCATTCATGCTTAATTTTGAAAAATTCTTTATTGCATCATCAAATCTTCAGTTGTTCCAGTTCACCAGCCTTCCTCCCTATCATAGACATTCTGTTTTATTCTTCATGCCCCTCCTAACATCCAGTGGCTTAAAAATTCTTACATTTCTAATGAAAGATCATCTCAACCTGAAATACTGTCTCTTCCAGGCCTGGAGGTGGAAGTTGAGCAGTGGAGGAACAGAACCCTATCATGTTTCTGCCATTACCAGAACTATGTTTTAGGCAGATTGGTCCAAGCCCCACCTTCCTGCCTCCCTGCCAGTTAAGGCCTTTAAGTGGTCAGTTAATGACCACTCAGAGCCTCTTTCTGCCTGGGTTCCAATTGTTTCAGTTCCAAACGGAGAAGAGAATTAAACAGTCTAGCTGATCGGATAACCAATATAATCAGGCGGTCACTTTGTGGCAGGGTAAGAGACAGGAGCTTGAAGAAAGGACTGGGGTCTGTCATTCTGTGCATGATTGAAGGACTGGACGTGGGCAGGAGGCTGGCCACTAAGAGGCAGTCCACTGCCCTGGAATAACTCTGCAAAGGCCAGTATCCTGTCACTGCCACCCTTTATTTACACAATGAGAGCCTTTGACACTATTCTAACTCCCTCAGAGCCAGCACTCAGAATGAACAGGGCATCTGATATTCTTATTTGTCAGCCAGCTCTCCCTAATTGGACCAGATTAACAGCTCTAATCAGGAAATTTATATTCTATGAAATCAGCCTGGCTAACCTCATTACAGTCACTACATACCCTTGCTTCCAAACTCCTTCGCCCTCCTCTCCCTGCAAAGCCACCACTGATCATTGCCCTTGTTTCCCTGACAAATAACACAACCTTTCCTATGGGCACTCTTCCCACTGGGAGTCCAGAGTGTTCCCCCAGCGTGATGCCTGGGACATCTTCCTCCTCGTTCCTAATTTTAACGGAAAACTGCCTGATCGCCAAAAGGTCAACGTTGTTTCTCATCTTTGCGGCCTGTGAGTTTCCAACAATCCATCATTGCTGATAAAGTCTGAGCTTCTACTCTATTTTGGTTGCCAAAGTGATGAAAATTAGGCCTCCTGTTAGGAATGACATGAATTAAGATGTGTTGCTAGATTTCTTTGAATTGGACATTTTGCAAATACTGAATCACCTATTCGCAGAATACAAAGATTACGTGATTTACAGAGCTTCGATACAGATTTTATTTCTTTTTTTTTATTTAGAACAGAATATTTCATTCAAACATTATAGCAAATTTTGACAGACAGTAAACAAGTTTCTGTTTTACACCCCCTCGATGACAAATTGGGGAAACAAAGAACAAATGCCTGAAGTTAGTTACAAAACAAATCAATTTTCCATCAGCATAGTCTGTATTTTCACAGTGCCTGATATAATAAATTGTGGCTAGGAGAAGAGCTTGAGAAGTGTGTCTGCCACATATTGTGGTGAATGTGGAAGCAATTACCATTTAAAAGTGGTAATTTGGAATATATTAAAAAGCCTTAAAAATGCTGCTGATTTTCTACACTTACAGATGAATGGAAAATAGATCTGACTATTGCAAATAGCTGCAAAATGCACATATTCAAGGTGTTAGTTTTTGTGTAATTTATAGTGCAGCTATAGCTTGTGTTCTGAACCAGAACATTTTTAAGAAAGCAATTAAGAGAAAGTATGGTAATGTTTCCGAATGAAATGAGAATTGAATGCAACATTAAATTACAAGTTGCAGCTGTTGCTTTAATAATGAAAAACCTGCTATTTTGTTATTACACTGGATCGCATATAAAATTGCTATATAGCAAAAAGAAACAAAAAATTAGTTATGTGAAAATTGTTTGTAATGAATTTTAGATTTTTTTCTTAAGAGATTTTGGACAGATTATACAGGTGTGGATATTAGAAACTAGGCATATTAATCATCTCTTTTGACTTTCTGCAGTCAACCTGATCTATAAGCGGTATGAAAGGGAATGAAAATCATCTTCAGTTGTAACTATTCTTATGAAAAAATGTAATTTATTTTAGGGTTTAATTTTCTCTTTGCAGAATCCCATCAGTGATCGACTATATTAAATATCTTGTACCTAAGAGATAACTGAATTCAAACATCATCACGAAAACAGCAAATTTAATGGGGTTCTTGCTGAATATGAATGATATTTGTTTATATGAATAATGAAACTCAGGAATCCAGTTATTTTTGTAACAATTCTATTGAAGAGGAAGATGTACACTTTAAAGGAATAAGAAATATATTTAAAATTAAATGAGACAATCAGTTTAACTGTTGCACAGATCGATGATGTGTTCTGATGTTTTGTATTATGTGTAAAAAATTACTTTATCATTGAAAACTGAAGTCCCCAAACATGAAAACAAATATTGGTGTTACCTACTATTTGTTTCTGATTTGAGCAAGTGACCCATGAAGTTAGTACAGATATATTTTCCATTTTAAAAGTGTAGTTATGTTTTAAAATGAAATTTCATTTCATACATTCTGTTGACTTGGGTGATAGATTTCAAGCAGCACCTGTATGTGTTACGTTTGGCTTCTGTTCATTTTTTAAATTCACGGGTATCCTCATCTGACCCGACTGTCTTGCATTTTATTTCTGCTAGAGTACATTGACCCGGTTTACATGCTGATGTTTTTACCTGGAAAGCAGTCCAATTTATCCAAAATTCTGATACAACTCCTGTATGATTTTCCTCTTTCCTCTACAGCTTTTCATTTCATCTAGTTCTGTGACAGTTTGTAAGTGAAAATGATTAATCAGAAGTCTTTTGTGATTGATTGGTTCAGAAAGTATTCTGGAAATAAGCAGACATGTGACTACAATAAGTCAAATCAAATCAAAATCAAATACTGAACTGAACTTATCAATGTCCAGTGGCTGTAAATTGATGTCTCCATTTTCTCCATTGCCAATTGAGCAAGAGTGACCTCATTCATTGGTATAATAAGACATAGGAGCAGAAGTAGACCACTCTGCCCATCAAGTCAACTCCACCATTCTACTGCAAAGATATGAAGCTAGGGACATTTTGCTAAAAGTATACAAGGCACTAGACAAACTACAGCTGGAATTCTGGGAACAGTTTTGGACCTCTTACCTAAGAAAAGATACACCGGCATTGGAGGCTGTCGAGAGAAGTTTCACTGGTAGGGAGGGACTGTCTAATTAAGAGAGGTCAGGTAGATTAGGCCTGTACCCATTGGAATTTAGAAGAACTTATTGAAACATGTAAGATTTTTCAGAGAAATGATGAGATAAATGTGGAAAAATCTATTCCCTTTTGGACCAGAGGGCATAATCTCAGAATAAGGCATCGCACATTTGAGACAGAAGTGGAGGAATTTCTTTCCTCAGGCTAGTGAATCTTTGGAAATCTTTGCCATAGAGGCTCGATCATTAAGCACATTAAGCTGAGAAAGGTAGATTTTTAATCAGTAAGGGAATCAAAGGTTACAGGGAAAATGCAAGAAAGTGGAGTTGAGGATAATTAGATCAGCCATGATTTTGTTGAATGGCAGACCAGACTCCAATGGGCTGAATGGCCTACTTCTGCTCTTATGCCTTTTGTTCTAATAACCTTACATGAATCTTAAAATGTCTGCGTTAGTGCCTTTGTCACTCTTTGATCAGGTAAAGTCACATCCTGTGAGAAATGAGCAGCATCCTTTGACGTCCTAAGGTGTCATAGGAGCATCGTAGCGATGAGGCCAGTTTGCTAAGGTAGAGCAAGAGAATTTGCTAGGGCCAAGCAGCAACAAATCCTTCAAAAAAATTCTCAATGCAATGGGCATTTTGTCAAAAAAAACTCACCTGAAGGATTTCAAGCCATCTAAAATGTTTCAATAGGCTGTTCCGTACAGTGGATGTACATTATGAATTTAACATTGTCCCAGATATAACAACAGGTATACTTGAATTGTGTGTTGAAGAGAAATTTAGACCTGTATTCAGCTTTCAGATCTTCCCACTGGATCATTAAGCAAAGGCATGGATCTCTTCGCACAGGAAAGTCAAAGTCATAAATGGCATGAGCCCTTCATGTAATCTTAGCTCCAGGTTGTATAGTGCAGGGCTTGTGAGACACTAAATTACATAAAATCATAAATTGTCAGGCTGCTTTTCCTTGAATTTTCATTCCTGTGTAAATATATAATTAACATTTGTGATTCCTGTGGGCAAAATAGAGATTCCTTTTTTTTTTATTGAAAGGATAAATGTCCGAAAAACATTCTTAACTCAGGGATATGGGTTCAATCCACCTTCAAGCAACTGACTGCATGGAGACTGTACATTCTCCTCACACCTGTGAGGGTTTCCTCCAGGTGCTCCAGTTTTCTCCCATTGTCCAAAGATGTGCAGGTTATGTGGATTGGCTGCGATAAATTGCCCATAGTGTCCGTGGTTGTGCAGGCTAGGTAGATTAGCCATGTGAAATGCAGTGATATAGGTCTAGAAGAGATATGTCTGGTTAGGATGCTGCTAGGAGGTTCAGTGTGGACTTAATTGGCTGAATGGCCTTCCACCTTGTAGAGATTCTGTGATTCTAATTAATTAATTCTACAATTATGTCAGAACTAGCGTTATCTCACCAGCAAACTTAATGACTTGACAGTCATTTGGCTTAATGCCAAAATTTATAAATGTTACTGTGGGGAGAAAAATCAAATTCACTTGCAGCTGTAGTTGAGAGAGATAATGGGAACTGCAGATGCTGGCGAATCGAAGATAATAAAATGTGAGGCTGGATGAACACAGCAGGCCAAGCAGCATCTCAGGAGCACAAAAGCTGACGTTTCGGGCCTAGACCCTTCTTCAGAGAGGGGGATGGGGTGAGGGTTCTGGAATAAATAGGGAGAGAGGGGGAGGCGGACCGAAGATGGAGAGAAAAGAAGATAGGTGGGGAGGGGATAGGTCAGTCCAGGGAAGACGGACAGGTCAAGGAGGTGGGTTGAGGTTAGTAGGTAGGAGATGGAGGTGCGGCTTGGGGTGGGAGGAAGGGATGGGTGAGAGGAAGAACAGGTTAGGGAGGCAGAGACAGGTTGGACTGGTTTTGGGATGCAGTGGGTGGAGGGGAAGAGCTGGGCTGGTTGTGTGGTGCAGTGGGGGGAGGGGACGAACTGGGCTGGTTTTGGGATGCAGTGGGGGAAGGGGAGATTTTGAAGCTGGTGAAGTCCACATTGATACCATTGGGCTGCAGGGTTCCCAAGCGGAATATGAGTTGCTGTTCCTGCAACCTTCGGGTGGCATCATTGTGGCACTGCAGGAGGCCCATGATGGACATGTCATCTAAAGAATGGGAGGGAGAGTGGAAATGGTTTGCGACTGGGAGGTGCAGTTGTTTATTGCGAACCGAGCGGAGGTGTTCTGCAAAGCGGTCCCCAAGCCTCCGCTTGGTTTCCCCAATGTAGAGGAAGCCACACCGGGTACAGTGGATGCAGTATACCACATTGGCAGATGTGCAGGTGAACCTCTGCTTAATGTGGAATGTCACCTTGGGGCCTGGGATAGGGGTGAGGGAGGAGGTGTGGGGGCAAGTGTAGCATTTCCTGCGGTTGCAGGGGAAGGTGCTTGGTGTGGTGGTGTTGGAGGGCAGTGTGGAGCGAACAAGGGAGTCACAGAGAGAGTGATCTCTCCGGAAAGCCGACAGGGGTGGGGATGGAAAAATGTCTTGGGTGGTGGGGTCGGATTGTAAATGGCGGAAGTGTCGGAGGATGATGCGTTGTATCCGGAGGTTGGTGGGGTGGTGTATGAGAATGAGGGGGATCCTCTTTGGGCGGTTGTGGCAGGGGGCGGGGTGAGAGGGATGTGTTGCGGGAAATGCGGGAGACGCGGTCAAGGGCATTCTCGATCACTGTGGGGGGAAAGTGAGATTAGTTGAGATTGGTTGAATGGTTTAGGGCTGGATTTTTGGAGACATCCTGGTGATATATTGAAACTGCCAAAATGGCAGGAGGGACCGTATCAGATGTCCAAGCTCAATTTCTGACAGATCCTATTTTCACCAGTGCAAAGAACTATGTTCGATGTGTTCAAATTTTATGCTCAGTAAGTCTCTTGTGAATATTGGAATTAGAATTGTGCCAGAGGCTGCTGCAAAGTAGTATCTTCAAGCATAATTTATTTTTTGAGTAATATTTTGACCATACATTTCACGAGTATAATCAAAGACAATGTGGTATTTTACCTGTTGGCCTATTGTTTCAACTTTAGAGTGAAGTTGATACTGTGACACAGAAGATGGAAGATAATAACCGAGAATATGAGATTAAACTGGAACAATATGCGCAGCTGCTTGACATTAGGGCCAATCGAATCAGAAAACTTGAAGGTATGAGCAAACAACGTTTTGAAAGCCATCTTGTGTATAAAATTATGTTTGATTCTAAATATAACCATTTTGTTTAGGTAAAATACAACTATGTTCCCTGCCCCCTAGATGACCTGTAAAATTGCACAGATTCTGTACTAGTATCGTCAGTTCATTTAAAAAAATCCTTGTCAGTGTTGGACATATTTCAATCTGCAACCAACACAGTTTCTGTAACTATATCATTGAATTTTGTATGTTGCAGAAGAAAGTAAATATGAGATAATATGGAGAAGTGACTTTGACTCTGCAATTTTCAGAGGATCAGTTCTGACTATTAAATGATCAGCAGGCTCCTGACTGAAAACAAGAATATTGAAATTGCCTTCCGCCATACCACGCTGCTGCAATACCAGACAGCCTGCATGGAGGAGAGATGTCCTTCACAAAAGTGGGGAAGTCAGTGAAGCAACATCCAGGGTTGACTATTTGCAGCCTAGAATAGCACTTCCCCTGTTTCTGCCCATACGAAAAATGAATAACAAAGTGTGGAGCTGGATGAACACAGCAGGCCAAGCAGCATCTTAGGAGCACAAAAGCTGACATTTCGGGCCTAGACTCTGCAGTTCCCATTATCTCTGAAAAATGAATAAATGTGTTTCCTTTCCAGTTAGACCATCAGTTGAAACTGCATGGTACATGCTTTGGCTGCTTGAGCCCTAAAATGCGAATCAAGGTCCTATGCATGTCATTGCACCCTGATTCACAGCCACAAAGAGCTTGATGCTTGGATCCCAAGCCAGGTCTACAGTATGAAACCAGACTTAAACCTGTTTATTGATTATTGGTTTATTTACAGAATGTAGATATTTTCTAATCAACCTGTTCAAAGATGTTATAACACACTTCTGGAGCAGCTGGGACTCGATCCGAGGTCTCCGGGCTCAGAAGTGGGGACATTACCACTGCACCACAACAACCCAATTTAAAAAAAACTGTAATTACAAATGGTCACTTGCAGACCTCTGATTATAGATATTTTCTAATCAACTATTCAGAGATGTTATGACATATGACTAAACAGGTAGGACTTGCACCCAGCTGCCCTGGCTCCGAGATAGGGACATTGATACAGCAAAACCAGTGTCCTTCTCAATTTTTTTAACCTACTTTTCTAATCAACCTGCTCAGAGATGTAATTATACACCTCAGGAGCAAATGGGACTTGAACCCAAGCCTCCTGATCCAGACCTAGGGACTCTACCTCTGTACCACAAGGGGGCCTTACTAATGTCCTTCTATTCTGTCCTCTTTATAACTGGCCTGGGTACTTATTTAATCAATGCTTTTCATGTGTATCTTGGCAGTATAATTAACGAAACTTTCATAGGGTTGACTACATAAACAAAGCAGGCACTTGGCCTCCCAGCTGTGAACTCAGGGTATTTGCCAAGTGTGAAGCTGTAAACCCATATTTAGCCAGCTATAATCCTACTTGTGCCAAACAGGATCCCTTAAAATCCCCACCTATCTATGAATGTAATTGGCAGGGTAAATAAACTGTTACTTTTACAAGCAAAAATGCTGCTTATAAATAAAATCCGAATAATTCAGGATGCGATAGCCAGAGTCTCATTGCTGCAGCAGTCGTAGGATCCATGCAGGAATGGGAAAAAGTATCTAAGTATCAGATATTCTGTGTCATATACCTCAAAGTTAAGTAAGTCCCACATGACACTTACAGTTCTTTGTACACTTTGACTGTAGGCTATCTGCTGTTGAATGTAATGAATGCTGTTAAGGGAATTATAAAACTTGTATTTAGATAATATAAGCCCTCAAACCACAATATAAACATAAACGGTTGCAGTACTCTGAAGACTGATTTACTATGTAACTCACTCTGTAGGACTTCCTATTCTTTTATTTGTAAAATTTAGGTGAATTGTCAGAGCCCAGACTGAGAATCTCACCAAGGGCAAAAGCAATGGAACAAATGGAAATGAAATAGGCCTATACCAATGGAGAAGAATGGGCACAATGGAATTTGGTAGCCAATTTTGCACAAAAATAAATTTTATTTCCTTTACTTACTTCTAAAATCTTGTGCATAATTATTAGCCTTATTTAGATATTTGATATGCATAATTATACGGGGTTTCTGAGTAAATAACGGGATTGGTAATTCATCACTCTTTAAATTTGCAGCTTATGTAAACAAGTACTAAAAGGAAGTATTAAAGCCTACTGCAAGAAGTATCAAAGTAATGCTCATGAAAGCATTGTAGAAACAACAAAGTAGAAAATAACTTGCACGAAAGTATAATTGTTTTCTTTGCAGTGTCCGATCAAGTTACCACATGTAATTCCATAATTAATCACAACTTTCAGCTATTCACTCACTGAGATAAATAAGAAACCTAGGCTTCCGCTAACAGTAGATTATCCACTCTAATACCCAACATAAGTTACCTGATTTCTTTCTTTGCGACAGAAAGATGCTTGGTTTCTTCTTTGCGTCTATCTTTTCTCAGACCAGTCAAGTTTGGGAATTCACTCTGAGGGAAGATTTCCTCAGCACAATATATGTTCTAAAGCAATAAAAGCATGTATAAAGAACCTGCCTACAATTTTGCATAACAAATCAAGAGTACCATCTGCAATGTGGGAAAAAAAATCTTACAATTCTATGTTCTATGATCTATGTTCTAACTCCGTGACACTAGGTTGCATTTAAGTATTATGCTTTTAATATATATTTATTACACATAATTTTTTTTCTATAACATTCAAAAAATAATGTTACCACTTTTGATAATGAAATTCTTCTTTTTATCCATTTTTGTACCCGTACCATTTTGAGTATACTATGGGTTAACTACCTTTTTAAAGGCAGTATCATTAGCAGACCAACATCATAGTAATTTCCTGTTGGAAGTTTTAATTAAGACGTCCCTACTGTGTGTTAAAAAGACCTTTGGTATGCAGTGTTTCATCTGATTTATCCCAGAATAAATGTCAAGTTGTAATCCCTGCGTGCTGAGTAGTTCATATTCTAGGAATTTGCAGAGCTAGTTTCAATCTTCTGTACTGAAGAACTTGTTAAAAAAAACTGATAACAATGGTGTTTATATTCCAGACCATCTGTTTTCCACATAGAGAAAATCTTATCCTCTGTTGCTTGAATGGAAAATAAGGAAAAATCGCATCTGTTTTCATCTATTTCAGCCCAGCTCAAAGACATAGCCTATGGCACCAAACAATTCAAATTCAAAACAGAAATAACAACTGATGATGAAGTTGATGAAATTGATGAAACTGTCCATTTAGAGCGTGGAGAAAATTTATTTGAGATCCATATCAGCAAAGTGATTTTCTCTCCTGAAGCTGTTAAGATTTTTGGAGAGCAAGAACCTGCTATTTTTTGTACCTATGCATTCTATGACTGTGAACTCCAGTCCACTCCTGTAATACATGGACTACATCCAGTATTTGATTTCACATCTCAGTATGTTGTCCGAGTAGACGATGTCTTCCTACAGTATTTACAGAAAAACACAGTAAAACTAGAGGTACAACTAGCATATGGCACCGACTATGAAACAATTGCAACATGCCAGTTGAGAATGCATGAAATCCTTGAAAAGAATGGCAGAATTTTTGGCACCGCAGTTTTGGTCGGTAAGTAAAATCCGCAATGAATAGATTATCTTGTTAGTTTATAATAAGTCTACAAATTTTATTGAACTAAAGTACTTCTCTCAAAATTTGTGTGCAGGCCATACTAATTGCATTATGCAAATATTGCATCTTAATTACAGTCTAAGCCAATATTGAGTCTAATACAGTAATGTGCTAAACTTCCAGTTTTTTTGCTATTATTAGCAAGGATTTATTGAAGTAGATTTTTGGCTATGGAAATACGGAGACACGATTTTACATAATGACACAGCTCATACAGATTTGGAAAAACTTCTGTCCTGATGGAACTTATGTTCAATATTACTGTGGAATAGGAGGAGGAATAAGTGGTCATGGGAATTTAGATTATGCTGCTCTCCTTGTTTCAACCACAAGTATTAATTTCCAATGTTAATTATTGAATAAATTCCATAACCATTTTTCAGCAGAACTTTGAAGAAACTTTATAACTACCCTTCAAGCAAGCAGTAGGCCTCTTTTAAAGTATACATATTCTGATTTGTTCATGTGCCTACTTCCAAGTAATTCATGTTACACTGAAGAAAGTTACTAGGTTGCATTTTGTTTTCCGTATACAACAGAGAACAATTACAAGTACATTTCTTTGAGTTTATGTGGCATGTGACACTTTGATTATACTTTATCGATCTATGTACAGACAGAGTCAAACTATGAAATGGAAAACTTAATACACACCTGAAAATGAATAATAATTTTTGGTAAAATGCTTTTTTTGATTAATAATATGGCAATGGTGTTAACAAAGACTTGTTGGCATTTGCCGAATTTACATCGAAGTAAGCCATTCCTTTTAATAAAAAGAATTGAGCATTATGAGTCTGTTTTAAAATTACCTTCTACGTTCCTGTGAAATGCCAAAATATATTACAGGAGAAGATTAATATGTTTTAAATCAACAAAATAGAACTCATATTGTAAAAGGAAAAGTTATTTCACTGCCAAAGAGAAGTAGAGATAGACCATGTGTTTTCTGTTCTTTTATTCTGTTTCTGGGCCCTTGTTTTTTAACCACTGGGAAATAATAAGCAGTTGTAGGTCTTTTTATAATTTTGGCACTTATAGATCAAAATTTTTGTATGATTGTTCCAAGTTGCATAAAACAACTTGTTTATCAGTAGATGTTTGGACGTTTCTATATAAACCTAATGAGCATTATGGATTTAATATAACTGGTATTATATACAAAAAACATGTTTGGTATTCTGTCACAGCAGATGGAAACAATTTTTGTGACAGCAATACAGTGGAACCACTTTTATTCTAAATCCTCAAATATTAACTCTCTCTTTGTGACATCTTTTTAAAAAACTGGCTTGTGAAATATCATGCTTTTTAAAATTAACCTTTCTCGTTCCACTTTTAAGTCAGCACAAAATATTAAATGACATTTTTTTCCTCATTATCCCAATGAATATTCAAACAGCTTGTTCCAAATTAAGCTGCAGTTCAAATTACATGTTGAAATTTCCATCACATGCAAGTCTTGAGGCCAAGGGTGTCACAAGACCCACGTAACCAGACAGATTTCCTGGAGCTGATCATTACAGCAATTTCTGAGAGTCTTGTCCATTTAAGAATAGCAGAAGGGCCATGCAAGCCAGAGGGACAATAAGAATGCCCAAAACTAGGCATTTGACATCGCTGTTGGAACTTCGAGATTGAGGATACCTCAAGCTGGGGATATTGTATGACAATTTCTAAAATTCTTAAAATGAATTATGGCCATAGTTGTCAAACCATCATTGTGGAGAATGAGCCCTTCCATGGCATGGACTATGGTTGTAGTCCATTGATCCCATGACATCTGGGGTTTCGATTTAGAGGAAATATTGATAGGTTTCCTTCCTAGTCTGCTACTGCTGCTACTAAAATGCTGACATGCTCTGCCTACAGTGGGGGTGCTCCAAGTGCAGAAAGTTGCCATCTCTGTTAGGAAACAGTCCCTAATTGATCATGATACGGTATCCACGTCTATACAGCGGATTTTGACTTTCTTTCTCTCTCAGAAATTTCCCTGAAGACAAGAATTCATTTGGGACCTGCATGCAGCTGCTTCACCTCTCACAGCCATTTTCTCCCCCAAGAACCTCCATCGATCAGTCTACACAGGGCTGGAGAACTTTCTGAATGACTTTCATAGACTCAATATACATTGTTGATTACTGTTTAATATATTGGTGGAGAACATTTAGCAACTATCTTTCTTTTCATCGTTTTTAATGCTGCTTGTGAGTTAAGTTTTAAATGTTCATTAATGTCTTATAGTTCTGGGTAATTAGATTAGTCACCATGATATCATTCAATATTTTTGTTGGTGTGTTGATAAAAAAAATCACTGGTTTGTTTTTGTACAGCCACTTGTTTTACTTTCAATTTGTTTCATGTATGTGTGTTGTTACAGAATAATTTACTGAGCTTTTCAAAAACGTGTTAGTCAAGCATAGTTTGGATGGGTATGGAGAAGTATTTTGTCTCCATATTGGTTAATCTCACATTAAATATTCTTTAGAGCTTCTTTAGGTGATGTCTGTATCACTAAATCCATGCACAGGGCTGATGCTTATTTAACAGTGCATCATATTGTTCTGTTGATAATGACTATCAACTTAACATCAAGACATTATAAAACCCAAAAGTCCCAAAGAGTGAAGGTCAATATTCTGGAACTGAAGCCACCCAACCAAGAAGAGGGATTCCAACTCAGTTCACAACCAATCTGGAAAATATCCACACATCCAATTCAATTTCAAACCAATTGGATGAAATAAAGTCAGTTATGCTCCTGTCTTCAGTGCATCATCATCATCAAGACTGGTTTGACGAAAATGAAGTGGAAATAGGTGACCTCCTGAAATGAAAATGAGCAATCTTTATTGCATGACAGAGGAAAAAAAAGGTTGCAAGTCTGAAAGGTGGCATTCGAAAAACTCATGTCTAATGCCCAAGGGTAAATCTGGAAGATAAAAGATAAGTGTAGTTAAAAAAAGCCTGAGAGATCCAACAATTTGTTAACCATTGCGACATGCGGGAGGCATCAATGGAAGAGCTACAACCAGCAATCAAATAGATGAAAAATATAGTGTAGATGGTAAACTCCTCAATCTCAGCCATCTTGATGCCAAAGCTAAACTGATCAAGATATTCACATATGATATGCTGTTTGTAAATGGCTCGCTCTTCAATACATTTGCAAGCTAATCTCAGTTTCTTCAAGTTTGCATATAAGAGTTGGCTGACCCTTGGTTGTTACCAAAACGAAGCTTATATGTCAACTGAGACCTTGATAGTCAAATATTTCACTTTGCATCTCTCTTGAAGGGCAGCACTTCCCAAATCATAGCATCAATCTCTCTCAAAAAATTGACTTGGAGATCCAACACTGGATCAGCTGCACCAGTTCAATCTAGGACAAACTACGGCAGCAAGTGTTTGTTAACAAAGACCTTCACAAAAGTTGACAAAAATCCTGATGTACAGAGCAGTTCTCATCACCACAGTCCTGTATTGCAGTGAAATCTGGATTGTGTATCAGCAACACATAAGAGCCCTGGAGAAATTCCATCAACATGCTCCAGATTTTATGGGAGAATCATCGAACAAATGCTAGTGTCTTTCTTGAAGCGAACTCCACAAGCATTCAGACAAAACTTTTTGAAAATGAACTACACTGGACTGGACACTACTCATCTTCTAAGTCATTTCCTGAACTGGCAAATTGCCAGCATTCAAGGCAAGAACAACAAAACATCCTACGACGACACTCAGAAGTTTGGGAGCATTGACATCAATGACAGGGAGAAGCTTGCCACTGATATTTCAAAATAGCAACAACCTATCCATCAAGTTACTTCATGCTTAAAGATGAGGCAGATTAGTGGCAGAAAAGGAAGCAACTCCTACATTCCCACAATCGAACAGGATGACGTGCAGTAATGACCCAAGGACCTGTGGGCCAAGAATCAGGCTGGTCTGTCACATTTAGACTTTATGGCAGAAATTCATGACCTCGAATAGATTCCTTGAATTGAAGGAAACCACCAATTTTCAGTTTTGTTTAATTTGTACGTCGTGGTTATAAGAAGGAATTACTGAATTTCCAATATTTTACATTAAGTATCATTTATACATAGATATTTTGCCTTCATATTGGTCAATCAATGACTGATTAGACAGGTTTGGCAATTTCTTTTCACAACCCATTAAGAATTTTTTTGTCAGACATACTTCTGCAAGATGGGAGCTAGATGTCAAACAACTTTTCCATTCCAGACATGTAAAGATATGTAAAAACATAGTAATGCTTTCTTTGAGTACCCAGAAAATTGTTTCATATTCCAAAGTTTCTTACTAATCCATTAGGACAATGCATAAGATTTTGTAATCCAGGGAAGACACTAGATAGAAGAATTCCAATTTTGAAACCTTGACTTGTTTTGATATATGCTGCCTGATGTGTCTCACGTTTCCTGTTTTTGTCACATAAAAGGCACTTTTTAGGTAATTAGGCTCCTTGTGGTGAAAAAAGTAATGGTTTCAAATAGATGGGAGGACAAAGTTAATTCATGAGAAAGGTAGAATAACTATAATGTTGAAGAGGATCTTTGCTTGCTAATGCACAAGGTTTTTTTGCAACAAGTGGCTTTTAATAAGTTCTCCAATTTAGGCAGTTTAATTTTTAAAATGCATGCTATGACACTATTGTGATATTTTCCATCTCCTATACCTGTCATTGTCTGACCTGTATGAGTGCAATTTGCTAATTTGATATTGTTCCAATTTCCGTGCTGTAGGTATTTGCCCACAGGGATTGGCCAGAGACTGTCCAAACCTGCTGAGGTAGTCTTTCTTCCAACAAGAAGTTGACTATTTTATTCAAAACCTACTGGATGCAAAAGATCTCTTTGGCATACATCTCAATTGAGCTTTCTGTGAGCACAGCCTGCTGCTTAGTTCAGTTAGCAACAGGTTTAAACACAATTTAAATTGCTACTTCATTAAACAAGCAAGTGAGAAATTCCTTTTCTTGGATTGTGTGCAAAGAAAGCATCAGGGAAATATTATTTGGTTACAATGTTGTGAACGTTCAAAAATATTTTCATATGAAACCAAAGTATTGAAGATGCTGAAAATCTGCAACGCGAACAGAAATGCAGTAAATTCTTAATAAATCTGACAGCCTCTTTGCAAAGAGAACAACTTAAGTTTAGGGTTCTGACTTTTCATGAGAACCATGTATTTGAAACTATTGATTTTTAAAACTAAAACAGGCTTATTGAATTGAGAATTATCTTTGTTTTGTGACAAAAACATGAAACACTGGAGACACTCAACAGTTATAGGCAACATCTGTTAACGTTAAGTCCATGAGGGGCGGCACAGTGGTTAGCACTGCTGCATCATAGCGCCAGGCACCCGGGTTCAATTCCACCCTTGGGGGACTGTCTGTGTGGAGTTTGTGCGTTCTCCCCATGTCTGTGTGAGTTTCCTTCAGGTGCTCTGGTTTCCACCCACAGTCCAAAGATGTGCAGGCTAGGTGGATTGGCCATGCTAAATTGCCCCGATTGTTCAGGAATGTGTAGATTCGGTAGGTTATAGCGGGTTGGGAGCTCTGAGGGTTTGTGTGGACTTGTTTCCAAACTGTAGGGCTTCTCTGATCTAAATCAAGGTTTTGAACATGGAACACCTCTGCCTTTTCCTATGTCTGGTTGTTCTGGATCTTTTTCATCCGATTTATCCGCAAATGTTGTCAGGAGCAATGGAAAATTGTTTGGACATTTTCAATGGAACAGTTTTGCCTCAAATGTATAATAAATCTTAAATTACAATAAATATGTTTGTACTATCGATCAACACAATTTATTTCTTTACCTATATGTTGTATTCATAATTAAGAGGATATTGTGCAGATCATTGATTGTACAGGAAGAACATTATACATTGCAAAACATCATGGGCGGGTGAAATCAAAAGCCAGGGATTTATGCTATGAAACGTACAGCAACTATTTTAATCTATACATGGGTAATTGTTCCCTAATCGTGTTTGTAACTTCCTTCAGTAGAAAATGCATTTTAATGTTTCATAGCTGCTCTGACTCTGTTAAATCCAGTCTCCATTTTGCATGTAGGTGGCAGGCAAGAGTCTGAAAATTATGGAACAGTGGAATATTGGTTCCGGCTTCGTGTGCCAATGGCTCAGGCTATTCGGCTATACAAAGAACAAACAAAAGCACTAGGATATATAGCTTCCAGTCATCATTCAGATGATCAAATGCAACAGGTGAACTTCTTATCTTTAAAAGTTTTAGCTGAATTTAGAGTTGTTCAGTTTGACAATTTAAGAATGTTGTGAAAAATATTTGTTGTAATAGACATTTCACAAAAGAATATAGAGATTTATAATCCTATCACTTCAGTTAAAATATAGGCAGTTAATTTTATGGTGCTGTAGATGCCCAAAGGCAAGCCTTGTCAATAATTAGCTGTTGTAAATAATGCAGAAGAATTGAACTGAACTTCAATTATCTCTTGATTAGACATATGGCTCTTTGAAAGTAAACATGTTAGAACCCTGGGTTTTTGTTTCCATTTCATATTACTTAATATTACTTAGTACCTTTAAAATGGAAAATGCTCTGTCTTGGTAACTTTCAAAATTGAAGACTGGTATATATCTTGAACAATTTGATTCTAACTGATTTTATGTTGGCCTTTGATCATTATTGTGCTCCAAATCTGAACTCTGGTCTGGATTTTGACTCCCAAGTCAGGAAGTATGCCAACTGTGTGCATCCCTGAATTAGTCCAGTCACCCCGGATGTAAATCTGTGAGACAAGATATTTGAATAGCCAGTTCCAATTACTCAGCAACTTTGTCCAGTTGTTTTCTTATATGCTAGGCCCTCTAACCCTGAACTTTCATGCTCCCACCTATACATGAGATCTCATGCCCTTTGCCCTTGCATCCACTATATTATCTTGCCCAGTAGCCACTATAGGCAAACATCAGGAGTCATACTGAGATGAAATAAAGTAACATTCTACAATCTATTATAGACTTTCCCATTCTTGAAAGTCCATTCAAGACACTTAAATCCTTTGAAGTATTTAATCCCTTCAGGAGCATTTATGACTTCACTGAAGACTCCTAACACTATGGACCCTTTGGCTCCAGCAAAAGTGAGAGCTTTGTGAACTTAGCACAGAGTTCAGGTTTCCAACATATGTGAGTTATATCTCTAACCTACTTCCCTCTCTCCCCTCGACCCCACGCAAATAAGGCCTGGTGGAAACTGGGGTTGAAACTCTAGGTCCATGTCTCACCTGCCATTTTTAAGGTTTCCAGAGACTGCATAAATCCATCAAAGTCCAAGCTTCTTATATCAAACGTCACAAATGTTTCATCCTAGCTGACTAACACTGCAAATTTCTACAATCCCACTGCCACTACCACATGACTTACTGATCCTTGAATGTTGGCACAAAGGAACTTGATGTGGCCAGTTCATTTTCTAAGAAAATGTCTCAGTTGCCAAACTGTGTATCAATTTGGGAACAATGCCGTATCATCTAAAACTAGATACAGGCATTTTCAAATGTTTGGTTTTAAATTCAACCAATATCATCTTACACTAGTTATGCCACTGTGATTAGAGAGCACAGAAGAACTGTTATTCAAGCATTTCAGTGCAATTTGCAGCATCACTGAAAATCTCAAATTTGATGTTAGTCAAAGTCAACTCCAACTACAAGGATTGAATTTTTGCAGCCCAATGAGTTGTGGAAAGGGTACAAGAAAGTAACTGAAAGTTGCCTGCTAATAGCTGGCTTATGAGTAAGCTTGTGTTGACATTGCTATATTATTGATGCCTGAATGGATCCAAACCATGTTTGGAGGCCACCAGCTCAATCGAGGTGAACCAAAGCTGCATAGCTCAGTGACTGGATCATTGGAGTACAAGACTAGTGGCCCATCCAAGAGTAGGCTTATAGAGGTGTTTCCTTCAAACCCAGTGGCCTTATTGGCTTCACACCTCTATGCATGATAGCCTCTGTGCAGACAGCCAAAGGTGTCTCCATGCTGAAAAACTCTTTTGCTTGCTTGCTTCAGTCGTGCCTACCTGTCCTGTGGGGAGCCACTGCAGTCCCTATCATTGAGCTGGCAATCTTAGAAGTCTGCCCACTATCCTTAGAGTAGAGCAGGCTGCCTCTCAAAATGTTGTACCAGTGGATACATTCATGACATGGATGGGCTCACGACCCTCATTTGGACCCACTAGGAAATTGAAACACTAATCTCTAAAGGATCACATTTTAGCATTTCATCTAGCATACATCATGTACAAAATGTGGAGTTAGATTAGGTTCAGACATTTATAATACAAAATACAATAATGAGGATTTATGCACTGAATAAAATTGTACACGGAAAATTGAATTATGATAGTGCCTGATTCACTAGCTGTTAAACTCTTAATGTGACAGAGGCATTACTATTTTAAAGGAAACATCAACCTCATTAAGCTAAGATACAGTTTACCCTTTTTGGACTGGTTTCAACTGCAATTTCAGAGTTTACAGACAATGTTAATTTAATTTTGGGAATGCAATAGCTATTTTACCTTTACATAATGTTCTTAACCTTTCTGATGCATTATGACCATGTCCTATTTCCGTGGCATTGGTCTCCTTTCCTAACTCTTGCCACTGCTTCCTGGTCACATTTCTGGAGAAAAATGGATTCGGCACATCAGTACTATGGCATCTGAACATCAGACTATGACCTAAATATTTCAGATATGCTGGAACACCTGCATGGAGGACCCTAGATTCTGGATTCGGAATTTGGGTAAAGGTCGTTACTTAGCGAATCTCCCCAAAAGATATGCAGGCCATCTTTAAATAGCATAGCGGAAACTTGGCATAGTGGTGGTGCCCCTGCCTCTGGACCAGAAGTTTAGTTCAGATCTCACCTCCTATATGTCATAACAGCTTGCTTAAAAATATCTTGTGTATATTTTTACAGCCAATGATTAGCTGAGCTGCCAACAAACAGGTTAACTAACGTTAGCATTCCATTTATTCATGATCGTGAGCCATGAATTCCAGTTTTATAGAATCCCTGCAGTGTGGTAGAGGCCATCTGGCCTATCAAGTCCACACCAACTCTCTGAAGAGCATCTCCTACAGCCCTCGCCCCCCAATCCCTGTAACCCTGCGTTTCCCATGGCCAACCCACCTAGTCTGCATAGTATGGGTAATTTATCATGGCTAATCCAAGATCTTCGGACTGTTGGAGGAAACCCACATGAACACAATGAGAATGTGCAAACTCCACACAGATAATCACCTGACGGTGGAATTGAACCCTGGCCTCTGGAGCTGTGAGGCAGCAGTACTAACCACTGAGCCACATGCCACCCCAATTCTCTCCTTAATTAAACACACATCTTCAGACACTGGCTGCTAGAGCCAAAAATGGTGCAGATTTCTTGTAGACTTATGTAGCATAGATAGCTCAGCTCCTGAGTTTTGCAAAACTCATATCTACTACTGGTGCAGGAATAATTAGTATTTTCTAAGACATGAAAGTATAATTGTAAAGATAACCAATGGAATTTCACCCTGAATAAAAACCAAAAGAACTGTGGATGCTGTAAATCAGAAACAAAAACAACAGTTGCTGGAAAAGCTCAGCAGGTTTGGCAGCATGTGTAAGGAGAATCAGAGTTAATGTTTCAGGTCTGATGACCCTTCCCCAGAATGGATGAAGGAACAGTTCTGAGGAATAGACACCAGATCCCAAACATTAACTCTGATTCCTTTTCCACATGCTGCCAGACCCACTGAGCTTTTCCAGCAACTTTTGTTTTTGTTTACAATGGAATTTCAGTATTAACTTACAATATCAATGGAATAGATTGACTGGGCATTACCACATTGCTATTTGAAAGTTGCGATATGAATGCAAATGTATTCCTTCTTTCTTTTGGAGGTGCATAGAAGTGCCAAGGGGAGAATTGCTTCCAATTTCCTGCAGCCCCATTAACACTCTCTTGTAGACGCTATTCATGTAATAACTTGGGTGAGACAGGAAAGCCACCCAGAGCTCTGTACAATCCACCTTAACAATGTACATGTATACACAAGTTGATTTTAAGTGTTGCATTACGATAAGCAATTAGTTTCTGTGCAGTCATTAATCAGTTATTAGAAGGTTTGACAAATTTAAAATGTGCTGTTTTGGTGAAGTAAAGAGCGATGCTTTGGTGTTTACAAACATGTTCCTGCCTACTTGTTTTAATTGTAAAAGAGTCAGGAGGCTTACTGCTGCAGATGCAAGGTCAGTTAAATGATGTGCGAATGATCTGACCTGCAATTATTTGTCAAATCACTCTGTCTGTTCAGATATAAATTGGAGAGCACCATGCAAATGAGGAATTCACAGGTTTAATGCACACAAAAGCTACTTCCTGGCCAACAATATCATCACAAATCTCCAATTGCTCAATGTTCTACGTTTCTCACTTACTGTTCCTCCAGTCAGGATTCTCAGTGATGCTTCCTGGGAGAAACTTAGTCACTCCCCTCCTGTTAGCTGTTTGGCCGGAAAATAAAATCACTGCACACATCATGGGGCCTCAGAGCTGGTTCCAGAATGGAGATTCTTCTCCGTAGCTACCATTATGGTGTCAGACATTGCCACCCAAAAATTTTGATCCTGCAACCCACACTTAGGGGAACCTTGCCTTGATAATTATTTGTTGTATTAAGTTGATGTGTGTTTGTTCTGTCATGACTGTTTTTCTTGTATTGAGCAAATATTAACATGACAACAAAGCTATTGGAAGCAGTTTTATTCTAACCTGAGAATGGGATGCTCAGGGGATTATACGGAATCTTGGTTTTACACCTCATCCAATATGATTTTTCATTGACTTCACTGAAGAATAAAATCAGGCATAGTCGAAAGCCAGCATTGTACCTGAGCTCATCAGTTCCTAAGTGAGTGGGATGAGTTAAAATTGTTGCCTACTTCTTTAAGTCTCAGCATATAGATTCTTGCAAAACATGAAGTAGCCTTTGATTGAAATGTTTTTTTTCTCTCTCTACAAACCCTTAGGCACACACTGCAGCTCTGACAGATGGTAATCTGAATGAAGTTCATATTGTTATAAAATCCTGTGACAATCTGCAAGCCAGAAGGAAGAATATCCAGCCAAATCCTTATGCTGTCTACAAGTTCTTTGATTTTGCAGACCATGATACAGCCATTATTCCAAACAGCAACAACCCACAGTTTGATGATCATATGAGATTTCCTGTACCAATTAATACAGAGCTTGATCGATATTTAAAGTCAGAATCATTAATTGTTTATGTGTTCGATGATGCAGAACCTGATGATACTTTTTACCTCGGAAAAGCCAAAGTTCCCCTCATTTCATTAGCTCACAACAAGTATATTATAGGTAATAATATAAATACTTTGCTATTCTTGATATTTAATCTTTTTTGAGTCTTCTAGTGCCAGTGACCATCTGAATCCATCTGTTATTCCACAGTCCCTATAGAAGCTGCCCTGAGCCAGAAACTTGTAAATATAAGCAAGAGACCTGGTGTGATTCTGATTGGACTTACTGCCCTTTAATTGAAGGGCTTATCTTGGTGCTCTGTCTTATACCCTCTTTATTTTAGATCTGGTATTGTGCAATGGGAAGGGGATAATTAGTAGCCAGTGTCCATCCTGGGCCTTCTCCACTGTCATAATGATGCCACCCAGAAACTGGAGGAGCAGCTCCTCATATTCCACCATGGGAGCCTACAACCCAATGGTCTCAATGTGGATTTTACCAGTTTCAAAATATCCCCACCCCACCACCGTCTCATCCCATGACCAAACCTCCCTCCTATCCTCGTCTCCTTGACCTGACACAACCAGTCCGTCTTCTCTCCCATCTATCTGCTTCTCCCACCTTACTGACCAATCCCTACCACTGCCTACCTGTACACACCTATCACCATCCCACCTACCTTCCACTGCCCCAGTCCTCCTCTCTCAATTTATTTCAGTACTCCCTACCCCTCCCCATTTCTGAAGAAGGGTCCCAACCCAAACCATCAGCTTTCCTGCTCCTCTGATGCTGCCTGACCTGCTGTGTTCCTCCAGCTCCACACTGTTATCTCTGACTCCAGCATCGGCAGTTCTTAGTATCTGTGGTTTTAAACAAACAGACCTTTCTTTAAGGCACTAAAACCTGACAGGAAAGCGAGTCAACAAAGAAAATTATATTAGATCAAATGAGGAGGCTTGCAAAGTTGCTGAAATAAGTAGTAGTCCTGAATCTTAGAATTCAGCAAAGAAGGACCAAGATACTCAAAAAGAAAATGAGAACAAAATATGAATGTAAATTAGCAGCAAACATAAAATTGGACCCTGGTAACTTCTATGAGAACATAGATATGATCATTTCCTTGGTCCATTACAGGCAGGAACTGGAAAGTTCATAATGGAAATGAGGTGGTGAAGAAGCTAAATTACTTTTTGTTTGATTTTATGGAAAAAGAGGCGATCAATCTCCCAGAAATAAAGATACAAGAAATGAGTGAGTTTAAGGAACTCAAAGAAATTAGTGCTAGTAAAAAAAAAGTAGTATGGAAGAAATTAATGGGACTAAAAATTAAGAAATCCCAAGAATCCAATCATCTAGTGGTTGTAGAGATGGTGCATGCTTTGGTGGTTATCTTTTAAAATTACATAGATTCTGAACAGTGCCTACAGTTTGTAAGATTGCAAATGTAACCCTACTATTTAAGAAAGGCAAGAAGGAGAAAACAGGAAATTCTAAACCTGTTATCTTGACATTAGGGAGAAAAATATTAAAATCTGTTATATAGGACCTGATCAGTGGAAATTGTAAAATATTGATATGATTGAACAGAAACATACCATTTGAGAAACCTGTTAAAGGCTTTTCAGCTTGTTTCTAGCAGAGATCAGGAATCAATGGATCTATTTGGATTTTCAGAAGACTTGTTAAGGTCTCAAGCAGGAGAACTGTAAACAAGATTATATTGATTAAACATTATATTGATTAAACATAATTGGCTGGCACAGATTGAGAATTCGTTGTCAGAAAGAAAACAGAATAGGAATAAATGGGTCATTCTCATTTGGTAAGCTATAACTTGAGATTTTGGAAAGATCATTGTTGGTGTATAGCTGTTCACAATCTATTTCCATGATTTGGATATGCAGTCCGAATGTAATATTTCAATGTGTGGATAACAAAAAAACAGGTGGGAGTGTGTTGTGAGGATGCTGAAAAGAGGCGTTGAGTACATTTAGATGGGTCAAGTGCCTTACCAGCAAGACAGATGGAATATAATGTGGATAAGTGAGGTTTGGCAGGAGGAATGGGTGTGCAGAGTACTTCTTAAAGGTGAGAGATTGTGAAATGCTGATGTCCAAAATTACCTGAATGTCTGTGTTCATGGTTCACTGAAAGCTAATGTACAGGTGCAGCAAGCAAATGATATGATGTCCTATAAGAGAATTTCAGCATAGGAGTATAGATGTCTTACTCTAACTGCATAGAACCTTGGTGAGACTGCACCTGGAGTATTGTATTCAATTTTTGTCCCGTGCCTGGGGAGGTGTATACTTTTCAGACAGAAAGTGCAGCAGAGGTTCACCAAATTTGCAAAATGGCAGAACTGTCCTATGGAGGAGAGACTGAGGAGAGTAGGGTTATATTCGCAAGTGTTTAGAAGAATGAGAGGTGATCTCATTCAAACTTTCAAAACTCTTAAAGAGCTAGATAGGGTAAATGCAGTAAGTATATTTCCCCAGCCCGAATCATCAAGAACCAGAGGACACAGTCTGAGAATAATGAGCAAACCATTTAGGACTGAGATTAGGAAGTCTTCAGTCTGAGGGTAGTGAATCTTTGGAATTCTCGATCCCAGAGAGCAGTGAAAGCTTATTAATTAAATATGGTCAAGATAGCATGTGATAGATTTCTAGGTACTAATGGCATCAAAGGGATTTTTTTTCTTCCTTTATTCATTCACGGGATGTGGGCATCACTAACCAGGCCAGGCAGCATTTATTGCCCATCCCTGATTGCCGAGAGGTCTGTTCAGAGTCAACCACATTGCTATAGGTCTGGTGTCACATGCCGGCCAGACCAGGTAAGGATGGCAGTTTCCTTCCCTAAAGGACATTAGTGGACCAGATGGGTTTTTCCAACAGTCAACAGTGGATTCATAGTCATTATTAGATACGTAATTCCAGATATTTATTGAATTCAGATTCCACCATCTGCCATGGTGGGATTCAAAGCCGGGTCCTCAGGACATTATCTGGGTCTCTGGGCTAACAGTCCAGTGATAATACCATGAGGCAATCACCTCCTTATGAAAATAGCATGGGAAAGTGTTGTTGAATTAGATGATAGGCTATGATCTAGAATTGCAGAACAGCTTGACTGACTGACTGATCTTCTTCTACTTCTCTTTTCCTATCGTGTAAAAATGTCCTATTATGTATCTTTATTCATTTATTTCCAGGAACATTTGAACTTAAGAATGTTGAAGGACAAGTCAATGGCACAGTAAATGTTGAATTAAAATGGATGACTTCATACTTGCCATCAAATGAATCCATAATGAGAGTTGATCAAAGTGAGGTAATCCCAAAGGAAGAACCAGAAACGTTGCCAGTGAAAGAGATATTCAATGAATCTCCTCCGCCTGCTGTATCTGAGGATCCAGTTTTGGTAACTAATTTTGTTCAAATGAATGACTTAAAGAACTGCTTAATTTTCTCAGTTTATCAAAGTTGTTCATACTTCCAAGGGTTCTACAATGATTAATTTATTCTTGATATTGTTTCTCCGACAGAAGAAATAAGTAAGGGAAAATATTTGTTTCATTAGCTGTAGAAAGCCATTAAAATTAATGGATGAAAAATTATGATTGCGCACGCATGATTTCTTAATGTGCATTCCCTGTGGGTAAACATGCACAACAGGAGCAATTAGAAAATTATTCTTGTTTCAAATGGATTAAGGGGAGGCTAGATGCAGTACAATGATTTAGAACATTGGAGCAATAGCAGGTAAGACCAGGAAGTGGTGTGAAATAAGATGCATTTTTCCAATTCACTCAGCCCCTTGCTCACAAAAACAAGAAATTGCTGGGAAAGCTCAGCAGTACTGGCAGATTTGTGAAGAAAAGTCAGAGTTAACATTTCAGGTCCAATGACCCTTCCTCAGAACTGCTTGTAGCTAGGAAAGTGTTGGTTTATTTGAAGAAAACCAAGATTGGGGGAGAGGGGTAAGAAGTCAACAATAGGTCAGGTTAAAGTCCAAAGGGAGAGAAGAACAGTTGGACAGCCAAAGGAGTGGACAATGATCTGGCTAGGTGGGTAATTAGCTGTTAATGGAGACTGTTAGTGGCTAACAATGGCTAATAACAGAGCCTGGTGTGCGGAGGTGGGGACTAGGACTTAGGAGAGTTCAAGACACTAACAGCCTCCATTAACAGCTATTCACCCTCCTATCCAGATGGTTGTTCACTCCTTTGTCTGTCCAACTGTTCTCCTCTGTCTTTGGGCTCTATTCCCACCTATTGCTTACTTCTTACCCTGAGCCCCCCACCCTACCTTCTGCATGTAAACCGACATTTTCCTAGCAACCATCATTTCTCAGGAAGGGTCAGCAGATCCAAAATGTTACCTCCTGATTTCTCTTCACAAATGGGCCAGATCTGGTGAGCCTTTCCACCAATCTCTGTTTTTGTTTCTGATTTACAGCATCCCCAGTTCTTCTGATTTTTATAAATTCCCTCCTATATCTGCACTACTACAAAGATGTGAGGCAAAGATATCATCTCTTGCGGGAAGAGAAAAATCAGATGGACAGTCTTCATTGAATTGCTTATGATTTTTTGTAAATGAGTCAATAGCTGTTTACCGTAAGCCCTGGATACAGAGGATATATGCCTGGGCATGATCAAGGGAAACTGTGAAGTGAATGAATAATAAATTTTCAGTAATGTGAGAATAAACACCAACGATCTTTAAAGTCTGATGCCATGGAATATGTTGTTTTTGGCACAGAAAGCTAGAAAGCAAATATATAATCGAGAAGAAAGAAGAGTATCATGGGCAGATATGGAGTTTTCTGAGAGTCTGGTAAGTGAATTATATTACTGATCATTCTTTGCTGCAGTGGACTATTGAATATCTACTATAATGTTAAATTTGAACTAGGTTCAGTAGTCACAGCTAACACCGGCACGATGTGAAAATGGAACCTGCACTTGGAAGGATATCTTAACTTTCTGTAGCGATTTTTATTTCTATCTACCATGCAACATCAGCAAAATTATGCTCTGTAATGCATTTCAATAATGGCATGCCATTTTCACTGAGCTAATGGCAGACAAAATATGATTTAAATTTATTTATTCAAAAATTGTAAGAAAATAGAATGTCAAGAATCAGTTGCAAATATAAATGAAAGACATGAAATTGGGAAAGGTCTCTGCCCTACAGACTCTTTCCTCAAAGTATTTATAGTCACCCACAGTGATTTAATTTCTCGAGAGAAAGCCCTGCGTAAATTCTGCCTGAACCGCTAGGATTATTAAGCAAATGTCACATTTCCACTCTCTAGCCTTAAGCTTCTGCTCGCCAAACAACAAAAACCTTTGTTTTTTTTTCTTTCCATTAAGTATTTTATTATTTTAGCATTGACCTCTCTCTCATGCTGCCAGCCCTGCCTTCAACCAGATATTTATCCAGCTCCTTTTGAAGAATTTAATGAAGTACTTTTCCTGAGAGCATGTTCGACATATGCTGAGAGAGAAAACAATTTTCTAATCTTTGATATCAATCGAGACTTGTTAATTAAAGCTGTGTGCTCTAGTTCTGGGCTCATAGTTTTGGTCAGACATGATTGGTTCTACAAATTTGGCCACTTCATCAGTTTGGGATGTGTGAGCTCCGAATTGGGATGCTGGTGTTTCTTTCCCTCCCTACGTTCCTGGTGACCTACGTATATTTCTGCATTTCTCTTTTTAATTTAGACTTCCTTCGTTTGCAGATATTTCTGTATTTTTCTTGTATTATTTCTCATGTGTTTTTATTAACTTACTTTGGTTTTTCTTTGTCTCATTGCTCTTTGTACTTTTTTGACTTGGTTCACTGTGTTATGTCATTTACTTCTCATTTTTCTTTTTGAGATTTCCAAAACATATTTTGGCAATTCCACACAATGGATCTGATATTCAGCAAGGTACCATGGAAGTCTCAAATGTCTTGAAACACTTAAAAATTTGGGGCAGTTACACCTGTGATAATAGAAAAGGGTTGGAAAGGAGAGGCAAAATGTTACTTTGAGGGTCTAGAGGACCAAGCATGCTACTTCTGACCCATGAAGAACACTCCAAAGGTTCATATTTTATTGTGCCAGCATCTCCCACCTCCTTTTTATGGATGGGTTTCCCTAAATTTGAGAAGATTTCTCAGCAATAAACTGAAATCAGACTTGCGTTTACATAATAAGAGCCTGATTTAAATATTGTAATAAATTGTTTTATCCTTCCACAGCAGGACACTGACATGCCAGAATGACTGTAGCTGTGAAAATAGTGGCAGGAACATATATGGGCTTGACACATGTTCCTGTTCTTTAAAGTATTTCACTCTGTCTTCAAGGTTTTCCTTGCCATTGCATGAGGTCCATATCTCATCCTGCTGCCTTCATTTCCACGAAAAAATCTGGCTTACCTTTTGCTTTAGGGTACTGAAGAAAGTTTTAGACTCAAAATACGAATCTGCTTTTTTGACCTTTCAAATGATGAATGGATATGTTGGATATTTCCAGCATTATCTGTTTGTATTTCAACTTCATGATTTCTACTTGTTTCAAGCAGCAGCCTGGCAAAGTCAAACTGAACAAATCCTTACAGCCAATGTCCCAGACTTCTCCATCATCATCCATAACGTATATTTTGTCCCACTGGCAGGACAATCCCACAGAGGTAGCAAATCAGTAATATTGATAGTGATAATTAAAGGGGAATAGCCCTGAGAGTCAACTATTATTCATTTCAGACCTCAAGAACCTCCATAGTATCACAGTAGAAATAGACAAAGAAATCTCCTGTAGATTCCAATGTACCATCCTCCCTCAGTCAATATACAAGTGTTCCAATATTGCTTGGAAGAATTTACAAAATAATTTTCTCCCTGCAAGATTACAGTATCCCTCACCAAGCATGTCTGAGTAGCACTAGTACAGATCAACTTGACTGAAACAAAGACTCAGCAGTTTCCTTGAGCCTGTAGTAGGTTGTGAGGAAACAAAGAAGAGGCAAAAACCTAACAGACCTTGTGTTTGAAAATTACAGATACATCTATCCATGGCAGTGTTAGTAGGAATGGCCACTTGAAAGTCTTTGTAAAGACTATGTCCTGTCATCACACTGAATACTCGCTCCATTGTGTAACTGGAATAGACTCTACAGACCCAGCACCTCTAAAAGTGTATCGGATGCACTGGGGGAAATCAGTAGCGCCAGAATTGTATTCAATCACAATCAATCTGTAATCTCATGACCTGGCATATATTGTACTCTGCCATTACCATCAAGGCAGGGAATAAAACCTGATCTGTTGAAATAGGCAGCAAAGCACATCGGGAGCAGCACCAGGATTACATTAAAATACGATACCAATTTGGTGAAGCTAATTAAAACATGCAGGTATGATGTCATTGCTATCACTAAGGCATGGCTGAGAGAGGGGCAGAAATGGCAGCTCAGTATTCCAGAATATCAAGTCGAGGTGAGACAAGGAATGAGGTAAAAGTGAAAAGAATGTGTCAGTTTCAATCAGGGTATCTATTACAGCAATAAGCTGGGATCTTAGAAGGCTCCTCAAATGAAGCCATACAGGTAGAACTTAAAAAGCAAAAAGGAGAAACTAAATTGCTCGGAGTGTACTATAGACCAGCTAACATCCAAGAGAAAATGAAGCGCAGATATGTAGGCAAATCTCGGAGAAGTGTAAATGTAATAATGTAGTAATATTGGGGATTTCACCTTCCTCCAGATGAACTGGGGTTGTCGTGGTGTGCGTGGTTTAAAGGGAGCGGAATTCTGAAAATGCATCCAGGAGAGCTTTTGAAGACAGTATGTACAAGGTCCTACAAGAGAGGGAGTGGTCCTCAACATAATTTTAGATTATGAGATGGGGGACATAATTGAAGTATGTGTGACAGCATTTTATAGACAGCAATCATAGCTCAGTTAGATTCAAGGTTGTTGTAGAAAAGGACAAGGATGTATTTGCAAGACAACTTCTAAACTGGGGAAATGTTGATTTTAAGAAGATCAGGTATGATTTCGCCAGGGAGACTGGGAACAAATATTTTTAAGTAAATCTGTGTCAATGCAGCGGGATGCATTCCAGAAAGAAATAGGGAGAGTACAGTTCCAATAAAGACAAAGGGTGAAATCAACAAATCCCGCAAATCCTGGACACAAAGGGATATACAGTATTGGACAGAGCAAAAAAAAGTACCAAGGGCTTGAAACAGCCGATGCCCTAGAGGAATACAGCATGTGCAAGCAGGGGAATTTTGGAAATCAGGAAAGCGGAAATGGAGCACGAAAGAATAATGGCAGTAAAATAAAGGAAAATCCCAAGTTTTTTCAAATAAGTTATTCACAAGTAAATCCAGGCTTAAAAGTAAAAGTGAACTTGGGAAACAGTAGGGCCCGTTTTCTTTTAAAAAAATCCTTATCAAAAGCCTTGGTGAAGCTTAAGTAAACTATGTTGAATGCCTTGAAAAACTCAATAAAATTGGGCAGACATACAGATTAATTGTAAGTGGTAATTTGTGCATTGAGCCAGAGAACATAGGTTTCTAAATGAATACTTTGTGTCAGTGTTCACTAGTAAGAGGGATGATGTGTGTTTAAAAATCAGGGAGAAGGACTGTGATATACTTAAAGAAGTTAGCATAGACAGGAGGTTCTGAATGATATGGCAGGCTTAAAAGTGGATAAATCTGCACCAGATGAAATGTATCCCAAGCTGTTCAGTGTAGCAAGGGGCATTAGCAATAATTTTCAATTCCTCCCTGGCTACTGAAGAGGTGCCCAAGGACTAGCAAACAACCAATGTGTTACAATTATTCAAGAAGGGAGCAAGAGATACACCAGGAAATTACAGGTCAGTCAGTCAAACCTTGGTGGTGGGAAACTATTGGAAGCTATTCTGAGGGACAGAATTAACCTGCACATGGAGAGGTAGGGATTAATCAAGAATCATCAGCATGATTTTGTTAAAAGAAAGTCATGTCTGATCAACTTGACTGAATTTTTTGAAGAGGTGATCAGATGATGTAGTCTACTTGAACTTCAACAAAGCTTTTGATAAGATCCCACAGAGGAGACTGATTACAAAGGTAACAGCTCATAGGATCCAAAGAAATTTGGCAAATTGGGTACAGTATTGGCTGAGTGATAAGAAACAGCAGAGGAGCATTTTTGTGATTTGAAGCCTGTGTCCAGTGGGGTTCTGCAGCGATCAGTATTGGAGCCCTTGATGTTTGTGGTTATGTAAATGATTTAGATTTGAATGTAGGAATGTTATCAGTAAGTTCATATTGATATGAAAATTGACAGGTGAGGAGGATAGCCTTAGATTACAGGAGGATAAGTGTAATCTGGATAAGTGTAAAGTGTTGCACTTGAGCAGAACAAACAAGGCAAGGGAATACATAATGATTGGTAGGACACTGGAAAGCACCAAAGGTCAGAGGAACCCTCTTGTGAGTGAGCACATTCTGCAGTCAGCCCATGGTCAGTCCAAGGTGTGACATTGTCATGCTGAAAACGAGTATGAGATTTTAAACGTTTTTTTCCCTCAAAGGATAGTGTGCCCTTGAAATAACTGATAAGGTAAGTGAATTAAATCAAAGACACTGGGAAGTTGGAATTTGGTTGTATGCTAGGATGAATGAGTTGCAATGCTAGGTGATGAGGTGGCTTAAAGGATTTTTCCGTTTACTGCCTAAAGTGCTTTTCACATTTACTATCTAAAGTGCTAACTTGTCTTTTGATGGACTTGCTGTACATTTGCAGCACGCTTTTCTTCTGCTCCAAATTTCTTGCTTTTGCATTGCGTTATTTGTTAGAACTCCACTGCCTTACTTTCATACCTTACTGCATCTTGTTGACTTCAAATGTGATTTAACATAATTGTTTAAAAATCAGTAACTAACTGCATGTCATTGTTGGTTGTGTATCTAGCTCATTTGTGTTCTATTAATTTGAAGCTAACTAAAGGAACAAAACGTTCTGACGTTCATATGGCAGATGTTACAAGCAAGAGAAATGAGGCAAAAATTGTCACAACAGAGCCTGAACTAATTAATCAGGTATGTGAAAAAGAAACCTTATTCTAACTTGGTGGAGCCCTATATATTTTTTGAGTCCATATTTAGCCAATAAACAGAGTTAAACCATCTGGGTAACTTCCTTTTTGTATTTAAATGTGAACCAGCTCCTTCCTCATCTGACCACTGTTAACAACCTTGGCCTGATGGATGATAATCGTGGACTGTGTTCATTGTCCTGCATAATAATTGCAAGAACAAGAGAAGACAGCGCCTTGTCAGAATTTTTTTTTTCAATCTTCAGGTGATAACCAGAAAAGAAGTATGCATAAAAAGCTTTACAAAACCTTACTTATAGAAACATGTATAAAGTTTATAATCCAGTTAGTCCTACATGTCCCAAAGCTCAAGGTGTCACTTCTGGCCATTGGCATACATCTTCTGATTTCAAGACAGGAGGCTTTGTTTCTGTTTTTTTTATTAGCTGTACAGTGGAGAATCTTCATGAATTGTTTGTACCAACAAGAGTATATCCTCAGGGAAGGAAAAAGACTACAAGTTGGTTCAGACCCGTTTTGAAGCTTGAGATAGAATACTGCCCCAGAACACTCCTGTTCAGAACCTGGGCTTTGTCAGCAAAGTTCTGGTGAACTGCAGATACCTAAAGGCATCCATAGTTGTTTGACTCCTAACTAATTTGAGTGGTTGCATTCTGACAGCAAATTATGTATAGAAGATCCTATGAAAGAAATGGATGAAAAGACCTGGATTAGGAGTTTTTGGATAATGTTGACTGACAGGAGCACATAAGGAAAGCTCAGGAGCCAGCATTAATAATGTTGCTTCTTGACTATAGACTTTATTTCAAAGGGAATTAAGTATAAAAATAGGGAGGTTTTCCTATAATTATGCAAGGTATTATTCAAGCTTCAGCTGGGATTTTAGTCCCTAAAGAAAGAAAGAGGTAGTCTAGCAAAGGTTCACTAGGCTGATCCTGAGTTTGGAGGAATTATGAGGAAAGGTTGAGTAGGTTAGGCTTGTACTCTTTGGAGTTCAGAAGAACAAAGAAACCTTATTGATCACATATAAGATTCTTATGGGGCTTGACAGGCTGGATGTGGAAAAGCAGTTTCCCCTTGTCAAAGAGTCTAGAACCAGATGGTATAATCTCCCAAATAAAGAGTCATCCATTTAAGACAGAGGATATTTTCCTCTCAAAGTGGGGAATGTGTGGGATTCTTTATTGCATAGGGCTGTAGAGGATGGGTCATTAAGTATTTTCAAGGCTGAGATCAACAGATGATTTTTAAATAGCATAAGAACCAAGGGCTTTGGGTGGAAAAAGAATTGAAGATAATTAATTAGCTGTGATTTCATTGAAAGTGGAATGTACTGGATAGACTGAATAGCCTACTTCTGCTCCTATGTCCAGTGGTCTTGTAGTCTTAAATGGTGCTTTCTGTCATCAAGCCACAGTCTTCCCTAACGGTGAGAAGTTACTATGGTTGAGAAACCAAATAGCTTCTTAAACATTTTAACCTCAAAGGGTATTATGTTCTTAAAATGATTGACCTACTTCTGCTTCTACGTCTTATGGTCTTCTACTGTTTCCAAATGAAGATAATATTAAACAGAAGAAATTTTCCTTTTCCTTGCCAGCTCCAAATGTTCTTTTAAGGACTTTTGAAAAAGCTGCAACAAGAATTTGAGCAGACCCTGCTTCATTTCTAGTGACTGGGGTTCTTACTCTGCATGGAGATCCTCGTTAACATGTTCAAGGGACCAATATCTTTTTGGTTAGCTTTCTGGAATGCCTGATTATTGTCTCAGTGATCACAGACCTATGTAATTCCACAGGTTTTGCATTTGAGAAGAGGAACACAAGGTCCAATTTCTTGCCCCCAAAGAACTTGTTTCCATCTTGTAGTTTTCTTCATTTGGATCTAAGTTCATATAAATAAAATCAGCCAAGAAATCTTTTCTCGGTATTCAGAAGCAACTGAAATCTTACAAATCAGAATACTGATCACAGCCAGTACTATAAGCCCTGGCACTGGGGTCAACAGCATATTTATAATGCCAAACATGTTGCAACTTCCCAGCAACTGAGTCTTTTAGAATAGTGTTTTCCAAAATCCTGTCATAACCCATGAACAGATTCAAAAATTTCTACCTACACAATTGTAGCAGCGTTGTGGTATTTCACAAAGATGTATCTAATGATATTAATGGAATGTTAAATATCGAGGAGTTAAAGGCACCAAGGCGAGCAGGTATTGTGAGCAATTTGGTTAATTGTATTCAAATATATAGGACTCCCAGGCTAACTGCTATTCTGTGGTCCTTCAGTATCCAAGGACCATGTGAAGATTCAGTGAAGGAGATTGCACCCCATTTTTTTCATTTAAGAGGTGTTTTGTTGATTTTATGTTGTACTTTACCTTGTCTTTGGACAGTCTGTGGACATGGGTTTCACATGTATATAAAACAGACTCAGTTAGGAGATGCTTAAGTTTTTTTTATGGTCTGTGGTTTTAATTAACTCTATTTAGGAAGTTATGCTTGAACTTTGTCTAAAACCGTTTAAGATTGAGAGAATGACGTAAGAAGAGAGCCGTGGTCCTGTTCAGTACAGCAGATTTCTTCCGTTGTATCTGATGGCCGTATCTTGATATCTAGTAATCACAGAAACCATTATCCAAATGAACTATTTCTGCGCTGTATGATGTTTTGATATGGTCATTTTCATAATTTCAATGCAATATCATTGGAATAATATGAAGAACCAGCTGTTCAATTGATGAAGGAAGTGGAGGATTAACAGTTCAGGTGAATAACTTTTCATCAAACAAATGAGAAATCATTGATCTGGTAGGCTAAGTTACACTTCTTTTTCAACCATAAGACATGGGAGTGGAAGTAAGGGCATTCAGCCCATCGAGTCCACTCCTCCGTTTAATCATGACTGAAGGACATTTCAATTCCACTTACTCACACTCTTCCCATAGCCCTTAATTCCTTGCAAGATCAAGAATTTATCAATCTCTGCCTTGAAAACATTTAACGTCCTGGCCTCCACTGCGCTCCGTGGCAATGAATTCCACAGGCCCACCATTCTCTGGCTGAAGAAATATCTGCTCATTTCCATTGTAAATTGACCCCCTCTAATTCTAAGGCTGTGCTCACGGGTCCTAGTCTCTCCGCCGAACGGAAACAACTTCCTAGCATCTACCCTTTCAAAGCCATCTTGTAAATTTCTATTAGATCTCCGCTCAACCTTCTAAACTCTAATGAATACAATCCCAGGATCCTCAGCCGTTCATCGTATGTTAGGCCTACCACTCCAGATGTTTTGATGTTGAACTGTCTGCTGCAGGTCTTTGGGCACTTTCATCTTTCTAGTTCAGGTTTCCAGCATTGACAGTATTTTATTTCTGGAAGAATTAAGAACAGTTTGCCTAATGGTCACTTAGTAGTTCTGGGCTTAAGTGTTGCAGTAATATGAGACTCCATTGATGCTTTTTGTCATGCACTCATCAGGACAGATGCAAACCTCAAAGGGAGCAACAATTTATATTGCATGGTATAAGCATGCTGATTGGTTGGTAACAGAATGCAGTTTCGGCAATTAATGCCATAAGGGCCTTATCCCACTGTCACTGGTTTTAACCCAGGAGTTAGCAGGGGAGATGAGTGCCCACTGTACAGGGAACAAGATACATACAATATTGTTTTCAGGTTCCCATGTGACTCTCAAAGGCTTCAGTATCTAACTGAGGGGCCTGGCATTAGGAAGGTGGGAGGCCTGCTAAAAGCCACTTCTTCCTTGCTGCTGACCATCTTCCCCTACCACGCCATCTTTCACCTCTTGCTTGTGATCTAGCAACAATCCAACGCCTCGAGGGGGGTTACTGTTTCAGTAGCAGGCACCATCTATTCAGTGGTGCCACTGTTCAGTAGAGCTACCAGCTTTTGCTTGGCTTCTTGATCCTGGTGGCTGGCCTGCTGAGTGGTACACAATGTGGTAGTGTTCCTGGAAGAGGCAGCAGGTGTGTCTTACCTGATCTCTAACCAGTACAGAACATAAGAACTAGAAGCAGGAGTGGGCCCTCTGGCCCCTCGAGCCTGCCCCACCATTTAATAAGATCATGGCTGATCTTATTGAGACTCAGCTCCACTTACCCACCCACTCACCATAGCCCTTAATTCCTTTACTATTCAAGAATGCATCTAGCCTTGCCTTAAAAACATTGTGAGGTAGCTTCAACCGCTTCATTGGGCAGGGAATTCCACAGATTCACAACCGTTTGGGTGAAGAAGTTCCTCCTGATCTCAGTCCTACATCTGCTTCCCTTTATTTTGAGGTGATGCCCTCTAGTCCTAGTTTCACCTGCTAGCGGAAACAACCTCCCTGCCTCCACTTTATCTATTCCCTTCATAATCTTATGTTTCTATAAGATCCCCCCTCATTCTAATGAATTCCAATGAGTATAATCCCAGTTTACTCAGTCACTCCTCATAATCCAACACTCTTAACTCTGGAATCAACCAAGTGAATCTCCTCTGCACCCACACCAGTGCCAGTATATCTCTTCTCAAGTAAGGAGACCAAAACTGCACACAGTACTCCAGGATTGACCTCTCCAGGACCCTATACAGCTGCAGCATAACCTCCCTGTTTTTAAACTCCATCTCTTGAGCAATGGCAGACAAAATTCCATTTGCCTTTTTAATTACCTGCTGCACCTGCAATCCCACCTTCAGCGATTCATGCACAAGGACACCCAAGTCCCTCTGCTCAGCAGTGTGCTGCAATTTTTTACCATTTAAAACATAGCCTGTTTTCCTGTTATTCCTACCAGGACGGATAACCTCACACTTATAAACTTTTCAGTATCTAAGACACCCAACACCTCCCTAAGATACTAGCCCAATATCTAATTCTTCTTAGACAGGACTAAAATCTGTCAATTGCTACATCTACAACTGCAACTGTAATGCCAATGCTACAAGGTGATTATGGCTCCAACCTTTGTGTTTCTGGCCTCCTTCAGGTTGCTGCTGAATGTGTAAGTCGTATCTCATAATCTGCAGCACATTGCTGGTCAAGGAAGGTCATTGAGGTACTCTTTACACAGAAAGACCACCATTTCATTTTCTATTACCAGAGATGAGCAGGCCCATCATGACAGTTTGTATCAATTGGCTACCTTATTATGCACAATGACAATGACTGTATCCACATTGGCAGTGCCTTATGTAAATTCTGTAAACTTCTTGAACCAAAAGGAATTTTACATCTTCATTTCAAAGTTAGTGTGTGAACACAAGGACTGCATCGTCCACAATGTATGGCATCCTGCCAGTAATAATGATTCCTTAGATCTGTGCCAGTTCTTTATTCCATCTGTATTTCATTCACCACAGCAAATCAAAGGCTAGCTTTTGAACACTAGTGATTATCTGCTCATCATATAGATCATGATTCTGGTGCAGAACCCATGTCCATGTTCACAGCAGGCATACAGAAGAGTCATGCTGCCACAAGGAACAGTATAGAGCATATCATCTGCATCTTGAAGAAAAAGTTCCGTTCCCAGGAATGTTCCAATTTCTTTACATACTTATCTGAGCTGATATCAGGATTTATGGTAGTATGCTACGTACTGCACTGCTGAATCATTGAGGTTTGAGTCTGAGGAGGAGGTGAACAAGGATGTCATCCCTTGGGTCTACTGTGCCATTCAATGAGATCACAGCTGATAGTGCCATAACTCCTTGTTCCTTCCTTCCTTCTAACAGGTACCCCCCTTCCCCAGCCTAACCCTTGATTCTCTTGTTCAAAAATCTGTTGAACTCAGTATTTGAATATATCCAACCTTCCCTGCTTTTCATAGAAGAGAATCCTTAGACTAAAGACCCTCCAGGAGAAAGAAATCCTTTGCCTTCTGTCTTCAATAGAAGACTCTTTATTCTTAAATTGTGCCTCCTAGTTCAAAATTCCCCTGAAGCGAGGGATTTTCTTAGCATGTGCCTGACAAGGCCACTCAGATCTTAACTGCTTCAGTAGGAGCATCTGTCATTTACCTCAACTCCAAATAGCACTGACCCAGCCTGCTCAACCTTTTCTTATATGTGTTACAACTCATAAAATGATAAAGTCATGCAGCATGAAAACAGACCTTTGAGTCCAAGCAGTCTATGCTGACCATAATATCAAACTAAATTAGTCCCACCTGCCTGCGGTTGGCCCGTATCCCTCCAAACATTTCTTATTCACGTACTTACCCAAATGTCTATTAAACATTGTAACTGTACCCACATCCACCACTTCTTCTGGAAGTTCATTTGACACAGGAACCATGCTGTATATAAAAAAAAGTCATCCCTCAAAATCCTTATCTCCACTGAAAAAAGTCCCAGCCTGTCCAGCCTCTCCTTATAACTCAAATCCTCCATTCCTGGCAACAAACTGGTCAATCTTCTGAACACTCTCCAGCTTAATAATATCCTTCCTATAACAGGGTGACCTCACCAATGTCTTATACAATCTCAATATAACATCTCAACTCCTTTACACAAAGGTCTGAGCAATGAAAGCAAGCATGCCATACCCCTTCTTAACCACCCTATCTGTATGTGGTGCACACTTCAAATAATTATGTACCTGAACACCAAGGTTTCTCTGCTCTACTGCCCAAGGCCCTACTTTTAATTGTATAAGCCCTGTCCTTGTTTGTTTTACCAAAATGCAATACCTCACATTTATCCAAATTAAGTCTATCTGCCACTCTTCAGCCCAATTGATCAAGATTTCTTTGTGATCTTAGATAACCTTCTTCATTGTCCACTATACCACTCATCGCATGCTGTAAATTGGCTCCTGCTATTTCTAGAGTCATACCAAATGTGAAAATTTTTTTTTAAAGTATGCACAGTATCCCAATTTAGACTTTCAGACTAAGCTTGATAGGAAGCAGGGACTAGATTTCTATGCTAACCAAGAATTAGTAATTAGACTATAGGCATAGGTAAACAGACATAAACTATTGATATATAACACTGCTAACTAAAGCCTTGATCATAAACCTCCCCTTGCATACAGACAAAAAGTTGGGAAATAAATTACTTGTAAATGTAGAGAAACTGGAAATTCAGTTCAGTGGCCTTTGCTTCACTGAATGAGTGTTGAGATAATCCTTCTTTGGCTAGCCAGACTCTTTGTTTTACAGATGTCATTCTCTGAACATTTAGCAACACCGGTAGAAGAAGGTCAGTGATTATCTGTGAGCTATAAGGTTAAGTATCAACATCATCTTTCCAGTACCGCATATTCACAAGGCCACTACTAAGTTTAATTTTGCCATTATATTCTTATTTCACCATGGCCCGCAGATTACAGTCTCTCACTATTGCATATACTGTGTTCTTGCAATGATTCTCAACCACCTCATCCTCCGAAACCATGATGCCTTTCGACCTTTTGTGCTACTCGCCTAAAGGGCACAGCTCACCCTCTCTCCAGCTCTTAAATCACCAACCACACTTCCATCCACTTACATCTCACTCAACCCTCCTTTTATCTTATTGCAGGAAAACATGACCCACAATGGGGTCAAGCAGATCAAGATGAGTGAGGAGCAGATGAACATTTGGTTTCTACCTCCTTTTGAGGAGGAAGCACTCAGTTTGGTCAGAGAAGAGCAGACCTACTCGTGTGAACAAGGATACCTTAATGGTCAACCAAACTAAGAAGTCTTGTTCTGTGCTGGTTGTTTTCCCATTAATACCAGTGCTGCCTCATTCTTAATCTGCCTAATAACTTATTCACCTGAATCAATTAATTATGTCGACTGTACTTTGCAGGCACTAGCAGCACCCAATAATTTGTGCCAGGAAGACCTTCATTTCTACCCTTTTGGTGAGGAAGCCACTCAAACTAAGAGGATGTACTGACAAGATTTTTACTTTACCTTCCATAAGTGCAGAGACATTCACCATACTGGTACATGATCAAAATTAGACTCAGGAGTGCAATCTGATGGGTACATCCCTGCTATATCTTCACAGCTGGCTGAGAAAGAAATGCCCAAGTCTCTGGCGCTCATAGAACTACTGGAGACAGATAACAGCTCAGCCCCAAGCACAAAGCAATCCTGTAATCTCAGCCAATAATGACTTTGTCAAATACACAGACGCAGTCAGTAAACTGGATCAAAGCTTTGAGGAATTCAACAATATTTTCATAGCTCCAGCACGCAGGCATTTATCTTTCTCCAGGGAGAGACTGGCAACCACCATGGAAAACAAGGTTCAGCACGCTCAGTGTTTGCTGTACATAAACATGGGCCTGCACTCCATTGCTCTAGTCATAGGTGCTCAGCATCAATGATAAGAGAGGGGGAAAAAGGACCTTGTCCTGACTGCAGTTGCTGCAGAATGGTGTGAGGTGACACCCATAGGGATGAACAGCCAAGCAAATGTCCTGAGAGGTTTCTTTTCAAGACGCTCCAGAGGTATCTGACATTGACATTTCCCTACAGTCTGTACTGCCAAAGCCCATAGAAGTCTAAGCCAAAGATCGTAAGCCTAATTCTTGGCAAGACATTCTCAGCACATCTAAGCCTCCATGGACTATAGCCCAGGTTTTCCAGGCCAGCTGAGCCAAATGTAGAACAAGTTTTCCCCATCCCAGCTGCAGACATCAGCACTCTCCTCAGATGTTTTGAGAGGGGGAGGAAACAAAAATATACTGAGGGCACAAGGTGACGTGGTTGAGACAGTTGTAAATGATTTTGCACTTTTGTAAATACATTCTCAAGTGAACCCTAAAGTTGCCTACACTTGTGTCATTTTTGCTATTGGACGTGGTGAATTCACACACATTTGAGAGATGAGCAGCCTCTTCAGACATCCCAATAGTGAAAGAAGGTGTAACGGTTATTTATTGTTCATCATAAGTAGCAGCAGACTCAGGCACCAGGGACCTTTGACATTGAAGACTGCAGTCAACTGAGGCTAAATACTGTAGGCAGAGATTGTGCTCTGGCCGGATACCGCACTTATAACCAGCTTGTGCATGAGAGTATGGAGTCAGTGATGGAAGGTTCATTCTGTGCATGAGTTTTTCAAAGAAGATGTACGATGGAAACTCTCCCTCATTGCGTAAGGATCCAGCAGCAAGAGCTTCACAAAGCAGACCCCACTGCCCCACCCCACCTCCGACTAACTAATAAGCATATCCCCAGGATTGACTTTGCAAGGTAGCACCAAAGTCAAGTCTCCGGATTAATTTCTCCACAAAACTTAGTCTGGCCTACCTGTGATTCTCGACTGGTTGCATTTGATTTGCAGACCAGACTATGGCCCACTTCCTGCACTGCAACAACACAGATCTCCAGACACTGAAAGGACAAGTGTCTCACTGAGCATGGCCAAACCCCTGGATTAAAATTTGACTGCTGACTTATTGTGATGGTGCCCCGGGACTAACTGTAGTTCCCTCTTGCCTCCCGTAAGGACTGCTCACCTTTGACTTTCTGACAAGGCCATCTGCTTGAAGCACAGGCAGTGTATTTACTGCCTGAGCTACTGGCATATGCTGCAGGTGTATTGTTGACATTGCACAGTGCCACGACAAGCTGCCTGCCTCTCCCTCTGCGCTAAAAAGCATTGCTAACTATAGAGGTTAGCAGCTGCTACATAAGAGAAAAGTGAATTACCTCATAAAGGCGCAAGCAAAGAGAAGCTTGTGCGACCCTTGCGTGCAAAACAACTTGGTAGAAGCATTTAGGATGTTGCTGAGGCTTAAAGTATTGAAGAGCCAAAGTGTTGCTTGAGTTGGTACAATAATGTGGTGAGATTGCTGGTTTGCCATTGCAAGAAAGAAAGAGAGAACTGGAAGTGGCATAGAAATATCACAAGTTACAGTAAAAATGAGGTGCAAATGTTTGGAAATACGGTATTCCTACTCAATTTCTGAGATTCTGTAAAAGTAAGAGCTTAAAGGCAAAATCAAAAAACTTTTTCTCCATGTTGTGATTCTGATTCTTCTTTTCATTTTCACCATTATCTTCCTAACTTTCTAACCATTGCCCCCGCCACACTGAGTGGAAAATTCCACCCTATCTATTGTATCAACTGAATAATTACCTAGTTCTATGTTGCATTTCAAATTGGAATACAATTTTATTTTCCATTTTCTAAATGCTATACAAATTTGGTAGTGATACAGTCCTATTATTCTTTTTAAAAATGAATTAAGTAATGTTTTAAAGACACAGGTTGTCACAGGCGCAGAGTTGGAAAATGGTCAGGCATTGGAATATGATGAGGAGAGCTCAGATTTTTCTGCAGACGTGACTTCCACTATTTCTGGAATAACTGAAAAACTAGATGACACAGAACCTGGCCAAGGTTGGTATCTTTAATTTATTATTCAGATGTAAAGATAAGATTTCAGAAAATAGTCTCATATGTGCACCAAATCAGAATTACGAAAATGTTATGGTGCAGAGTATGCCATTAAGCTCATTGTGCCTGTACCAGCTCATTAAATGAAGATCATTACCTAGTACCAATCTTTTGCTTTATCCCCTATACCCTTGTACATTAATTGTTTTCCAAATAATCATCCAATGTCCTCTTGAATGCCTCGATTGAACCTGCCTCCACTTTAAATTACCAGCAATGTATTGCATACCCCAATTACTCGTTGAATGAAAATGATTTTACTCAGTTAATCCTTGCTTCTTTTGCAGATCACTTTAAATTGGTGCCCGCTTGTCTTTTGTGCATTTTACGAGTAGGAACAGTTTCTCCCTATTTACTCTATCCAGCCCACTCATAATTTTGAAAGCCTGTATCAGATCTCCTCTTAGCTTTCTTCTCTCCACAGAAAACGGCCCTAACTTCTTCAATCTAACTTCATAACTGAAGTTTTTTCATCCTGGAACCATTCTTGTAAACTGCTTCAGCAATGCATTCACATGCTTTCTACGAATTAATGTGCAGAATAGTATACAGTACTCCTGCTGAGGTCTAACAAATGTCTTACATAGGTTCAATATCACATGTTTTCTCTTGTACTCATTGCCCTTATTAATAAAACCAAGCATGCTAAATGCTTTACCTACTGCTGTCTCTGCCTCTGCTGCCACTTTCACTGACTTGTGCATATATACACCCAGGTCCATCTGCTTCTGTACTCCCTTAGAAATGAAACCCTTTTTCATATGTCTTTCAATGCTCTTCCTACCAAAATGATTTCTCCTCATCGAAACACATGTGCCACCTCTCTACACACTATTAACTTTCATGTATCTTTCTGGAGCCCTACACCATCCTCCTCACAGTTGACAATTGAACCAAGTTTTGTATCATCTGAAAACTTTGAAATTTCCCTCTGCACACCAAAATCTCAATCATTAAAATCAGGAAAGATAAGGCTCCTAATACTGATGCCTGGAAAACTCTACTGTAAACTTTCCTCCAGTCTGAAAAATATCAGTTCATCATTATTGTCCATTTCAGGTCACTGAACCAATTTTGTAACCCCCATTGCTATTGACTCTTTTATTCTATGATCTATAACTTCCCTCATAAATATGGCAGCATATCATCTGAAAGTCTAGGTACACCACATCGACAGCACTACCTGTATCAAGCTTTTCATCATATCTTCAAAAAATTCCAGCAAGTTAGTTAAACATGATTTCTTCTTTAGAAGTGACTCTTACTCAATTCAGCTTATCCCATGAAACTATTAATTCTATCCCAAATAATTGTTTCTAGAAGCTCCTCCACCATTTAAAATGACCAGTCTGTAGTCAATGGTCTTGTTCTTTCAAACTTTCTGGAAGAAGGCCATAATATTTGCTATTCTCCAGACTTCTGACATCTCCCTTAATTGTAGGGAGGACTGAAAGATTGTGGCCAGTGTCCCTGAAATTTCCACTCTTATTCCTTCATTATCCTTGGATACATCTCATCCAGTACTGGTGTCTTGTCAACTTTAAATATCAACAGTATGTGAATAAACAAGGAAAGTAAAAATTGTTTTGCCTAAAGAAACTTTGATATAAGATAAGTAATGATAGCATACTTACCTAGGTGCAGCAAGGCCTTTTTATCACAATATTGTGTAACCATCTATTCCAGCTATAAATCTGTAAAAGACCATTAGTATATTGTTTTCAGCATTGAATTTATTTCTGTCCCAGTTGATGATGATGCCGAGGAATCAATAACAGACAGTGATGATTGTATTGTCCCAGGCCGGCTGTCAACACACATAAAGCAGGTTAGTCTATTCCTTTAAATATTTGAAATCTGTACAATACAGTTTTAACGCAAGGCAATATAATGTTTAGGACAGAGAGAATACTAATCATTTGACGCCAGGTTACTCACCTTTTATAGCTGATCAAGGGATACAATTAGGGAAGAAAAGGAAAAAAATGTGGAATGACAGAAAATGACAGGTGGTAATGAAAGAAAATGAGACGACAAGATGCAAGGCAAACAAAATCAGCAAAGTTGATTCAGTTCAAAGGCACAAGGGAAATTGTTTCATATTTGAAATGGCTGTATATCCATTGTTACCATACTCCTTTATTTCAACATTTAGTCTCTGCTTTCAAAGTGGAAAGGGACTTCTACCCAGTCTTGCAATTATGCAATCTCAAAACATTTTATACACACAGCTTTGCGATGACCTTTCTGGGCTTAATAAAACTGTTTTAAGTCAAGAAGTTGAATAAACAGTAATGGAGAAACTGATACCCGTCATTTACCAATCACTGTTTTCAACAACACAAAATGTGATTATTTTTAGTTCACACTGTGTTGTTGCTTGTATGAATGCAGTTTAATGCTTTTATACGTGCAGACTCATTTCGGAAGATTAACTAAGTTAGTGGTCATGTTTTTCAAAGAAAATTATAATTTCAAATTTAAGAGATTTTCATTTTGTAAAGTGAGCAAATTCCTACTAAATTTTCATACACTGCAAGTTGAGTTAATAATGTATATAAGCTTCTCTCTACTGCCTTACATTTAAAAGTTAATGAAGGTCTATACTTGCTGAAAGGGATATTTTACTTCAGGAAGTGCTGCATTTCGTAGCTGAATTGGAGAAGTATCATTGAAAAGGTTTTGCAAAAGATGAATTCTACTGCTGCCTGTATACATAAATTTGAGAGCTATCAGTTACAGAGGATACTTCTACTTCAGCTTGTTGTCTTTATTGAAAACATCTGATTGATTCGTTTATCAAGGCTAAGTGCAGAAGATCATTTGAACCATTCTTTTTCGATGTTGTATCCTCCTGCATGTTTTGCATTTCTAGCATTGAGTCATATAACCGCTACATTAGTCAGTAACCATTCTTGATTGGCTTTCAATCCCCATTCAGTCCTTAAATAAAGTAAGTCTGACGTCTCATTATGTGACCAGCTTCACTAAGCAATTGCCCATGGGTGATTGGCTGTCAGTCTACTTCTCTGTCTCCAGAGGGGTGTAAAAACGTCACCACCAATTTCAAATAGTGGCACAGATGCCTTTTTAACTAGAAGAATCCATTACATGTTCAGTGCCCTAAAGAATCAAAATTTATGACATTTTAAAGTGACAAATGACTAACTTTTTAGCAAAATATCCACGTTACATATTATTTTGAAAAGGTTCCAATTTTTTAAAGTCTTAATTCATCCATACTAAGAGAGAAAATTAAATATCTGTAATTTTTATTTTAGGAATGGTAAGTAACAGTTATTTAATTTGAATTTTAAATTCACTTGGTAAATTTTATGTGTGTCGAGCTGAAGTGAATTCTACAGATGTAATATAGTGAGAAAAGCTAACTACCTTTAACAGACTAGTTTGTGAACTTGAGGGTGGGAGACTGCAAGTCAAAGTACTGCCAGATAGTGAGTGTAATTATAGGATTAGGAACCATGTTCTCCTGTTGACTGGAAGATAATGAAAAATATAAATTTCCAGAATGCTTAAGGTGGCAAACCCAGCAGATGTAATTACACAATAACTCAGCAGATCTGCAATTAATTTGTAATTCGCAATACATTTCTGAATTGTGTTTAAAATGCATGCATGTTTTCATGTTAAGTATTGTAATTAAAGTGGCTTAGGAATTGCAGTATTATACCAATAATATATCACACTTCAAAGCAATTTTTTTTAGATGTTTTGATCAAAAAATAAATCCAACAGGTCTTCTAGACCATGCTTTACTGTAGGCCTGTCTCTTTTTGCTGCCTGTGATGTATAATTAAACACAGATTATTTCATTTCATTTACAACATTTATGAGCTACACTTTGTCAGAATGAAATGCTTGTCCCCTCCTTTCCTCACCAAAGTGGCGTAATTAGTGTTAGCATCTTCCTTAACTGTCTACATAAAGTTTAGTGCTTGTATTAAATCAAGTCATTAACATAATGTGCTGTACAATTTGCCCCTATCTCTTTTCGTTTCCACTACATCAAAGCTCTTTGGAGCAGCAGTGTAATTGGGCCGTGCCAGCTTGTCAAGTTCAGTCAAGCTGATGGCTGCTTCTCCTCTGAAAAGCTTCCAGGCATAATAATTAGTGGAGAAGAAAGTCAAGAAAATGTAAAAATTTGTTCTGTTATCTATGAATATTTAATGTATTTGAATAATTAGGAGTTAAGATTATCAATTCGATGTATAATACATTGATTAAAAGCTGTTTGCGGGGCCCAGAATTAGATATGAAAACATTTGAATTCTGTTGGCAATACTTAAAAGCATCTATACTTATGCCTGATCACCACATTTTCAGATTGAAGTAATGAACAATCTATTAATGATTTTATAATGATATAGTGAGCAAAATACGTTTATCGGGAATACTGTTTGATTCCAATAATCATAAAATATGAATTTCTTTGTGAAAGCTAACAGATTTCTTCCTAATTCAACATTTTGTTAAACAAATGATAAACCTATACAGCTTTCAATTGTGAAATGTTGCCAGTTTTACAGTGGGTTAAAAAAAGCAACCTTTAAATCCTGCAAAATTACTTTTATTTTGTTGAACATTCAATGAGTAAAAAGAATGAAACACATTCCTACATTGTAAACTTATTGTCCCTTCCTTATACAGCAATCCTGAATTTTAATGTTGGGCAATGACTGAGTTAACATTTTCAAGCATGTAAGTCTTAGCAAAACTTGCAATCAAATGAGCATTTTTATCTACTCAATGTCTCTTATTATTTTTGTCAATGAGATAAATTTGCTGTACTTTGTTCAATGACTGAATTATTTACTGGGCTACTGAAATTTATGCTTTGACATTTCTGATATTCATAAAGAGGGTTTAAGTAGCAACTTGCCAGTTCTTTATCGGATCTGGAGTTTCTTTTTCACCCATTCTGGGTTCAGCTCTGTAACTCCCAAATGATGGTGAATTGACATGATTTTGCCATCTGACCCTGATTACTTATTTGGATTTCAATAATTTCTAAACTAAGGGGCAGCCTTGTATGTTGATAGAACGTACAAAACAGACATCAAAATTTGAGTTGAAGCTTTGAAAATGAAACTTTGCCCTGGCCCTCTGTAAGACATCCCTGCAGGAGCTATGGTTCTGTCTAGGTTTTACAGGGATTTTTCTGTTTAAATTATGGCAAAAAAAAGTCTACCTTAGTTGGACAGTAACAACATATTCAATAAGATGGAAATCTGAAATAAAAATACAAAAGCAAGGTATTTTGTACTTTAGAAAAAGGTGGAAAGGAGAAGGTAGAACAGAGGGAGAGGTCAGGAGTTGGTGGAAGACAAAGGTCAATAAAGGAAGAAAAAAGTAGAAAAGATCGTTAATGGTTGTAGAGTACTCTTTTCCACTTGCTTCTCCCCATCTTTTTCTACAACATAAATTTCATCACTTTCCACCTGTCTCTTCAGTACTGAAGAACAGTTATATTGAATTCAGAATGCTAACTCTTGTTTGTCTTTCTCAACAGATGCTACCAGATCTGTTGAGTTCCTCTAGCACTTTTTTTTTCCATTCGGTGGGATTGAAAACAATTGTGTTGCATTGTTACATGAATATAAGTTGTGCCGATAGCGCAAAGATAATCCAATCACATCTGTTGTCAAATGTTCCACTAAACCACAGCTTGAGATCTCAAGCTAAACTTTTCCCCATTTATTGTTAGTTGAGTCCAATGCCATGAAAGTTGTAAGTGTATACAAATGTGTAAGACACCATTAGCTGGTCCAGATTGCAGATGGATTTCATTTTACATTGTATCAGTTCTGGTATTCAAATAGATATTTTTTAAAAAGCAGTGCGAGTCATAAAAGTAACATGCTCAGTTGTTTTCAAGAAGCAATTGATGCCACTAAAACCCAGGTATTTATGCCACATCTAAAATTCTAGAGCTAACTTAATAAAAAATTGTGGGCCTGTACATTGTTGCAGAAGAATTGTGCAATTTAAAAGTACTATTTGCATATGATATCTTGCATGTTTGGCTAACTGAGACAAAATAAATATTCCCAGCACATAATAATCAGCCTTTTTCAAGATGTATCTACAACAATGGACAGTGAGGCTTACAGAACTCTTTATAGAATCCAACTTTGATTCCTTATGAATTGAGTTTGCATGCCACTGGAGGGGATGTATTCCAACTTCTTTTTCTTCATCAAGCATTCTTTATCCCTGAACAGCTTAGCTGAGTCCAGCAAACATTCCCTGAAGGATTGTCAAAATAAGCATATTAGTTGAGGTCCAATTCAAACTTGTCTCTTTGATGTTGTGCTCTTGTCAGCACCTTGCGGACATAGTTTTACTCAAAGTGCTGAGATTTACACTGCTGTTTATGGATTGGATGCATTCTTGTGCTTACATTCTAGTGATAACTGGTTCTTCCAGCATAATGACAGCTTTCTTTTGTATTCTATAAGAAAATCAGCTCCTTTCAGCCTTTCAAGTGTCAGGCATCAAACTAGTAGAAATTCTGCCTCCCAGTTTTTGAGAACCATTATGGAACACCAATCAGTAAAAATGACACTTCACAAATATGACAGCTGAATGAGGCCAAAAGTGAAAAGATGGATCCTAGGGAGATTCTCAGTAAGGAAACGAAGGGGAGGACAAGAAAAATCAGAAAATGTTTCAGTAGTCGTAACTGCTTAAAATGACATGAGTGCTAAAGAAGAGTGAATCTAGTTTAATTTTGTGGGGACCACTCATCATGGTAGAGATAAAGCCATGGAAATAGCAGTGGAATTTCTGACAGACATGAAAATGAAATATTTTTAAATTAAATAATTCTAATGAAGGTATTAATAAACTAACATTAATATTTTATAGTAGTTCAAAAGTTACAAATAAAAAGCAGAAGTTAAAAGGTTTGCCTTAAAATACAGTATTTACCATTTTGTTAGTTAACTTCAAAGGAAAGATGCTTGTACAAATGAAATTGAGGCTACTTTTAGAATACTGTGTATAGTTCTGGTTGCCCTTCTATAGGAAGGGTGTTGTTAAACGTGAAAGTGTGCAAAAAAGATGTGCAAGGATGTTACCGGCATTGGAGGGTTTGAGCTACAGGGACATGTTGAATAGGCTGGGGCTTTTTTCCATGGAGTGTTGAAGACTGAGGGGTGATTTATAGAGGTTTATAAATTCATCAGAGTCATGGATTAGGTGAATAGCTAAGATTTTTTCTATAGCAAGGGAATCCAAAACTAGAGGGCATTGGTTTAAGGTGAGAGTGAAGAGATTTAACGAGGACCTGAGGGGTAACTTTTTCGTGCAGAAGGTGTTGCATGTATGGAACAAGCTGCTGGAGGAAGTGGGGAAGGCCGGTACAATTACAACACTTAAAATGCATATGGATGGATATATAAATAGGAAGGGTTTAGAGGGATGTGACCCAAATGCTGGCAAATGGGACTACTTCACATTGGGATGTCTGGTCAGCACAGACAAGATGGACTGAAGCATCTGTTTCTATGATTTATGACTCCATGAAAACTAGTTTACAAATTAGCTCCACAGCCACCTGGTGTTATATTTCTGTAATTACAGTGTGGATTATTTCCTTAGGTAGTTTCTATTGTTTATAGGGTCATTGATAATTTTAATCCAAAACTGAGGCAGAAGAAAGCGGTAATTTTATATACTGCCTTTCATAACCTTAGATCAACCCAAAACACTTTATAGCCAATGGGAAAAGGAAACTGAGTAATGGTTAATGGATGTTTTTCAGGCTGTAGGAATTCCCCACAGGTCAGCTTTGGGGCATTTTTTTCTGAAATGTATTAATTATCTAGATCATGGTATCAGGAAAATTTCCAAGTTGCAGATAGAAAACCAAGGAACATTGTAACCCATAAGGAAGACAATGCAAAACTACTAAAGGCCATTGACAGGTTGCTGCAGTGGGCAGATAGATGGCAGATGAAGTTGAATGCAGAAAAGTGTGATGTGACATTTTGGTAGAACTACAGCGTAAAATAAAGTGCACTACCCTAAAGGGTGCCCAGGAGCATAGAGACTTGGTATATTTGCATATTAATCACTAAAGATAGTCACTCAAGGCGGAGTGAGCCGTTTAAATATAAATATACAGTATCCTGGACTTATTAACAGCATTGAGTACAGAAGTAAGCAGATAACTTGTGTAAGACATGAGTTAGGCCTCACCTAGAGTATTGTGTGCAGTTCTAGGCACCACAGTTTAGAAAGGATTTGAACATATTGGAGAAAGTGTAGAAGAGGTTTACAAAAATGGTTCCAGTGATTAGAAATTTCAGTTACAAAGACAGATTGGGAGAGTTCGGACTGTTCTCCATGGAGAGAAAAGGCTAAGGGGTGATCTGATTGAAGTGTCTAAATCATGAGGGAGCTGGACAGAGTAGGTAGGAAAAAACTATTCTGTCCCATGAAAGGATTGAGAATGATAGGTCGCAGATGTAAGCTAATTTGCACAGGAAACAAATGCTACCTGGGAAAATATCTTTTTCACGTAGCAAGTAGTTAGGACCTGGAAGAGAGTGCATGGAAAAGTGGCAGAGGGAGCTTTTATTGAGCTATTCCAGAGCACACCAGATGATTATTTAAATAAAACAATATTCAGGATTATGGAGAAAAGGCAGAGAATGGCATTAAGTCATAATGTTCATTCAGAGAGCCAATGCAATCACACTGAGCCTCTTTTGCATCACAACAATTCATTGATTCTGTAAGAAGACCATGAGATAAGACCTCAAGATATAGGAGCAGAATGAGGTCATTCGCCCCATCAAGTCTGCTCCACCATTCAATCATGAATTGATATGTTTCTCAACCATATTTTCCTGCCTACTCCCCATAACCCTTGATCCCCTTACTAATGAAGAACCTATCTATCTCTGTCTTCCATCCACTCAGTGATTTGCTCCCCACAGCCCTCTGCTGCAATGAGTTCCACAGATGAACCACATTCTGACTGAAGAAATTCCTCTTCATTTCAGTTCTACAGGGTTGTCCCTTCAGTCCGAGGCAGTGCTGTTGGGAAATTGTCTCTTCTACAAGTGGAAACATATTCTCCATGTCCATTCTATCCAGGCTTCTCATTATTTCTGTAAATCTCAAACAGATCACCTCCTAGCACACCTCCATGCCCCAGCCATCCTTGCAAACTCTATTTAGTACAGATCCAGAGTCCTCAATGGCTCCTCATACGATAAACCCTTCATCCCTAGGATCATTCTTGTAAACCTCTTCTGGACCCCTCCAATGCCAGCATATAATTCCTTAAATACAGGGCCCAAAACTGCTCGCAGAATTCCAGATGCAGTCTAACCAGAGCTTTATATAACCTCAGCAATACATTCCTGCTCTTGTATTATATCTCCCTCTTGAAATGAATCTGAATGTTGCATTTGCCATCCTAACTGGCAACTTGCCCTGCATGTTAACCTTAAGAGAATCCTGAACTAGCCCTCCCAAGTCCCTTTATGCTTCAGATTTCCAAAGCCCGTCCCTGTTTAGAAACTAGCCTGTGCCTCTATTCTATACCAAATTGCATAACCTCACTGCAACATTGTATTCCATCTGCCACTTCTTTGTCCTCTCTCCTAGCCTTGTCAGAGGCCTCTTGAAATCTCGATACATCGTGTCCACTATCTCTTCTTTGTCTAACCTGCTCATTATCTGCTCAAAGAATTGTAACTGATTTATCAGGCATGACCTCCCCCTGATGAAGCCATGTTGACTGACCCCAATTTTACCATGCACTTCCAACTACTCTGCAATCTCATCCTTAATAATGGACTCTAAAATCTTACCAATGACGGAGGTCAGACTAATCAGCCTTTCCTGTCATCTGCATCCCTCCCCTCTTAAACAGAAGTGTTTCATCAGCCATTTTCCAGTTCTTTGGCATCCTCCCTGACTCCACTGCTTCCTGAAAGATCACCACAAATGTCTTCATACTGTCCTCAGCTGTTTCTTTTAAAACTCTGGGGTGTAGTCCACCCAGTCCAGGTGATTTATCCACCTTCAGACCTTTCAGCCTCCCCAGCACCTTCTCCTTTGTGACAGCCATTACACTTGTGTCTGCCCTCTGACTGTCTTGAAGTTGTGGTGTGCTGCTGATGTTTTTTACTGTGAAAACCAATGAATAGTACTATTCAGTTCCTCCACCATTTCTTTGTTCCCCATTACTACTTCTTCAGCCTTATTTTCCAGTGGCCCAATGTCCACTACCACCTCTCTTACCTTTCAGATATCTAAAAAAACTCTTGCAGTTTTCTTTTTATATTATTAGCTGGGTTTTTTTTATCACTTTCAAGCTTTTTGCGAGTGATTTAATTTCATTACTTATTAACAAGGCAACTCCGCCCCCTCTGTCCATCTGCATGTCCTTTCAATGGGATGTCTATCTTCTAGATATTTACTTCCCAGCCCGAACAAGGCAACTCCGCCCCCTCTGTCCATCTGCATGTCCTTTCAATAGGATGTGTATATCTTCTGGATATTTACTTCCCAGCCCTGATCACTTAGCAGCCACATCTTCTGTGAAACCCATGACATTGTGCCTGCCAATTTCAATCTGTACTACAAGCTCATTTACTTTGATTCAAATACTTCATACATCTAAGTGCAACATCCTTGGTACTGCACTGACTACCCCACTTCTCACAGTTGTCCCATTATCTGCTGTGCCTGAGGTTAGATTACTGACCTTTCCATAATCCCTGTCCTGCTACTTGTTCTCAAAACTTTAATAATGTCTGCTGAGCCCTCCCCCTCTAAGTTTTTTCCATAATTTTCCACATAACTGAATGCACTCTCCTGCTATTTAATTTAAAGCCACGGCCCTAGTCATGAAATTTCTAGCCCCAGCATGATTCAGGTGGAGCCCATCCTATCAGAACAGCTCCCTCCTTCCCCTGTACTGGTGCCAATGTCCCATGAATGTGAACCTGTTTTTCCCATTCCAATCTTTGAACCGTGCATTTACCTTTTTAATTTTATAGACTCTGTGCCAGTAATTCTACCTGGATTAGGTAGTAATCGAGAACATTTTTATATCTGCTTTTTTAATTTAGCCCCCAGCTGCTCATATTCCCTCAGCAGAACCTGTTTCCTCCTCTTACCTGTTCTGCTGGTATCTACATGGACCAACTAGATCTTTTGCCTGCCTCTCCAAGTTCCCCTGCAAGCCAGATGAGATATCCTGAATCCAGATACCAGGTAAGCATCAACATTTTTGGGAGTCTTGATCCTAGCCACAGAGAATCATACTCTCCCTGATTACAGTTCCATTTCTCATTCTTCTCTTGTTTGGCTCCCTGTATCCCAGTGCTATGGTCAGTTTTCTCATTCTCTCTACAGCCCCCGCTCTATCCACACAGGGAACAAGAATTTCAAAATTGTTAGACAAGCTCAAGGGCTGAGGCTCCTTCAGTACTAATTCCAAATCTTCCGTCTGCCTTGCTGGAGTCACACTCCTCTGTCCCTGATCTCTGAACGAAATTGACGTGGTTATTCTAAAGGGTATTACCACTTCGTGAAACATAACATCCAGTTAATTCTTCACCCCTCTCTGATGTATTGCTGTGTTTGAAGCTCAGACTCCAGCTCATAAACTCTGTGGCTGAGTTCCTCAAGCAAACAACACTTGATACAGATGTGGTCACTATGAACCACAATGGGGTCCACAGCTCCCACACCATGCAGATACAACACAATGCCAGGCCCTGCATCTCGATTTAATTTGAATTTCTGAAAAAAAATTGTACTGCTCTTTCAGTTTGTAGCCTGTAAATATTTCCCCTATTTATCTTCAATCTGAAAGCAACCGATGGTCTAATTAGAAGCAGTCTACAACCAAAAAACTTTACAGTTTAAATACAGAAAAACTGCAGATGTTGTAATCCAAGGTAGACAAACAGGAGGCTGAAAGAACACAGCAAGCCAGGATGCATCTGGAGAGAAGGAGCAGTCAACATTTCGGGCATAACCCTTCTTGAGTTGCAGTTTACTTATGATGTCACTCTTTTTTGTGCTGGCCTTGAGGTTCAATTTATCCTTTTTTTTTAAAAGGTCTCACAACTATAAGGCAAAAAAAAAGGCGAGCAAAAAGCACCACTTCCTCTTTACACTGAATTCTCACATTGCCTCCAAATTTCCCTAAATATTTACTCAGGCTGTATTTCATGCTGGATGTCATCTCCTTCCTGACTGTGCAAAGCATACTGATCCATGATTAATGATTACTTGGTGGCAATGTGTAAATTAGCTATGTAATGGGGGATGGTTCTGGTTGGAATGCTTTGAGGATCAGTGTGGACTTGTTGAGCTGAAGGGCCTGTTTCCACACGGTAGGGATTCTATGACATCTATGATTTTAAAAATTGCTGAATAGAATTACACAGAATAGCAAGCATTGAATAAAACTGAAATGATTTTCTCTGTAATTATAACTGTTATCATAATGACTTAATACCATGGATGCGACCAGAATTAATTATTACTTGCTGCTTTTCAGATTTTTTTCAAATCAGTCAGTGTGATTTGTGCCTTAGACAGATCAAATGATGTATATCAGTTACATTGTGCACTATATTTCTATGAGTTGCTTATAGGTATTTTCAGACACTGTAGATAGACCTGAGTGGCCCTGGAGCGGGCAGTGGCAAGAAGGACGAGATACTGCACACGCCAAAAAAAATGCTACCAGTAGCCTAATAAGCAAATGTCCACGAACCAACACCCTGTCAGCTTCTCCTCTGGCTCTACTCTCCTGAGGAACCCCAATCCTCTAGTTTCCATCTCTCTCACTCACCAACCATATTGATCACTGCCAATCATGCTCACTGACCATCTGTCTCATGAAGCCTCTTGCCAAAACCACCACCTGCTGCTTTTCACCTTTGCGACTTCCATTTCCCAAACCCTCGCTGTGAGCAGTTTGCCCGAGGAAGGGTTGGCATCAACCAGGAGTTCCCGCGAAAGAGAGGCTTGGCAGGAGAGGGTAAGTTGGTGGCAAAAGGGACGGTCACGGAGTAGGAAAGTTTATCAATGTAGCTCTATTCGGGTGACAGAGACTTACAATATAGTATATTATGTGTAAAGTTATATTAACACAAAATTCCCAAATTTAAATGCAAGTATCAACCTCATTTTGTTGATCAACATTAAGGTGGATTGACATGGAGTCATAGAATAATACAGCATGGAAACACACCTTTTGGCCCAACTCAACCACACCGACCAAACATCTCAATCTTACCTAGTTCCATATGCCAGCACATGGCCCATACCCCTCTAAGCCCTTCCTATCCATTTACCCATCCAGATGCCTTTTAAAAGTTCTAATTGTACCTGCCTCCACCACTTCCTCTGGCAGCTCATTCCATACACGCATCAACCTCTGCATGATAAAGTTATGCCTCAGGTCCTTTTTAAATATTTCTCCTGTCACCTTAAACCAGTGCCCTCCGTTTCAGACTCTTCCATCCCAGGAAAAAGACCTTGGCAGTTCACCCTATCCAAGCCCCTCATGATTTTATTAACTTCTACTAGGTCATTCCTCAGCCTCCAACATTCCAGGGAAAAAAGCCCCAACCTATTCAGCCTATCCTTATAACTCAAACCATCCAGTCCAGGCAACATCCTTGTACATCCTTTCTGCACCCTCTCAAATTTAACAACATCAGAATTAAATGCGGTATTCTAAAAGTGACCTCACTAATGTCGTATACATTACCTTGGATTTTACAAATGAATCCTTCTTGTTTAAACCGATTTTCAACAAAATAAATAATTAAAATTGTTTCAAATTAAATCAACTTCATCAGAAATTATTAATGTGGAACTCACAATTCTTTGCCAAATAAGCAGAAGAATTTAAGGTATTTACTTTTTATGTAAGTTCAGTGGCATATTTCACCCAAATAATTATCATCATATATCAACAAACTTATTCAGCACAAGTGAATCTATTGTTTTGAATTAAACATGAATGTTTGATAGATTACCATCAATGCTCATTTGCTTTCTGTAAACCCAAATATTTCTTAGTGAATTTATTGAAAACATCCATCATGGTTTCTGTAGGGCCATCTTATATGGAGCTGTTTTTTGATTTTGAGAAAAAAAATAGTTGACATTGTAAATCACAACATTGTGTCAGAAATTACAGCCCTTTGATTTTGCAAAACTATAATCATGTGGTTTCATTCTTTTCTGTCTGATTGGTACCAGAAAGGAATCTTGGTTTAAATTAGATTTGGTTAAATCTGTGACCACTACATTTTCTTCAATATGATAATAGCTTGCCTGATGCATGCCACTTACTGTTTATCTAACTTGGCAATGTTGATTCGGTCAATGAATTGTCATATGTAAGTCAGTTTGATCAAAGATCTACCAATGATATTTCATTGAATTGATGCCCATTATCTACAAACTAAAGCTGACTAAAACAAAAACAGAAATTGCTGGAGAAGCCCAGCAGGTCTGACAGCATCTGCAGAGACAAAGTAGAGTCAACGTTCTGGGTCCAGTGACACTTTTTCAGAAATGATTGTAGCCAGGAAAATGTGGGATATATGTTGTAGACAGGAGGTGGGGCACATCTAAAGAAGTAAATGATAGGTGGAGATGAAGTCCCGAGAGAGAGAGAAAGAGAGAGAACAGCAGTTGGGCAGACACAGGGATAAATGATGGTGAGCTGGGGGAAAGAAAGTTGAATATAAGGACCATTAGTGAGTGAAAATGGGTTGGATGTGATGAAAGCAGCCCATGTGATGACAGGACAGAGGATCTGAGAGCTGGCAAAGGACATGGAAGGTGGTGTTCAGGCCCTAAAATTATTGAATTGGACATTGAGCACTGAAGGCTGCAGGATACCTGGGCAGAAAATGAGATGCTGTTCTTCCAACTTGTGCTGAGCCTGGTTGGAACACTGCAGCAGGCCCAAGACAGAAGTGTTGGCCAGGAAACACCATGGTGTGTTGAAGTGGCAGGCAGCTGGAAGCTCAGTGTAATTTTTGTGGACAGAACATAGGTATTCTGCAAAACATTTTCCAGTTTGAGATTCCTCCCAAATGTGGAAGGAACCACATTATAAGCAGCAAATACGGTAGATTAAATTGAATGAAGTGCAAACAAATCGCCGCTTCACCTGAAAGGTGTGTCTGCGGTAGTCAGGAAGGACGGAGTAAATGGGCAGGCGTTACACCTTCTGTGATTGCAGTGGAAGGTGCCATGAGGGTGTGTGGAGGTGTTGGAGTAATGGACCATTGTCTTCATGATTATTATCCAATGGACTTAATTACTCAATAGGGCATTTATGGACAAGGCTTGATATGCAGAATGGGCTACTTTCATGCGTGTAATACATATTTCTTTTAAAACATACATTTATGTCATGCTCTTTATGATCTCAGCACATCTTGAAATACTTTGTGGTCATCAAGACCCAGAACAGGGGCAAGTACATCAGGGCCCAATAACTTGGGCACAGTTGTTAAAGGGCCTGCTGTGCTTAAGTTGGAGGCTGGGAATGCGGACAAGAGCCTAGGCCAAGAGTATCAGTGAGGCTTATAATTTCTGTGCCTGCCCCTGACAGTCAGTGAAATACTTTTGACATATAATCCCTATTTAACCATGGGAAATAGAGCAACAATTGCACAAAGCCAGGTTCCACAAAAAAACAGTAATAATGGCCAATTCATTTATTTTCCATATTGGTCAAGTGGTGCATATTTGTCAGCATGCTGTGGAAATTTTTCTTGCTTTCTTTAAATTATGCTGTTTCCTCTTTGGCATTGAGTTGGCTAGTGGGTCTTCAGTTTATCATTTAGAAATGATCATTTGAGTCAAAATTAACAGCCACTTGGGACAATGAGTTCATTAAGCAAAGCCAGCAAGGATTTGTTAGGAGCAAATTGTCTTAAAATAACTTGGTTGAGAATACGACTGATACAATGTTGAAATTTCTAGAGAAACTCAGTAGGTCTGGCAGCATCTGTGGAGAGAAAGCAGAGTGAACATTTACAGTCCAGTGAACCTTCTTCAGAAAAGGTAACTCTTCATTCCCTACACAGTTGCTGCCAGAGGTACCGACTTTCTCAAGTAGTTTCTGTTTTGTGTTTCAGATTTCCAGCATCCGCAGTTCTTAGTTGCAAGTTGATATTATATATATGGACTTCCAACACCTGACATCATGCCACACAACAGATCTATGAGAAACGTTAAAGCTCATGGATTAAAAGGAACAGTAGTAACATGGATGTGAAATTAGCTGAGTGATAGAAAATAAAGTACAGTGATTAATGGATCATAGAGATCTACCACAGAGAAAGGTTCTTCGGTTCATTGCGTCCACAGCAGCCAAAATCAACCACCTAACTATTGTAATCACATTTTCCAAGCACTTGGTCCATAGCCTTGTATGCCATAGCATTGCAAGTGTACATCTAAATATGTCTTAAGTATTATCAGGTTTTTTTCCTCTACCACCCTTAAAAGCATTAAGTTCCTAACTGTCACCACTGTCTGGGTGAAAAGACTTTTCCTCACATGTCCTCTAAACCGTCTACACCTTACCTTAAATCTACACCGCCAGTCATATGTTGATCACTCCATCAAGGGGAAAAGTTTCTTCCTATCTACACAATCTATGCCCCCCATAATTTTCTACTCCTCATGTCCTCTCTCTATCTCCTCTGTTCTCAGGAAACCAACCCCAGTCTCTCTCCTCATAACTGAAACTCTCCAGTCTAGGCAGCATTTGGTAAATTTCCTCTGCTCCCTCTCCAGTGTGATCACATCCTTATAATAATGTGGATTCCAGAACTGCACACAATACTCTAGCTGCATCTTACTAACATTTTAAACAATTCCTCTTAAAATCTATGACTTGGCTAATAAAGACGAGAATCCTGTATACGTTCTGAACCACTTTATCGACTTGTCCTGATATATTTTGTAGATTGCAGAAAGTTTTTGTGGAGTTCCCCAGACATCAGTATTAGGACCAATGCTCTTCCAGATGTAAATACTGATGACCCAAATATTTTTAAATCTTGAAAACTAGAAACAATGTTTATATCAACATGTAGAGATTTTCATAATAATGTAAATCAAATAGGAGATGGATACCTTTTCACACTTCCCGTGGGGTCTGGCTAACTGGTTTTGTTGCCCTTGGGAAAAGTGTTAATTTCATCTCAAAGTATCTCATATTTAATCCACATTGGTTTCATGAAACGTGGCCAACCTGTGGGTCAGGTGAAATCTGTACTGATTATTTGTGGAGATGGGGAGACTGGTGTTTCAAGTATTATGAGTGGGAATGATGGTGGGGGTAAGGGAACAGTGAATTACTGTGGCCAGAAATAATGCAGTAAAAGATCTGCACAGGAGAACAAGCAAGTAGACACAATGAGAAATGAAAGAACAATTTACAGTGAGTAGTAAAATCCTGTTAGCAAAAAAGAAGGAAAGGCACAAGCATACAAAAGAGAAACCTCATTCTAAAGACTACAGAGTGCTAAAGCTAAAAATGTACAAGAATAAAAACAAGTGGTTTGGTTGCCACCACCCATATAAGAAATATTCCAAGGTGAGATTCTCTAGAAAATGCAGAGAGACCTCAATCATTGGGTACAATAGTGCCGGCAGCTCACAGATACCGAACAGCTTCAAACCTCATTGCAAAGCCCAACAAAAACCAAGTCAATGCACTGCTGTATGCAACTGTTGCCAAACAAACTATAGCAGAGGAAACTTCAACATATGAAAAGATAACTCAAGTTTTCGACTCCTATTTCAGTTTGAAACAAAACATCTTACAAACCAGGTAGAATGACCAGTATATCCTGTCAGTTTTATAAATGGTTTGTAAAGTCTGGTGGATATTACCAATATAGAACTTTAAAGAAGAATTACACATGATACGTTCTGAAACCCTTTCAGAATTTTTAGGCTAAAGAAGACCTTACATAGCAATGCAGTTTACCAGACAGGCTGAACTTCGCAAGCAGAACTTCTCATCTGAGTACAGGGGACTAGCCACTGACTTTGACTTGGTCCACTTTACTAATCTGACGGCAATTGAGAAATCAAAAGATAGCACTCATTAAAGGCAGAGAGTGCAGCTCCCACCATTACTGTACCACCATATTGTGGTGGGAAAATTCCACATTAGAACCAGATTTCCCCAGTCATTAATGCTCAATTGTTTGCTGAAGCAGCATTAGAATGTTTCAACCTACAGCAAGGAAGATTTAAAAATGAACTACTCTGTCCAACTATCTAAGGAGTAGGTACTACAAAGAACGAACAGACATTGTTCGCGGGAAATGTAATAGTCCAACTCAGTATCTCAGGAAAGGCTATCCAATGTAAAAGGGAGATTTCAACCCAGATTAGATTATATTCATGTTTAAAGTTCAAAAATTGTTACTGTACGAGAAAGCTAACAACAGTCTACTGCTGAAACCTAACAGCAACTTTAGGAAGCACTAAAAATTTCTCTTAGGAGAAAGCAAAGACAACCAAACCAAAGAGTTTCTCAAAAAGTAGAAGACTGGTGAAGATTAAGGTGAACATAGAGAAAAGCTTGATCAAAGTTAAACAAGAATTGCAACCATCTTATTAACTAAAGAGACTGCTCAATTAAAATCCAAACTATTAGCAACTATATTATGCAACCCAGCCTTGGAAACTGAAGAGCAATAGACTATAGCTGGTTTTAGAAATCCTGTACAATCCAGCAACATTTTTAATCAACTGACACAGGAGAGCTATATTGGAGCAAAAAGTTTTTTTTTTCAGCTAGATCAAAACTAAAATACTTATTGTGACTTGTTTACTGAGACAAACGTTCACCTGCAATAAGTGAGTGATGCTTAAAAAAGTGACTGTTGACTGAGTGATCAGAAATCTTGCTTTCAGTTCACACCAGACTATCAAGGAGAAGCAAAAGCTTGTGAAGCTTGGAGATCTGCTGTAGAAAGAAGATGAACTTGTGGAAAAAGACTTAGAAACAAATGGAGAAATCACCCAAATGGCCATCCAGTGTACCATCTACAGTACAATGTGGGAATGTTTTATAGATTCTGATCTGGAACTTTACCCCTTCATGTGGAAGAAGACATGCCTTTGTAGCCTTGTAGGCACAGACTCCAAATCTTTGTAGACAAGGACATTTCTGGAAATCCATCAGGAAGTGGCATCTTCCCATGACTTGTGAATAGTTACATGAATAAAACATTAATATTCATTAAAATGCCTTTCTACCGTGGTTCCACTGATGAGGATATTAAGCTACATAGATGGATAAGAGAAACTGAGATTTGGAGAAGACACGGTTGAGAGAAAATTTGATTGAGGCATTCAAAATCATCATGGAAATCAATAGATCCAGATAGAGTGAAACCGTACCTATAAGGATAGAGAACTAGTGCGTGCAGGTATAAGGTAATTGGCAAGATAAACAATGAGGTTACATGAGGAAAACCTTTACTTCACAGCAAGCGATTAAGATGTAAATACACTGCCTGCGCATGTTGTGAAGGCTGGTTCCATTATGGTATTCAAAAGAAAATTAGACCATTCCTTATAAAGGAAAAGATTTGCAAGATTTACTGCAAAGGTGATTAGCTCCTACAGGGAGCCAGCATGAACATAATGAACTGAATGGTATCCTCCAAATGGTGCTTAATAAATAAATTGCAGTAATCAGGAACATCCTCAGTTCTGACCTCATGTTGGAGAGGCGGTTATTGATACAGCTAAAGATGGCTGGGCCAAGGACACTGCCCTGATTAACTTGCAATGATGTCATTGGTCGAGGTAATTGGTCTCCAATAACCACAACTGTTTTTCTGTTTGGTTTGACTTCAACAAGTGGTGAGTTTTTGCCTGATTCCTGTTTACATCTTTCGTAGATCCTTGATGCCACGCTCAGTCAAATGTTGCCTATCTCTCAGGTCTCTCTCTTTGTCACTTTATTCATTCAGCTTTTTTATTTGTGTTTTCATCTGTTTAGACATTCTGGAGCTGAATGACCCTAACGGATTCCCAACTGACTGTGTGCTTAATAAATAAGTTCTGTCTGAAAGTGCAGTCAACGGCACTTTGTCACCTTGCTGATGATTCAAGGTGGACTTCTTTAAAACTTTGAATCAATGTTCCTTGTGAGAAGCTGAGTCTAGCACGTTGTTGTAAACCTGGTGTCATATATAGCTTAAGACCGGGTCAGGTTGTCAGACGTCCTCCCTGAAGAACGTAAGTGAACCAGATGTATGTTTTTGACAATTGCTGATGGATTCAATTTCAGGTTTTTTTAAATGATTTAAATTCTACCTGCCATTTTGGGATTTGATCCTGTGTCTTCAGACCATTATCCTGGGCCTGAGGATTGCAACACCAATGATATTACTACTGCATCGTTTGCCTTTCCGTTGAATGCTGATGGGTGGTAATTGGCTTTTTAAGGACAGGACCCAAGTAATTTTCCAGATTGTTAACTGGGTGCCAGTGTTATAACTCAACTTTAAGAGCTAAGCTGTGGCCACATCTAGTTCGGGAGCATCAGTGTTCATTACTGCAACTGAGAATTTGTAACGGCCAATAGCCTTTGCTTTATCCAGTCTCATTGGTTGCTTATTGATATCAAGTGGAGTGAGCTAAACTGTTGGTTGACAGGCAAGAATGAAGTTGTGAACCGCAAGAGGATGTCAAGATGAATCATCATCCTATCTCTTCTGAATGAGTATGGCTGTGTATGCTTCAGCATTATCTTTACTGCCACCCCAGTGTAAATGCTGTACTTCTCTGTACCTGATCTGTGTGCAGTTCATACTGTATATAGAAAGTATGTAGAGGTTTTACAAGTGGTGCAACGCATTTTCTGGATCAAGGAGATGTTTGCATCTAGAATGACAGGCCGTAGGTACAATGTTAAGCCAAAGATGTAGGATAGAAAGCAAGAGAAACAGTTTTATGCAATGAGTCATGATGCTGTGGAATTCACTTCTAAAGTTGCTCTTTAAGGCAAAAATAACGTCAGCATTCAAATTTAGATTGGACACCTGCATGAAGATTTGGGATTGAACAGATATATAAACAGGGTAGATAAATCCAATTGAAACTATATCTCACAAGTGGGATAAATATCAATCAGGAGATAGTAGGAACTGCAGATGCTGGAGAATCTGAGATAACAAGGTGCAGAGCTGGATGAACACAGCAGGCCAAGCAGCATCAGAGGAGCGGAGAAAGCTCCTGTTTTGGGCCTAGGCCCTTCTTCAGATGCTTTTTTTCTATGCCTGGTTTGAAGACTCATTAGCATTGCCATGGATTTCTGTATTTGTCAGGCACATTACCTTGTTAAGTATCTATAATCAACAAGAATATTCTTAAACAGTAGTCATGGATTTTTATAAATTGAATTATAGCAATATTTTTTATTGTGTTGAATTATCTTCCATTTATTTTTTGATAGATTTTTTAGATGTCAGCCTCAACACAGTTGCAGTTCTCTTGCCTGAGCCTGGCATTTGTGGGTTCAAACTACAAATCAGAAAATGGCGTGCTAACACATGTGCAGTACTCAAAAATTACTCACTGTCAGAGATCCCAGCTTTTGGAGAAGTCATTAAAGCTGAGCCCAATCATTCCTTTCCAGTTTATATATTCATTTTGATGGTACTATTCAAAAAAGCAAGGCAGTTCTCTTGATATACTGACCAGCACTTATCCTTCCTCCAACATTACTAAAACAGATTATTTAGTCTTTATGTCACTGTTGTTTATGGACCTTCCTCTGCATATTTTGGTTTCTTTGTTTTCTTAAGTCATATGAAGCTACAGTTAAAGTACTCACTGTCTTTGGATGGCCTAAATAATGATAGGTTTTTTTTATACTTGTACTTGTTTTTCTTGCCAACAAATCACCATGTCAGACTAACCTAGTGGCTAAATATGTAAAAATATGTTATTAAGATCAAACTTAACACCACTGTCATTCTTTGTAGCTGAGCTCCGGATTATTTGGGTTATTTGCTAAACCTTTCATTGCTTCTATCTCTTTTATTTCTAAATTTGAATATGAAAAGCTTATTCAACTCAAAGGCCATCACCTTAATGACACTTGGCAGTCATTTGATTTATTAGGTTTAAAGAAAAAAAATCCACTAAATATTTCATCATATCATGCTAATCCTAGTAATATTGCCAGATGAAGCCTTGTACCTGTATTAACAGAGACAGAATAGTGCGTAATTTTCTTGTCATCTTTGTAAAATTTCCATGAATCTACTGAATAATAAAACAGACTTCTTGAAATATTCAGATTTAGGTTTGCTGTAAAAGTATCTGAAAATACATAATAAAAGAAGAAGATTCGTGGTTTAATGTACCTTTCAAGAGTCCTAAAGGCGAATAAGTAGAAAATTAACTTTTCACTAGAATGCCTGAAGTCATTTTACAGGATGAGACACCCACTGACTGAAATTTCAATAACTTTGTAACCTACTTCACCTTTTATGTTTTAAAAAACCTACAGCCATCAGAAAAGATCCGGATTGAGATTGTGTCTCTCACACTGAATGAAGATGCACAAATCCTGAAGGATGAAACTACTCAACGATTGTTTGTTGAATATAGGTTCTACAATTTGCCACCTGAGGAAACACCAATGTCCCTTCCAAAGCCATACAATGGACAATGGATCTGTTACAATCACAGCAATGGTAATGATATTAGAAGTTGAAATAGGTTAGATAGGGTATTTGAATGTGTTTCCCTAAGGCTTGCAGATTAACCATTTACAACGGAAGCAAATATTAACTTCAAGTTTCAAACTTTCATTTACCTACCTGTTAGGAATAAAATTGTACAGTTTTAAAATTTACATGATGTTTCATAGAAGTGAAAACTCAAAGCCCTGTAAGTTGAAAAATATCAGCATTGAATTTAAGCATTGGTTAATGATAGATCCTGCAATTTTCTGCTATCATTAATTCTACTAAATTACTCCTTCCCTGCAAGCACCTTTTAATAGTGGTCTGAAAATCTGAAATGAATGTTGGAATATTATATTATTATTTGGAACTGTTCTGCATTCTTTTAACAACATGAACTAGTAAACCAATTTACACTCATCATTAATAGATAACAAAGTGTGGAGCTGGATGAACACAGCAGGTCAAGCAGCATCTCAGGAGCACAAAAGCTGACATTTCGGGCCTAGACCCTTCATCTTCTCTGAAACATCTGAAACGTCAGCTTTTGTGCTCCTGAGATGCTGCTTGGCCTGCTGTGTTCATCCAGCTCCACACTTTGTTATCTTGGATTCTCCAACATCTGCAGTTCCCATTATCACTGATACACTCATCATTAAACACACTTTTGATCATCTTTGTAGCTCGTTCACTATCTCATTGAATAACACTAAATTGCAATAGGAAATTGCCTCAGTAGTTCACATTTTTTAGATTATCATAATAAGGATGGGCCAAAATAGTAATTAATAATTATCCGAAGCACATTGTTATTAAATATGCTAAAATAATTTGTTTTAAATGTGATATCAGATTTGCATTAGTGACTAATTAGACTAATTAATACATGAACTCGAAGATTATAAACTGGTTTTAACTAACTTGGTCATAATGTACATTGAAAGGTCCTTTAACAAGTTTATACGCTAGAGAACTTGCCTACAATTCAAGTTGTTATATATTCTGTTGTGACAAACCTCAGATCTTTTACAGTACAAGGTAACTTCAAGTAACTTTTTATTTTTTGTTTTGGGTTTATTTGATGATGTCTCAGATTTAATCTTGTTAGATTGCCATTGTGCTACACCTTGGATTGGTACGTACAATTCCGACATATACATTGCAGTCCAAAGTTTACTGCAGAATACTCGTTGTTAAGATGGAGATCAGTCAGAATGAGGTTCTGCAGTGCATACTTTTATACATTTGAAACAGAAATAAGTTGCCTGACTAACAGATTTTAAGTGCTCAGCAAATTACTTAAAGATGCTGTCACTCCACCAACATTACATTGCTCAAAATGTGGTGGAAACTCTGCTCATGGCAGAATGGGAGCAGTTCCAAAGATTTTCTCTGGTAATAGCCCAAATGTTATGGTATCCAGATTATCAGAATCTGGACTTGAGTTGGACGATGCAAGTCAGAACCCTCACTGGAGTCCTGAAGCAGACACATGCTAAAATTCCAATAAATTCATTTTCACTGGCAAGGATGCTCTGCAAATGTTTCTAAACTGGGCTTAGTGTCAGATGCTTGGGCCATATGTGCAGAACTTATCCAAATTTTACTCAGGAAGTAAGCTGGTTAATACCTGATGTAGCTCAATGATAAGCACATATAACTGAACTGACAACTGCAATCAGTCTCTCCTGTTCATCAGTCCCTCCACCAATCTATTCAGCATCAAATTATCTAACTACCCCACCTGAAGCCTGACCATCCCCTCCCATCAACTACCACCTCACAATTACCAGATTTGACCATGCACCCAACTACCTCTCCATCTTACTATCCTCCCACTTAACTATGCCCTTCCAACTGCCCCCTGAATCCGCATTCTCACTCAGTAGCTTCCAACCCAGCCAAGTATGCTTTGCACTAACTACCCATCAAAATGGCTATCCTCCACCTAAGAATCCAATCACCTTGCCACCCATTCATTCACTCATCCACTTATCCACAGTCATCCATTCATCCACTCAGCACACCCACCACCACCCCCCGCCACACACACACACACACTCTCACTCACTGTAGTCAGCGACCAACTCACTTAGCTACCCACTCTCAAACTCATCACTAACCCACTCAATAACCAACTAAAAATCTTGAAATGTGAAAATAGTAGCTCTTGTTCCATCTTCTCCTATGATAATCACTCTTCCGTGGGATGCCTGCATTGCAGCCAGAATTAGAAATCCTGGTTGAAAAATCAGAAAAAGATCTGGTCACTGAAATCTTCACAGGCAGTGGGAATGCATGCAGCATATACTGACTCGAAGATTTGGGCATGGTTTCAAAGTCTCAACATTTAAATTACATAACATGAAATGAATTTGGCTTGTTTATACGATGTACACTTTCGTACAGAAGCTTCGCACTGGAGCGAACTTATGTTAGCCGAGGTGCCAAGCTGTGGAGTGAAGGCAGTCTCATTTCATATTTCCAAGAATTCTGCAGAGTCAGATTGCTAATTTTGTTGTATTTGCATCAATTTTGCATAAACATAGAAGTGGTAGCCCAGCAGATTTTAAAGGCCAGCAATACAGACAGGTTAGGAAGATTTTTACACTAGCTGACAAACCATATTTTGTTATATTTGAGTTTGTCATGCACTCAGCTGCATTTAAATATCTTTAGCAAGGGACATTTTCCAGACAAAGCTGTGATTTAAAGAGTATCAATGGCCAAAAAGGTATTATAAAGTTTTGTGTCCTATTGTATGTAGAGTTTTTGAATATAAGATGCATTTTCTCAGTGTTCTGAATTAAATTTGTTGAGCAAATTTAACCATCATCTGTGCTGTTCTGACACAATAATATAAAGGACTAAGATATCAAGAACTGCTGATGGTGCAGTCAAAGATAACAAAGTATGGAGCTGCAGGAACACAGCAAGCCAGGCAGCATCAGAGGAACAGAAATGTTGACGTTTCGGCTCGGGACCCTTCTTCAGAATTTTCAGAACCGGAAATGTCAACTTTCCTGTTCCTCTGATGCTGCCTGGTCTGCTATGTTCCTGCAGCTCAACACTTTGTTATCTCGTAAAAGACTACTGAGATCACAGAGTATGAGTTTTATCATGATGTCAATTAGCCTTAGATTGCCTGATTTGCAGCTATACTGAACTTAAAAGCAACGGTTGAGTTTCTTGTCCAATCTGCCAGGCTACACTTAAAGCATCACTGCGCAAACTATATAGATAGACAGGTGGTGAATGGTGATATGTTACTCAATTTTTCTTGCGAATGCACACTCTCCAATACACTTCTTCAAAGCAGTACACTTGTTACCTTCCTAACTAACTCACTAAAGCAAAACAAGTTCCGATGCCCCGGTTCTCATGCAGACTTAGCCTGAGGGTGAGTTCCTGAAGAACTGAAGTTTTTGACTTGTTCTGAAGTCCTAAATACAGTCCTGAGATCAAAAATTTTGGCTCATTAAAACATGAAATTTTATTTTCTTTTAATACAATTTAAATTTAAGCCTGAGTATATTGCCTTATTCTATCCTTCTAACAACAAATTTCAATATAACAATGAACAATTATTTCCGAAAAAGATTGTCACTAACCCCCAGATCAGCATTACGAATTGGTGCAACGTCATTTTATTTATAGGCCAGTGCTGGTTTAACTGATCATGGTATTCATAATGTACAAACAATAAAGATAAAGGATGAGTGCAAGAGCAGAAGGACCTGGGTGTATATTTGTGTGTGAGTCCTTGAAAATGGCAGGACAGGTTGAGCGAGAAGTTAATAAAACATATGCTCTCCCAGGTATTATTGTGACAGTAGTATGGCTTTAGGGGCTGTATTTTGTCCTTTTTTTTTAAACAAGGAAAGTTGAGACAGAGATACCGAGGTGTCTGCTCCAAAGCCAATAATGTACACTGCTTGTGAGGCATTGTTTTTTTTAAAAAGTTGGAACAAGAGAAGCAGCCTGAATGGATGGGGTTCGGACAGGCTAAGAGAGTGGGCACAGTACTGGTAGATGTAATACAGTTTAATACAATGGAGTAAAGTGCGAGGCCATACACTTTGGTAGGTAGAAAGGAGTCTAGAAAGGAGTCGTAGACTGTTTTCTAAATGGGGAAATGGATTCAGAAATCTGAAGCCCAAAAGGATATAGGAGTCCCAGTTCAGGATTCTTTTAAGGTTATCATGCAGGTTCAGTTGGCAGTTAAGAAGGCAAAGATTAGAATTCAAGAGCAGAGATGTATTGCTGAGGCTATATAAAGTTCTGGTCAGACCACATTTGGAATATTGTAAGCTGTTTTGGACCCCATATCAAAGGAATGATATACTGGCATTGGAGGGGGTCCAGAGGAAGTTTACCAGAATGATCCCAAGGATGAAGATCTTGTTATATGAGGAATAGTTGAAGACTCTTGAGTTTGTACTTGATGAAATTTAGAAAGATGAGACGGGATCTTATTGAAATGTATAGAATACTGAGCTACATGGATAGAATGGATGTGGAGAAAATGTTTCCATTAGTAGGAGAGACTAGGACCTGAGGGCACAGCCTCACAGTAAAGGAATAAATCTTTAGAGCTCAGATGAGGAGGAATTTCTTCTGCTAGAAGATGCTGAATCATTAGAACCCATTGCCACAGAGGCTGTAGAGGCCAAGTCATTGAGTGTATTTAAGGCAGAGTTAGATAGATAGTTTCTTAACTAATGAGGGGATCAAGGGTTACCATGAAAAGTCAGGAGAACGGGGTTGAGAAATATATCAACTATGGGAGATCAGACTCAATGAGCCAAAAGGTCTAATTCGGCTCTTATGTCTCATGGTCTAATTGTTTATGATTTAGAGAAAATTGATGTAACAGTAATTGACTATATTGTAGTTATCTTTTCTTTTGTGAAGTAGGCATACCTGGGTAATTTTCCAGACTGCCAAGTAGGTGTCAGTGTGCTGTACTGGAACAGCTGGGCTAAGAGTACCACTAGCTTTGGGATATAAGTTGTTAGCAGTATTGTTAGAATATAGTCAGCACCCATAGCTTTTATAGTACTGAGTACCTTAAGTTGATGAAGGACAGATTGCTGAGCTGCTGTGACATCTGCATGCCTCTTTGCACACTGTAATCTACAGCCCTGATAGCAGCAGTCTAAACATGCATTTCAGGATTCTGAGTTTCCAGTTCAGAACTCTGATATTGGATTGCTGGTGCTTGTGCTGTACAACAGTACAAATCTGAACACATGCTCTGATGAATGCTACTAGAGCAATATTCCAGGCAGCGTTGCACAGTACATGAACCACCTGTTATGCATACTTCACCCTATGTAGTCTAATAGCCCTTGTCATGGCCCATTTTTCCCCACAAGTATAAATGTGTTGTACAAATATTAATTAAGATCTCTAAGGGCCCTCATATCACCCAAAGCAAATAGTCACCATTTCTTCAGCCCAATTTATCACCCTAGTCTCCTTGTGAATAGTTTTAGGAGACTTCTATAAATTGGTCAAGGAAACAAAGTTTTCTGAGTTTTCAAACCCAGAGGGAGAACCAGTAATATTTGGAACTGAATGGGAGCTCCATTTTGAGGTATATAAGGCAGACCAATTTGCAGATTTTGCTGGTTTTTGGTAATTGGTGGATACCACCACAGAGAAGGAAAATTAGCATGGATGTTATCCCAGTAGACTTAAACATATTCCCATCAAATGGACAACAGGAAGCGGTTATGCATTTTGTATCAGATATGAGTTTTTCATATACACTTCTTAGGTTAGGTTCTCAATTTGCGACGTATGGCGAACTGTAAAACTGGGGAAGGTAAAATAACTTGGTTACGTTCACATGAAAATGCTGCACATAAAAATGTAAAATAAGTGCATGAAATATTTGTGTCAGAATTTTGCTGACCAGGACTTCTACCCTACAATGGCTAACCCCCAGAAGTACTGATACCATTTAGATGTTGTCCAACCTGGTCAATTTAACTGTTACAACTGCAAACTCTACCTTTTTGAGAATACAGTTTCTGATGGAAGATATGATTAAAACCATCGAAGTTGTTCAGTTATCAGTTTTTTTTTCTACAACATGTAGAATAATTTTTGACATAATGAACCTTATCATTTTGGATGGTACTACAGTCTGGCTCAACTACAAAGCCCAGAATAAGTATAATCAAAAATTTTGATTAGATTCTTACCAAAAAGATAAGCCAACTTTGTATTTTTATCCCACAGTCTTTGTTTTGTATTTTATCAAAAAATAATAATTACCACAATGTTTCCTATGGAGAACATTTAGAAAACAAAAAAATCCCCACAAATAATGGCATGTATACCTTTCTTTATGATTCAGCATCTTCACCTACCAAAGACACATTCTAGAACTAAGGTCTTTTATATTATCAACATCCTCTCATGGCATGTATGGAAATGAAGCCCTGCTTCTAATAATTTGTGATTGTCAACATTATTCTAAAATAATGTAACTAAATTGTGATGAGAATAAGCCTTAAAAAAGCAAATTTGCCCAACAGAATTAACTTTGAAAAAAAATCTGTTTTTATTCTGATTGTTTTGCCCTAATACAATATCTGGTCATTAGAAATTAAACAAGAAGCCCAACTGTGAGTTTGTGGCAATACTGGTTAATACAGCGATACTGAATGGTTCCTAGTTCTGACAAAATGCCATGCTGTAGGCTTTAGTTAGTGCATAATGCTACCCCTCTGTCAAAGCAGAGTTGTGGCAGATGTGGAGGATTAAATTACTTGCAATGTCAGAAAGGACAACTACACTGCCATATATTATCATTATCACAACACCATGGGTGAAAGAACATGCAGTAAGTCCCGTTAAATATACATCAATAAATGGTGCCTGCTTTTCCAATTGATGCTGCCAGTGCCGTTAACAGAAAGTGACAGTTATGCGGCACAGTCAAACATTGCCTGTATCACTTTCTGACAGAGTGCATATAAAACTGCCACCAATGTGACGTGTGATCCTAGATTTAATATGACTATACCTTACAGCTTGCTATCTCCTGCTGGGTAGGGAAAGGCAAAGAAATTGAGGTCTGTGTTTATATTCTTCTTCTAAGAACAATACAGTACAGCACAGGAACAGGCCATCAGCCCATCAAGCCTGCACCAATTTCTAATCTGTACTTAGATCTGCTACTTATTGCCCGTATGCAGTTTCTATCTGAAATAACCACACAGGACAGTATCCCAACACCAAATCATACCTTATTTACATCTGCACCTTACACTCGGTATGACTGGTCAGCTTGGAGCCAGTCACTGAAGTTAGGAGACTCTGAATCCCCTGTTTATAGCTGTCAGTCAAGGTTCCCTGATTGGTTCAAGTTAACAACCCCAATCAAAGATCTCATAGTCAGTAAGATCCACCTGATTCTGATCACTGTACTGTCCCTCATTCATGTGTCCATCAAGGTGTGCTTTAAACGTTGCTAACGTGCCTGTTTCCACAACCTCCAATGGTAGTGCGTTCCAGATACCCACTATCCTTTGTGTGAGAAATCTTCCCTTCACTTCTCCCCAAATGTTCCCTCTCTCATCTTGAACCTGCACCCTCTTGTAGCTGAGATAACATGGTATAGAGCTGGATGAACAGAGCAGGAAAGCTGACGTTTCAGGTCTAGACCCTTCTTCAGAAATTGTGGTTGACCTTTCCACCCTGGGAAATAGCCTTCTACTATCCACCCTATCTACGCCACACACAGTTTTGTAGACCTTCATCAGATCATCGCTCAGCCTCCTTCCAGTGAAAATGATCCAAGTTTATCCAACCTCTCCTCATAACTAAAAGCCTCCAGACTGGTAATGTACTGGCAAACCTTCTCTGCACGCTCTCTAAAGCATCTATGTCCTTCTGGTAGTGAGGTGACCAGAACTGCATGTAGTTTTCCAAGTACAGCCTGTCTAAAGTTGTGTACAGCTGTAACATAACTTGCCAACTTTTGTGCTAGATGGCCTAGCCAGTGAAGGCACGTAAATATATGGCCTTTTGACCATCTTATATACATGAGTTGCTACTTTCAGGGATCTGTGGACTTCTACACCAGATCCCTCTCTATGTCAATGCTCCTAAGGGTTGTGTCATTTATTGTATAATTCACACCTGAATTTTATCTTCCAAAATACCATCTGCCATTTCTCTGCCCAAATTTGCAATGTATCTATATCCCACTGTATCCTTTGACAATCCTCCTCACCATCAGCAACTCTGCCAATTTTGGTGTCATCCACAAACTAATAAATCAGAGCACCTATGTTTTCCTCCAGATCATTTATATGTATTACAAGTGACAAAGGTCCCAGCACTGATCCCTGCGCAACACTACTAGTTACCGATCTCCATTCCAAAAAATGCTCTTCCCTCTGTCTTCTTTGGGTTGATGTCAGATTGCATCAAATAACAGCGTGTTTTTTCTTGGCAGTGATCTATGTTGATCAAGAAAATAACCAGCAGAGGAGGCAGTTCCTTTGGTCAGTACTCCAGGGATTGGAGTTAAACCTTGAGAGGTAAATATTGATGATAATTCGTGATGCCAGTTACTTCTAGATGTAGTTATTAGTACTTACGTTGCATTACCTGAAAGTGCTTTATATTATTTAATACTAAATGGTGCACACTATTTATTGTTCTGAACAGCATAACTAAATACAATTCTTTTCAAGGAATTAAAGTAAAAAATAAACTAACATGTAACAAATAGACCACCCCCTTGTTTCTATTTATATTCCATACAATAAATGTTCGCAAAATGTTCACTTTGTAAACAGAACTAATCTTAATGGGGCCAATTTTCTTAACCTCTGGCTCCAGTTCTGACAGATAAACAGTGCTAAAGTGCATTGCATATTTTTGGCTGCATCTTAGGCTAAATTTGTGGTTCTGTCTATTAATATTTCATGATCAACTTTTTGGGTGTAAATTGTTTTTGTACATCCTGGAACTAGGAATAAGAAGCAGATCAATTTCTAGAAGCTAAAGGTGTCAAGGGGAATGACTGACTCCTGCTCCTATTTTCTATGTTTCTAATGTAATGGTTGGAGTCATATCTGGCAGATAGAAAGATGGCTGTCGTTGTTGGAGGTTAGTCATGTCAGCTCCAGGACATGTCTTCAGGAGTTCCTCAGAGTAGTTCCTCGGCCCAACCATCTTCAGCTACTTCATCAATAATCTTCCTTCTAGCATAAGGTCAGAACTGGGGATGTCTGCTGATGATTGTGCAATGTTCAACTCAAATATTGAGGCAGTCCATATTCAGATACAAGAAGACCTGGCCAATATCTAGATTTGGGCTGACAAATGGCACCTAACATTTGAACAAACAGGCTCTGATCATCTCCAGTAAGAGGCAATCTAACTAACAACCCTTGATATTCAGTGATAATGGGAACTGCAGATGCTGGAGAATCCAAGATAATGAAATGTGAGGCTGGATGAACACAGCAGGCCCAGCAGCATCTCAGGAGCACAAAAGCTGACGTTTCGGGCCTAGACCCTTCATCAGAGGGTCTAGGCCCGAAACGTCAGCTTTTGTGCTCCTGAGATGCTGCTGGGCCTGCTGTGTTTATCCAGCCTCACATTTCATTACCCTTGATATTCAATAGTGTTGTCATCACTGAATCCCCCAATATCAATATCCTGAGAGGTACCTTCGACCAGAAACTCAACTGAACACGCCATTTAAACACAGTGGCTACAACAGCAGATCAGAGGCTAGGAATACTGCAATGAGTAACTCACTTACTGACTCCCCAAAGCCTGTCTGTCATCTACAAGGCTCAAGTCAGGAATGTGATAGAATACTCCCCACTTGCCTGGATGGGTGCAGCTCCAACAACACTCAAGAAGCTTGACACCATCCAGAACATAGCAGTCTGCCTGATTAGCACCACATCACAAACATCCACTCCCCTCCACCACCAACACTCAATCATAACAGACTATCTATGACATGCATTGCAGAAATTCACAAAAGATCCTTGGATAGCACTTCAAAAGCCAAGCAAGTTCCCCTCCAACCCGATGTCCATCCTGACTTAGAAATTCACAGCTGTTCCTTCATTGGCTCTGGATGAAAATCTTGGTATTTGCTCCCATCTGGCATTGTAGGTCGACTCACAGCACGTGGATGGCAGCGGTCCAAGAAGGCAGCTCACTGCCACCTTCTCAGGGGCAACTAGGCATACATATTGAATGCTAGCCCAGCCAGCAACGCTCATATCCCATGAGTGAATAAATATGGACAGGAGGTGATGAGCACCTTGGCCAAAGGCTAGGGAGCTGGTGAGCATCCTGTGTGACTTTTTCTCAGAAAGGTATCCTCCTCCCAATCTTATGCAATTCATACACTGAACATGCTAATGATAGACTTTTCCCTAGGATCAAAGACCTCGGGGCTAGAAGTCCAAAGTACCATCAGCTGCTAGCTACTCTGGGAGCAGCAAATCTCTAAATTAGCAGCACCACTAAGGGGGTAATGGTTGCTCTTGTTACAACACCCATTTTAGGCCTCTGATAGATTGAAGAGTACCCTGCACAGAGGTGACTGGTAATGAAAAGAGAATATTAGGGAAGGAATTCCCCATCAAACTGATACTGGGTCCTTTGCTTAAACACCTTGGTTTCTGCAAGCAAATAAGTCACAGTTTGTTTGCTATGTGCCCATATAGTGAGTTCCCCACCTGCACTGGATAATCACCAACAATAGTGGGACGAGGCCCTTAAATATGCAGTAATTTCCCATTTAAGGGCCTCAATTGACAAACCAGTAAGACCCTCTGTGTGCTTTCCTGTCACAAATGAATGTGGGAATGTTCCCATCTGCCATCGCTCCATCTAATATTCAGCCCCATGCCACCAAACTGTGCATGAGGACGGGCAAATGCTTCCACTCCTTGAGATTACTTTAATTGTATGGTGTGATATATTGACAGTTTGCATAGAGCTTATATGATGTAAGATGTGTGATTTTTGTATAAATATTAATGTGAATTCTAGAGTTTGGATTTTGAACTAGTAGCCAATGGGTTTCGGTCTGTCTGTATGAAGTGGATTAATGATTCATGTGTCAGGATTTATGGAGCCATTATTTCTCTTTAAACCAGTATGAGAAAGACAGTTCCTGTTGCAGCATGGGAACTTTATGTATGGGAGATTTTTATGAGCAGACAAAATAAACATTGATGAGCATTAACTTCACATAAACATTAGGTTTCCACTTCATCCATTGAGATATTTCTTGAAAAATTTACTTCTATTTTCCTCCCTAGTATAAAATTTACTGTAGTCAGTGATCCACCTGAAGATGAGCAAGACTTGGAGTGTGAAGATGTCGGTTTTGCATATGTTAATCTAAGAGAGCTTTTCCAAAAGGAAGAGGACATTATTGACCAAGACATTGACAGTAAGTACACTGAAAATTTGACATCAAGAGCTGAAGCTACAGAGCTTGAGCTGTTGTTGTTTCTTTTTATCTGTTCTGTGTAGATCGTTAAAAATGTTGTTCTTTATACTTCGTTGTAACCGATTTCAAATGTTTTAACTGATCTACCAAAACTATAAATAATTTTAAGTCAAAAATGGCTGGCACCATGATAAATACATTGCTAGTTAATGTTAGTGTTACTACTCGAATGATTTTGAAACAATAATATCAGTACTTTCCACACTGTTTCACGTAGTGCCCAAATTTCTGAGAAATGCACTGAAAAAATAACTGCTAATTTGCCTTTCTGTATTATGCATTATTTCATCGCAAGAGTGCCCTTATTCTATATTGAATCCCTACAGTGTGGAAACAGACCCTTCGGCCCAACAAGTACACAGCGACTGTCAAAGTATACTCACAGACCCATCCCCCTATAACTCACCTAGTCTACACATCCCTGAACACTATGGGCAATTTAGCATGGCCAATCCACCTAGCCTGCACATCTTTGGACTGTGGGAGGAAACCACAGCACCCAGAGAAAACCCGCGCAGACACAGGGAGAACGTGCAAACTCCACACAGACAGTCGCCCGGGGTTGGAATTGAACCTGGGTCCCTGGCAATAGACCTCCTCTTTCCATAAGAATCTGTTCCAAAGAAAACAGTAACCGTATAGTATAATTTCTCCTTAAAATCTTAAACTATGTCAACATTAACAGGCCATGAAAAGTGTTTAAATAGTTTTAAAAGAATTAAGTTTAATTTCATCGACTAAACTACTTTTGTTTTTGTGATACCGTCAGAACTTCCTCAATATATTACAACCTTGCAAATAACCCTGTTATTCTATGCATCTCCCGTCTTGTTTTTTAAGATGGCCTGATTTTAGAATATTATCAACTTAACTTGTGGCATCTGAGTGGAAACTTTATTGCTGGTTCATACTAAATTATTAATACTTCAGCCTGTTAAAAGATAGTTACTGATATAATTCAGAATGATTTTGCAACTTGCTTATAAATTAAGAAAAGGGGTGAATCACCCCCTTACAATCATAAACGTTATGACCCGATGTGCATTCCAGATTATGTTTATTTTTGAAATAATTGAGGATAACTTATGGTCTTCTGTTTGACAACTCTGGTAGAAACTTGTACCAGTCAATTCTTCACATACATCTGGCTTGAAAATCTCAGGGAGATTATAATTCTCGAATACATCATGAAAACCTCTAGGAAATGTAACATTGATGTTGAGGTTTGTCATATCTTGGAAAAGCAAATGGCACCTCTCTATGTAAAACAGTTGAAGGAGTTAACTACAGGAGTTAGTGTACTGCCAGCCAATGATCAAAATGCGATATCCCTTATTTTGAGAAACCCAACATGAAAGACACTGCTTTGTTAATGCTAAAATGGATGAATATTCCAATATTCCTACAACATTTGACATGGCGTGACAAATACATTCCTGAAAAACACCCTAAGTGAGAAACTCCATGGATGATTGAAATTAACCTGTGACATTAAAATTAAGGTGGGGCACTTGGATAATCACAGATTTAGCAGTCCAGGCAAATAATCATGTAAAGGTATTGATGTAGTAGCTGAACAGCTACCTTGCCTTGTTGAAGCATGCTCTTGTCACGTACATCTCCTGACTAATATCTTGCTATAATGTATATGAGCTGTTACATTTTTTGGCATTGAACAGAAATAACTTGTAGAGTGAATCTCTGACTGAACAAAAATAACCACATTAATCTCTTTGGCCCTTATGCAGTCAAATAAAAGCCAGCTTCATCCAATTGTGAAGAAAATCCAGTGCCAGGATCTTCCCATGTTTAGACAAAGTCCAAAAGTGGGAGACTTCCCAAGAGAGAAAGCCAAAACATACTTAGATGAGAACAAAGACTGGATCTTATAGCAATCAGGCTGCTAATTTGCTGATGACAGGCTTTCTGCCACAATTAGACCCTAGACCAGGAAGTCTTGGCTGTAAAGAGCTGCAACCCAATCAGAAACCAGCAGCACAAGAACTCAGCAGTACCTTGGCAGAGGTCATAGTGGCTGTTGCAACATTTTCCAGAATCCCAGGACAAAGAATCACCCATATAAAACAAGCACTGTTTGGTGCTCTCACAATGAGACCGGGGACTAAGTGGGTCAGAAGCAAGGCCTGAGCATGGCTGTCAGCAGCCATCTTAGGACCAATCCCTCGACCATGCACAGATGAGTGCAAATTGAGAAACATCCCCTAAACTGTCAGACTGTCAGTTCTGGTTAACCATTTAGATATACTGACTGATTTCTGTTGTGGCCAAAACTAAAGTAATTGCAGCCCAGATGAGATGAGGCCCTTGAGTGGTCACTAACTGACAACTTAAGGGCCTCAATTGACAGTGGGGTGGGAAGGTTGCGCTTGGGCCTTCCAACCTGAGGATCCAGGCTTCCAGCTCTCCTTTGATCTCGCACTTCTTCCTGATGCTGTAGAAAACTTTTGCACCATCATCAGAATGCTCACGGAAAACATCAGAAGCCAGTGACCCAGGTTCAATTCCAGCCTTTCGTGACTGTTTGGCGTTGGTATGTTCTTCCGATGACTATGTGGGTTTCTACTGGGTGCTCCATTTCATGGTGGCATGGTGGCTCAGTAGGAGAGGGATAACTCCAGGACCCCAATGCTTCAGATTTAAATTTCTCATCCTTATGTTCTATAAAAGACCTTTCCCCTCACTACTTATATAACCTAAAATTGTTGTACAACTTGTCAAACTCTCCATTGCTTTTCTCTTCTTTTCTAACTTTCTTATCAAAATTAAGTCCACAAAATATCAAATGACTCAACTGTGTTATAACCTCAATAACAAGGTGTCGAGATGGATGAACACAGCAGACCAAGTAGCATCATAGCAGCAGGAAGGCTGACATTTCAGGCCTAGACCCTTCTTCTGAAATCATTGCCAACTGTTGACTGTAAATTCATCTAAAACTCTGATGCCCATACCTCTTCCACCCACACCAAATTTCACACGTGCATTGTCCCTCTCCCAGGATGATCTTGCTTGCGAGACCTTGCCAGGATGGACAGCTTATTTTCGGATCTCTCCTTAGAAGAGCCTGGTGGAGGAAGCTAGTCTCCGGGATAATCACGGAGCAGGTGAAATCACTGGTCCTATGATGCTGCTTGGCTTGCTGTGTTCCTATAGCTCTACACCTTGTTATCTCGGATTCTCCAGCATCTGCATTTCCTATTATCTCTATGTTATAACCTCGGCAGTTTAGCCACTTTTCTCTCAGATATATTCAATACTTTGCATTATACAACCCTCACTTACTGAAGATCTTCTCTCACCACATGAATATAGTCTGAGATCTCCAACATTTACAGTGCAGCTACGTTTGTGGTCACTCTCACTGTAGTCTGGTGTTATACATTTGTGACACCGTGTTCCAGGCATCCATGTATTAGTCCACATGCATTGTTCAGAGTCGTCGCCTGAACTTTCTGGTTTCCCATACGCTTTCCGAAACATTTATCGGTCACTGCAGCAAATGTTCCTCGGCATTTGCTGCAGTGACTTCACCTGCTCCATGATCATTCCAGAGACTACCTTCCTCCACCAGGCTCTTCTAAGGAGAGATCCGAAAAGAAGCTGTCCATCCTGGCAAGGTCTTGCAAGCCCAGATCATACTGGGAGAGGGACAATGGATGAGTGAAATTTGGTGTGGATGGAGGTATGGACATCAGAGTTTTAGATGAATTTATAGTTAACAATTGGCGATGATTGGACAGTTGGCCAAGAGATCATTGGAGGCATTAAAGATATGCACAAGTATTTAAGCAGCAGATTGGCTGAGACACAGCTGGAGGCTGATGATATTGATGACGTGGAAATGGATGGTCTTTGAGACAGAGTATATGAGGGTAACTCTGAGTTAGATTAGACATTGAGCTTATGAAGAAGTTGAGAACAGTGATTTAGCCTGTGACAGTTATCATATAGTATGGAATTGGTGGCCTGTGTACTAAGTTTGTTGTGTGAGACAAAGGCAATTGTTCCATTTAGTCCAAGATTGTTTGCAACTTTATAATGACAACAAGAACAATGACATATACTTTTATAGCAAGCAACATTGTTGAATATCTTAGAGTGCTTCAGAAGAGCCTTATTTGACACCAAAGCACATAAGAAGATATTAGAGCAGATAGTCAAAAAGAGAAGCTTTAAGGGGTGTCTTAAAAGAGAAAAGGAAGGGACTCAGAGTTCCAGTTAGGAAATTCCAGAACTTAGGACCTTTATTCACATGGTAAGTGGTGTTCCCTCAGCCCGGCATGGTCTCAGCATGAACATCCAGCCTTGAGATGATTCTGGAGCGGTCTCCTGGCCTCAAGAATCTCAGTGAAGCCCAGCGCAGTCTAGAGTCGAGGCCCGGTGTAGATTGGCAGCTGGGTGCCAGTATGGACTGAGTTGGAAGGATTATTGCTCTGAACTTCTTACTTGTCTATTACCTAATTTATCCCAACCATCTGCAATGCTGGGCTTTTTACTTCTTTATTTTGTTTTTCTAAGAACTTGTACTTAAGTATCTGTACCCAGGTACCTTTGTACCAAAGATGGTGCCAAAAGTGGCAACTTGTAAACTGTTTACTGTATTCTTTTGAGTACATGTAATAATAGGCTGATTCAGTTCAATAATTCAAGACCAGCGGTAAGCATTGCTGTGAGTGCAAGTGAGGTAAATAAGGTACATTAGAGATACATGAGAGGCTTTTTGTCATAAGGGAAGAATAATGCCTTTTTTATCCCCAAATGATGCTACTAAACCGTAAAAGAGCATAGGGAAGGTAATCAAATACTTTTGCTGGAGAAGAATATAGTTCTTCCTCCTAAGAGTGAAATGAAAGCTGAAATGTTAGTAAATGAGATGGGGAGGTGTGGGGAGCGTGCCCTGGTTCTATTGAATGAAGTCCATTTGGAGGGTGACTGGTTGTCTGGACTAACGCTAGTCAGGATAGTTAAGAAATTACCTGTGGATGAAGTTGATTTATTCCTTAAGGATGATTTAGCAAGAGTGAAAGTTACAGCTTCGCCTATAACCACAAAGTCCATTTGAGACTAAAGAAATGGAACACCTGCAAGAATAGTTTGAGAGTATTTTTCCAACATGTGTAATAACCAAAGCAATGGCTAAACCAAATCCATCACGAGAGGTCACAGTACTCTGTAAGCAAATGTTCGAGGAACTGAAACCTTCTTCAAGGATGAGAACATCTTCACCAAGTGAAACTCAGAAAATCCAGAATTGAATTAATGCAAACAGCAGAAGAAGTTCTAGAGTGGTATCCTATCCTATAGATGGACATTTAGCAATACAAAGAACTCAAGCATCGATAAACAGACATTTTACCTGTTTATAACTTCATAATGATAGAATACAGCTCTGTAGGAAAATCTCACCTTGCAGACTAATATTTTTAATACCCATACCAGTTCTTGAAGATCCATTATGTCAAATATTAGTAGATTGTGTCGGACCATTACGCATAACGAAAGCGGAACACCAGTATATCTTCACGACCATGGATGTGATGAGCTGATTTCCATAAGCTATTCTTTGAAAATAATTGCTGCTTTGTCCATGGGGGACTGTAATATGAAATTCAGTATTGATGTCTGAAAGGAAGTTTTGGTTGGTGCAGAGGAGATATTCATCAATTCAGAAGAAATCTATAATTGTGACTTTAAAAATACTGTTTTGTTTACAAAGCAAGGGATAAAAGTATTGGATCTAAAGTCCTGATCAGGACTTGTGGAATGCAAAACTCTGTTGTACAAATGATGGGCGATTAAAGTCTGTTTACTTTGAAGAATAAGGAACAATTGTTCAGTGTCTGACAGCAGATTCATCAATGTCATTAAGTTTATAGCTTGACTGCTGTGCTCAGAAAGTAGTAATATTTTTCAAAGTGGAGAAGAACTGGGAAATATAGGCAAACTCTGTGCAATGAACATATCATTGAACATCTTTTAACAGTTGTACAATAACATTATGTCTAGATCTATCATACTATTACAACATCGCCCAGTGAGGGAAGAGATGCAAGAAATACAGGAGAAGAATGCAGAATGCAATGTAAATCTGCCAGACTATAGCCAGGATGTAAAAAGTATTGCCCAGAGTGCTAATGTGGACTTTGAAGTGGCAAAACTCCCCAGCTGTTTTGAAGAAGAGGAGCAGGGCCTATATTTAAATGGAGGAAGTAGGAACTGTTTTGAATTTGAAATGCGAAAAATCTACATTCGATTAGAATGATCAAACTTGGAATTGGAACCTGAAGTAATTGTGGTACAAATTCCTCAAACTGATTGCTGCACTTATAATAAAGCAAAAAGATTTGATGATTTTGATTAAATAAAATGGTAAGGAAGTTGCTGTTGTTTCAGACATTTTGTCACATGGAGCTTTGAACAACAGATAGAAAATGAGACTCCAAAAATAGATTTTGAGTTTGTTGTAATAGATTGTCCACTGAAGTGCTGGTGTTTAACATAGATACTGATCAGCTACTTGAAGCAATCCAGTTTCTGTTCCCATCTGAAGAAGTAGGTTTTAGTGAAAAAAACTGAGGCATTTGCAACTGTTTGCTGGAATTAGGAGATTGGATCTGAAAGCAGCTGTGTGGGAAAGTGTTTGTAGTTCATGTCTTGAGGATCACTTTACTGAAGCAGGAAGACGAGAATATATATTGGAGTTAAGATCACCAAAAGAATCCAATGACTCTAATGCAAGGTTTTCTTAAAACCAGATTAACTCAATATAATTTTAGACACTGATGCATAGGAATCAAATGAAATTGCTTATTCCATTTCAAGTGAGGAATTGGACAGAGATACTAAATGTATTTATCCTAGATAAATGTTTTATTCTATTTGGAGTAAGAGTGGAGTGCAGAAAACTAACAGCATTTCCTCTTTGAGAAGTATTTTCTGTTGCAAATTTGTGGAAGAGTTCTACACTGTAAATATTTACTTTGGTGACAACTCCAAGAACAGAGGGTTGAATGGTGATGCACTCTCCCAAGCAAATCATGACAACAAAAACACCAAACAATTGCAGATGCTGGAAATCAGGGAAAAAAAACAGATTTTTCTGCAAGTCTGGCAAAATCTGTGGAGAATCTGCATTCTGAAGAAGGGTCACTAGACCTGAAATGTTAACCTGTTTTCTCTCCACAGATGCAGCCAGATCTGCTAAGTTTCTCCAGCAATTTCTGTTTTTGATCAAAATTGAGCCTACCTTTGCTGAAGAATTTTTGTGGGCATCCTTCCCCACTTGGTATGATTGCCTGAGACTAATGCCAATAAAAAGGATATGTGGCAGTGAATCTACCCAAGACTTCTCACTTTGATTAATTTAATGTATTGAGAGCTCATAAGCGTAGCCAAATCATAGAACGTGCATTGGTAACTAACTTAAGAGTCTGTTTTTTCAAGGAAAGAATATTTTAGGAAGTAATATTGGCAGGAGGGTAGAGGTGGAGAGTGATATAAGGAGGTGATTAGAGAATTGTATCGGTGATTAAACCAATGGGATTAAAAAGGCCATATAAAATTGCAAGGTCAAGGAGGTCACTAAGTGTCAGTAGGGGAATTTATGTAAAGGGAAAATTTAAATGAAGATAACAGCCTTCTCCTTGCATAGTGAGAGAATGAGGTTTTGAGATAGAATTAGAAATCTGAATTAATAGAATGTTCTCATGGATGGCATGAGCTTTGATCGCAAGTAAACAAGTATTCTGGAGCGATATTCAAACAGAGGTTGGCTGTAATTGATTCACTGACAGTTCAGCAAGTGGTAAGATTAGCTCTTAACAAGGATACTGTACGAAATGGTTGAAATGAAAGTAGGACGGTGCTAATTGAAGACAGCTATGTGTACCTACATGGACTCTTTAGAGGTTACCAAGTGAGGTAAGCAGTTCATAAGTTAATTGAAAAGGGAGTCATGCCTGGAATAGGTATGGGGTACAGGCAAATCGATGACAGCTACTGAATTGGGGTTGGCATTTTTTGGAGGACAGAATACATCTGAGGAATATTGACAGCAGAAGAGAAGATCCAAAGCAGCAGTCAACATACACATGTAAATCAAGCAGGAAAACAAAAGTCACAAGAGATCGAGCTATGTAGCAATTATTTGGATGCGCATATTGGCAATAAATGGAGAATGCAGAGGGAGTAATTGGAATTCAAGTCTTAGGTGCTATGTTGGTACATATTAGTTGACAAGTATGATAAACATGTGGACACATTGCTGGAAATGAAGATTCAACAGGAGTACAAAATAATTGCAGGGTAAAAAAGAAGAAATTAGTGCTCATAGAAATGAAAAACAAGAACAATTTTTTTTAAATCTTATTTTCCCCTACACATTAGCAGTAATCAGGACATGTTGTGAAGATAAAGCCAGATCTCAGTTCTGCTGTTTATAAAAGATTACTGTTCCACATCTATGTGCCTGGGAATAATTTTGTTTGTGTCATAATTATTGCATAGTAATACATGCTTTAAATAAATGTGTTTTCTTGTTTTGAAATCATAATTGTAATTCATATTGTTTCCAGGAGACATATATGGATTCTGTAGGCACTTGACCACATCTGGTATTATTCATCTACTCAGGAGGCAGTGAGTGAGGGGCTAAGAACATTTAAATTATACAACATAATGTGATTGTACATACACATCACTACAATGATTGAATTTGTATTGTTTGTTAAAGGCTTTTATTTTAGTTAAAATGCTTTAATTTGCATTCCACCTAGGTTATTTTCACAATTACTCAACTAAAAACACAGAAATATGAGTTAAGCCAATAAAGTACAAGTTCACTGTTTGTTTCCCACCCATTGCTAAGACACAAGTATGTTTGTGAAACAGATTACTAATCTCTCCAAAATGTAGACCTTTTTTTTTTGAAATGGGTTCATGATTGATTGTTTTTATCACCGAGGCTGCAATATCATCAGTGGTGTTCAGTGTCATCTGCGTAGCTCACTGGCAGCGAGGATTGAGTGAGCATTGCCAAATCTCTCAGTTGAGAGTGTGGCAGACATGCATTCATCATCCATTTGTAGCAGCAATGTTCTTCACTCCAAATGAAACCAGTGGTATGCTTGATTACTGAGTCAGTGGTAGAACACTGGCGAGTAAATATAAAACCAACATTGAGAGAGCCAGATGTGCTGTGATAACTGTTGTTCCTCACCCAACAGCTCAGCTCTTTCTGCCAGCTGATTTTTCATAGATGATTGTACTTCAATCCAAAAGCATATCTCATTTAGTGTGGCTACCTGCTTTGAACAGGGATAAAGTGTCACAGTTAAGGATTGAAGCAGCTCTAAAATGATGTTTCAAATTTTTCACATGTAACTGGTAAGCATGAGGCCATCAATGCACATATTTTCCTCCTTCAGCCAAGGCACAAAGCTATGGGCTCCACAGAATCATGTCCCATCATCTAGGTTGATACTTTAGTATTGAGGAAGTGCTGAACAGTTGCAGATGCCATCTTTCAGAGGTAATGTTAAAATGTACAGCCCCCACTTTCTCAAGTGGACATAAAAATCCCACAGCATCATTTCAAAGCAGAAACAAGGAATATAGCAACATAGCCTCACCATTCAGCTCCATAAGCTTGTTCAACAATTCATTAAGATTACCTTTGATCTGTATCCCGGCTCCAAATCTTTTGACATCTTTGGCTGGCAAAAACCTATCAATCAGTTTCAACACTGAAAAATGATCAATTGAAGTCTAATCTACAGCATTTAGGGAGAGCAGTTTCCATCCTTTGAAGAAGTGTTACCTCCTACTTTTGCTCCTGAATGGCATGGCTCTGATTTTTAAATTATGTTCTCTACTCTGAGACTTACCCTCCAGTTCATGATGTTTCCATCAATTCCTTTCAAATCTCTAAATATGTTAGTCAAATCATTCCTTAATTGAATGTGGGCCGAGTTTATATATTCTCATCCAAACTTATCTCTGAGTCTTGGTAATGTCCTAGTGATTCTGCACCACACTCTTTCCAAAGCCAATGTACCTTTTCCGAAGAACAGCAGCCACAGTTCCACACATTATTCCACATGTAACCTTGTTAAGGCTGCAAAAAACACATCGTCACGTTTTTATTCCAGTTATCCAGTTTAAAATTTAACATCTCATCAGTCTTTTTGATTACTTCTTGTAGCTGCTATAATTTAATGATCTGTACACATGGATCCTAAATCTCTTTGGATCCTCAGACTCATTGATATTTTCAGCACAAAACAAGACAATTTGACACATCGTGTCCACATTGGTTGACAACAATTTGACTATACCAACCAATTTTCCAGGTCCATACCCTGGAGGCTTTGGTAACATAGGTGAATATCTAAATACTGCTTAAATATTACAAGAGTTGTGGCATCCCCCTTTCAGGCATGAGTTCCAGACTCCCAAAACTCTCTTGACTGGTAAGATTTTTCATCACAATCCATGGTGCTCCCACCTTTTTGCCATGCAAATAATACAAACCTATCTTACACATTAGTCTTTACATTTACCTACTGCAATTTTCCTACTCAAACTATTAATGTCTCTTTGTACAGTAATATAATGTTCTATCTACAGTAAAATACTGTGCATCGTTGGTAAATGTGTATATTTGACTCTGTATGTTGTTAGGAAATATTGTATAATAAATAATTTGATGGCCCAGGACAAATCCTTATGGGTCATTAATCAGGTTCTTTCAACTGGTATACAGAGTACATCTGTTCTGTCCACTCTACCGCCTAACTAGTTCAATAACTTAAGTTCAATTACATATGTTCTCACTTTAGCAAACTGTCTCTCCTATGGAACCATATTGAATGTCTTCTAGAAATCCATATAAACAGCATCCATAGATATTCCCTTGCCTAACACTTGAGTTACTTTCGTTAAGAGTCAATTAGATTCCTTCAATATGACTAAACTTTCACAAACCCATGTCGGCTCTCACTGATCAGCCCACATTTGTCTTGAATGATCAGACACTCTGTCCATATTGTAGATCCTAATAACTTCCAAACAACAGATATTAGACTAATCGGCCTATAATTTTCAGGCATTTTCTTTGTCTTTCAGCTTTCATAAAAACAATATTTACTAATCTAAGGAACAGTTCCTGAAGTGGCTGATCTTTGGAACGATATAGTTTTTGGTATCTGATTAAATTTCAAATCTAATATTATAATACTATAATAAATGAAATGGGTCAGTGCCAAACTTTGTTTTATAGTGACCTTGTGATGTGTCTTCAATGTTTTATTACACTGTATAAATTTAAGATGTTGCACTCATTTATTTGTGCTATGTTCATTCTTGTTAATAGAATTATTTGAGGTACTGCTTTAGTCAATGATTTAGCTTGCTTGTAGCCTGATTAGTAACTAATTAGTCTTCTTTCGATTACTTATTTTAGTATCCCCTGATATTTATTAGATATTTATGTATATCAGATTTTTATCTTGGATAATTCAAACCCTTTTAATGTTTAATGTTGAATGTCATACAGACTCAGAGTCATACAGCACAGAAACAGACTCTTCGATCCAACGGATCCCTGCCAAGTGGACATGCCAATCTGACCTAATCCCATTTGCCACCATTTGGCCTGTATCCCTCTTAAACCCTTCTTTTTTATATACCTGTCCAGATGCCTTTTAAATCTTGTACTTGTACCTACCTCCACCACTTCCTATGGCAGCTCATTCCATACACTCAACAACTTCTGCATGAAAAAGTTACCCCTCGGGTCCTTTTTAAATCTTTCCCCTCTCATCTTGAACCTATCCTAGGAAAAGGACCTTAGCTATTCATGCTGTCTATGTCCCTCATGTTTTATAAAGCTGTATAACATCACCCTTCAGCCTCTAACATTCCAGGGGAAAAAGCCTCACCCTGTTAACTGAAACCCTCCAGACCTGGCAACATCCTTGTAATCCTTTTCTGCACCCTCTGAAGTTTAATAACACCCTTCCTATGGAAGGATGTCCAGGCCTGTACACAGTATTGCACAAGTGTCCTGCACAGCTGCAACATGATGTCCCAACTCCTATACTAAATGTTCTCACCAAAGAAAGCAAGTGTGCCAAATGCCTTCTTCACACTGTCTACTGTGATACCATTTTTAAGGAACTATAAGTTTAGTTAATTTCAAATTCATCCCTTTTCATCTAATGAAATACTCTGATTATATGTATATTTACTTAATATTATTGCCATTTTCATTGAAACATGTGAAATAGCGGTAGGCATTTTCTTTGTTCTTTAAGAGCGAACTATACAATAAATGGAAAAGTCCTGGGGAAAATTAATGTACAGAGAGATCTGGGTGTTCAGGTCCATTGTTCCCTAAAGGTGGCAACGCAGGTCAGTAGGATGGTCAAGAAAGCATACGGCATGCTTTCCTTCATCGGACGGGGTATTGAGTACAAGAGTTGGCAGGTCATGTTAGCATTGTATAAGACTTTGGTTCGGCCACATTTAGAGTATGGTGTACAGTTCTGGTCGCCACATTACCAAAAGGGTTTGGATGCTTTGGAGAGTGTGCAGAGGAGGTTCACCAGGATGTTGCCTGGTATGGAGGGTGCTAACTATGAAGAAAGGTTGAGTAGATTAGGATTATTTTCATTAGAAAGACAGAGATTGAGGGTGGACCTGATTGCGATCTACAAAATCATGAGGGGTATAGACAAGGTGGATAGCAAGAAGCTTTTTCCCACACTGGAGGACTCAATTACTAGGGATCATGAGTTCAAAGTGAGAGGAGGAAAGTTTAAGGGAGATATGCATGGAAAGTTCTTTACGCAGAGGGTGGTGGGTGCCTGGAACGTGTTGCCAGCAGAGGTGGTAGACGCAGACATGTTAGTGTCTTTTAAGATGTATCTGAACAGGTACATGGATGGGCAGGGAGCAAAGGGATACAGACCCTTAGAAAATAGATGATAGGCTTAGACAAAGGATCTCGATCGGCGCAGGCTTGGAGGGGCGAAGGGCCTGTTCCTGTGCTGTAATTTTCTTTGTTCTTTGAATAGGTCATTCAGTCATTCAAAATGATCAGGGCTGATCATCCAGCTCAGTACCTGTACCTGCCTTCTCCCTGTTCTACTTAAACCATTACTCCCTCAGAGCTATGTCCTCTTGAAAGCATTCAGTTTTGCCATCAATCACTTCTCTGTGGCAGAGAATTCCACAGCAACACCACTCTCTGAGGGAGAAAAAAATTGCCCCGATCTCAGTCCTAAATGGCCTAGCCCTTAAACAGTGATTCCTGTGATTCTTTCCTACATTTACTGTCTAATCGTGATAGAAGTTTATAGGTTAAATTGGGTGGGGATAGATTAGCAGGAATGACAGCGAGCAGTGGCAGGCATTTAAGGAGATGATTCAATACTCAGCAAAAATAGATCCTAGCAAGGAAAAAAGATTCTGAGAGGAAGTTCAGGAAAGTATTAGTTGAAAGATAAAAGTACATAAGGAAGATAAAGTCAGTGACATACCCTGAGGGATAGCAAGAACTGCAGATGCTGGAGTCAGAGATAACACAGTGTGGAGCTGGAGGAACACAACAGGCCATGCGCATCAGAGGACCAAGAAAGTTGACGTTTCAGGTCGGGACCCTTCTTGAGAAATATTTTCTGAAGAAGGGTCCCAACCGAAAACATCAACTCCACCTCCACACTGTGTTATCTCACACACCCTTAAAGACTGGAATAAATTCAGAATCCAGCAAAGGAGGAGTAAGAAAAAGACAGAGAAGAAAGAGGGCAAACTAGTGAGAAGTATCAAAACTGACAATAAGAGCTTCTTTAAATTATAAAATAGAAAAGAGAGCGTGGACATAGGCCCCTTAAAAGATTAATCTGGGGAGAGTATTTTGAAGAACAGATGGGTCAGACAAATATTTTGCATCAATCTTTACCATGGAAGATGCTTTGAACATTCCATCAATACTAAAGAATAAGGAGGCAAAATTAAGAATCACCATCACCTGAGAAATAGTATCAGATAAATTAATGAGGGAAGGGGTGCTAAAGGCTGATAAATCTCCTGGCCTTGATAGCTTACATCCTAGGCTCTGAAAACAGGTAGATAGAGCGATAGTTTTCAGAAATTTCCAAAAATTCTTGGATTCTGGATAAGTACAAGAGGATTGGAAAATTACTAATGTGACACCCCTGTTCAAAGAGAGAGAGAGAGAGAGAGAGAGAGAGAAAGAGCAAATAACTGTAGACCAATTAGCCTAAAATATATTATTGGGAAACATTAGAATCAATTACAGCAAACGTTTTATTAACTGGCACCCATGGAACCGGGAGCATACCAGTTTATCAAGAATTCCACATATTCAATGTAAAAACACACAAAAGTAATAGAAACATAATGCAAAGGGTATACACATCACTCTTATACTTTGCCTTAATGCAACTTAACCTTAAGTAAAACTGAACAGCAGAGAGCTGTCTCAATTGCACCCTCAATTGACTACTTTGACATTGCAGAGACTGCAATAATACAGTAAACATCCGGTATTTCAGGTACAGTTGTTTTTGCTATAACTTGTGTTTCAATGTGAATTGGCTTTAACACGATTGAAGAATTCAGACCGCTGTTTGTAGAATGCGAACAATTCTTATCTGTATTGCCAAAACACAGTTCTGGCCCCATTATTTTAAATGGCACGGCTATTGCCTGACTTTCTTACAACGCAAGATCCCACAAGAACTGAACTATCACATTATATCAGAACTGACGATATATAATTTTTGCCAGTTTATCGAGACTTCATTAGGTGATGGTTAAAATAACATCTGCTGTGTTAAAGAAGTAATAGCAGAAATTTGGAAAATCATAACCTAATCAAGTAGTTGGCATGGCTTCATCAAAGAGAAATCAATCTGACTAATTTACTAGTTTTTCAAGGAAATCTCAACCAGACCGTATTGAGGGGAACCAGTGGATGCATTACTTTTGGACTAACAGAAAGTGTTTGCCAAGGTATTTCACAAAAGGTTAAGAGTTCATGGTGTTGAACATAATATGTTGGCATCGATAAAGAATTGATTCATGGGCAGGAAACAGTGAGTGGGGATAATGGCTTCTTTTTCAAGTTGGTGAACCATGACCCAGTGGGATTTCACAGGGATCAGTGCTGGGACTGCAGCATTTTATAATATATATTACTAACTTGGAGGAAGGAAGTGAGTGTACTGTATCCACATTTGTCGATGACACTAAAATAGATGGAAAGGCCGGTTGTGCGAGGAATACAAACAGTTTACGGAGAGATATCGTTAGGTTAAGGAAGTGGTAAAAAGTTGGCAAATGAGTATAATGTGGGAAAATGGGAAGACGTTTGTTTTGGAAGGGAGAACAAAAGAGCAGAATTTTATAGAAATGCAGAGAAAGCTGCAACATAAAGGCACTTGTGGAATATGTGCACAAGACACAAAGGTACCACACAGATGCCACAGTTAATCAGGAAGGCTAATAGAATGATGGCTGTTTATTTGAAGAGTATTAGAGTATAAGATGGGGATGTCTTACTGCCGCTGTACAAGGGCCTGGTAAGAGCACATCTGGGGTGCTGTGATCCCCTTATTTAAGGCAAGATTATTTTATTGGAGTAAGTTCATAGAAGGTTCACTAGGAAGACACTTAGTCTGGAAGGATTGTCATATGAGCAAAGAACAGGTTGGGATTTTTCTCACTGGACTTGAGGAGAATGTGAGGTGATCTCATTGAAACATATAGGATTCTTAAAGGGCTTGATAGGGTCAAGGTTGAGAGGTTGTTTCCCCTCATGGGAAAGTCTGGACCAGAAGGTTTAGTTTCAGAATACAGGGGTGCCAATTTAAAACTGAAATGAGGAAGAATTTCTTCTCACAGAAGATGTTCTGTCTTTGGTACTCCTTACCAGAGAATGCTGTGGGGGAAGACTGTTCATGTGTATATAAGACTGACACAAATGGATGCTTGATCAGTAGGGGAATCGAGGGTAACAGGGAAAGGGAAGGAAAGTGGATATGAGTACCAAATCAGGCTCGAGGGGCTGAATGGTCTATTCCTGTTCCTTTTTTTTATGGTCTTATGGTTTCAATAATATTTCCCCTCATTCTTAAACCCAGTGAATGAATATAGTCCTAATTGATCTGGTGTCTCTTCATTCATTAATCCTGCCAACCCAGAAACCAGCCTGGTAAACCTTCATTGCACTTCCTTCATACCAGAATATTATTCCTCAGATAAGGAGACAAAAACTGTACACAGTTCTCCAGTTGTGGTCTCACGAGGGCCCTGTACAATTGCAACAAGACATCGCTGCTCATATAGTCAAATCTTCCCTCTATGAAGGCCAAGACATCATTTTCCTTTCTCACTGCCTGCTACACCTGCTTACTTTCAGTGAATGGTTTACAAGGCCACCCAGGTCTCATTGCACATCTCCGTTTCCCAATCTATTGCCATTCAGATAATATTCTATCTTCATGTTTTTGCTGCCCAGGTGGGTTAATAACCTCACATTTATCCACATTATAACTGAACTTCCTTATATTTACTTACTGATTCAACTTGTCCAAATCACATTGAACATCTCTACACCCTCTTCACATTTCACCCCCTCACATCAAAATCATCAATGCATATTGTGAACAGTTGGAAACCAAGTACTAATTCCCTGCAGTATCCCACTAATCTCTGGCTGCCACTTAGAAAATGACTGGTTTAAATTATGGAGTAACTTGCCCCTCTCGACCTAATTGCCAATCTCCTCAAAATCCCACTGTGTTCTGTTTAGCATTCACTTAGTTGTTCACACATTTCTGCTGTCGCTCTGTGGTTTTGTAGGTATCCTTCTCAATTTTCATAGTAACCAAGGACAAAATGTATTCCTCAACCTAAAACAAATTGTCTAGTCATTTATCTCATTGATATTTTTGGACTTTGATATGCATCAATTGACTGCTACATTTCCACATTATAATGGGGACTGCATCTCAGCAGGTACATCACCAGCTGTCAAGTGCTTTGGGATAACCCAGAGTTGTAAAATGCACAATATAAGTGCATTTCTTCTCTTTTTCACCAACTTGCAGAGTGCCACTGTTATGCCTCTTCCTAACCATAGTTGGAGAAACAAGCAGCGGAGAAAAATAAAAACAGAATGAAATGAATAGATAACACTTGGAACACTGGTGCCACATGATGTTAGAAAAATTTGCCTTCTTTTATTACCTGTCACATATATATATATTTAGTTTGTCTCTTTACATTGCCTAGTTTGTTGGCATATTTATTGATTGAGAGAGACTACTGACGTGGTTATTTTGTGTTTCTGAGACTTCATGCTGACAGAAGTACAAAATGTGAATGATGAATTCTTGTTGCATCCTCCATACTAGTGAGCACCAAACTAATTTACTGGACAAATGGTATAGATAGAAATTAAAACTATTAATTTTTGAATGTATGTGCAAGTAGAAATATATGAATTAAGAGCAGGAATAGGCTGCTCAAGCCTGTTCCACCATTTAATAAGATAATGACTGATCTGCTGGTGGCCTGACTCCATTCTCCTTCCTACTCCCAATACCTTTCCAGCTCCCCTGTTAGTCAAGAATCTATCAAGCTCTGCATTAAAAATATTCAGTACAACTGCTTCCACTATTCTCTGGGGAAGAGAGTTCCGAAGATTCATGACTATACTGAAAGAAAATAAATTCACCTCATCTCCACCTCAAATGAGAGATGCCTTAATTTTAAACTGTCTCTCCCAGTTCTAGCCTTTCCAACAAGGGAAAACAACCCTTCACCATCCACACTCAAGACCCCTCAGGATCTTGTGTGTTTTAGTGAAAACAGCTTTCATTCTTTGAAAATCCAATGGATATCAGCCCACCCTGTCCAACTTTTCTTCATGAGATAACTCCCACAGCCCCCACCCCAAATCTTAGGTATCAGCTGAGTGAACCTTCTGCAAACTGCTAACATAGCTTGCAATCTTATTTGTCTTGTCTTGCAATCTTATTTAAAACTCAGTTCATTAAACAAACTAACTGAATCAAATAGTACTCAGTGCACTCTACAATGAATCATTTAGAACATGACATTTTGGTTTCTTTGCAGTTGTTGATTCACAGGACAGCACGTTAGTAATTGGGAAATTAAAAGTCACGGTGGAGGCATTGGAGGCACTGTTTTCAGTCTACGAGGAGAACAAATAAAGACAACTGGAAAAACGCACAGGACTAGATGTTTCGATATGGAGAACATTTTCTTAAAAGACATTAAAATGTGTTCATTTCCATTTTTGTGCACCATAATTAACGATTAACATTTTCTTCACTTTCATCTTTTGTTTCCTTTGTTCTTCATTCATTCCATGGAATTTATTTCTCTGAATTTTATTTAATTTAGTTGAACACTCAACCTTACACAGGGCTTTGTTAATAATTAATAACTGTGTGATTGAATGATCTTCATCATTTGCATTTTTGAACTTTTTTTCTACATATGTATGCAAGATGGATATTAAATTTTTAATAAAGTATTTTTAGCATACTATTCGCTTGTAAGCCTCTGAATAATAATCAGAAGTAAAGTTTTTATATTGGCCATTATCACTTAACTAAGTAAAAATAAAACCCAATGATTAGCTTCATTAAGAGTTTCACACTGTGAAGTTTTTAGTTGCGGCAGAGTATGAAAATTGCATACCAAAGCCTGGATTAATGTGTTAATCTGCCTCTTTAAAATGCTAATACCTATTTTATGCACATTAAATTTCAGTTCTGCTTTCCTTTGATGCACGCACAGCTTATAAATTAAATATAAGAAATAGTTGTAGGCACCAATCAATGCTTTTTACTGAGAGTATTTTATACATGTTAAAGAATCCTTATACGTGGATATTTATAGCCGATCAAGGTCTATTAGATTCATATAAATTGAAATGACTTGTATTTTGCATGAAGTAAGCTTGGAACACTTAAACTGGTTGAAAATAATAATCAAAGAAGACTTAAAAATTGAAGTTGATTGAAGACAATTGATAGTTATGCATTAAGATGAGGTTTCGAAGAGAACGTACGTGAGGAACGCTGGAGGCAAATTTGCTTGCTTTTTGGAGGTGATGGTTTCTAAAATGCCTATGAGACACTTTTTTTGTATTTGAAAACAGTTCCTTCTTGTAAGCTTACTTAAATTGAGAAAGAGGGATGTAATTTATTAAAATTTTAATTTGACATTATACATTGAACTTTAGCTTCAAAGACTATGAGTCACTTAATTTAACAAAATAGGCATTTATTTATTGAATGATTAAAACTCTGGAAAAATGAGTTCTCTCCACAGATTCGAGAACATTGAAGTCTGCTAACGGAAAGAAGATGGAATCAATTATAAAACAATGTATTACAATTCAATTCTAAAGTAGATTTGATGCATAAATGCAACAATGGGAGTTTGCATAAAGTTTGAACCATCAGCTTTAGTGGTCTCAATAATGGATTACTATCTTTTTGAGCCTTTGAAATGACATCCATTCAATATTAATTTGTTGACGTACAAAATGATGCCTTTGGAATAACCTCTGACCACAGGCATGTGTAATCGTTGTATTGCAGTGAATTGTCTTTATTACTGGTGTGTTGCTTTGAAAGTCTTAAGTAGGGTGGAAAGACTGTTAACCAGCAATGTACAAATACATAGCTTACTGATGTATGTGGATTATTCTTAGAGCTAACAACACCGTGCCCACTGACCGAATAAGACCAAAGGAGAAATGCAGGAAATTTTCAATGTTCCGGAATGGATCTGTACAGAGAGCAGCAGAGTTGTTTTCTCCATAGATTTCCTCAGCCTGTTAATTATTTCCAGCATTTTTTGTTTTAGAACGGACAGCTGTGCAATACATGATCTCGGTAGACAATCTTCCTGTCTTGTATGTGGTGAGTTTTCTTGGTAGACAAATGTTGTTGTCTGCCAAGGGGTGGCAGTCATGACTCAGTAGTTAGCACTGCTGCCTCACAGCGCCAGGGATCCAAGTTTGATGCCACCCTTGGGTGACTGTCTGTGTGGAGTTTGCACATCCTCACTGTATCTGTGTGGGTTTCCTCCGGGTGCTCCAGTTTCCTCCCACAGTCCGAAGATGTGCAGGCTAGGTGGATTGGCCATGCTAATCTGCCCCTGATGGCCACAGATGTATAGATTAGGTGGATCAGCTATGGGAAATGTGCGTTATGAGGATATTGTGGGGGGGTGGAGGTGTGGGTCTGGGTGGAATGCTCCTCAGTGGATTGGTGTGAACTCAATAGGCTGAACAGCCTGCTTCCACATTCTTTGATTCTACCCTGCAGCTACTCCATTCTTTGTTGTCAGAACTCAGAGCAGACTTGGCTTAGCTGGAAAAGGCCAAAGCCGATCTGTCCAATTTACTGGTAGATGGAGAGGAAGATGGCTTGAGGAAAAAAATATAGTGAACGCATGCAAAATTATATACAATATACTGCACATTCTAACTCCCTGCATATCCAGAAATTCTGAAATGTGAGAAAACCTACAAGGAGAATCTTTTCCCAACATTTTAGATAATTAGAGTATCATAAAATAAGTGGGCTGTTTAGTTTCTCAATTAACCTTTCTGGTCCTACAGGTTTCCATAATGCATTATCACAATCTTTAATACACATGACAAAAAATCTTGAACTATAATAAAACGTTTTGAAATTGAATATTTTAAAAATGTAAATGATTGATTAAAGCTCTTTTGCACAATATAGTCAGAAATGATAATATTGCAACATTGTAAAATACAGTAAACATTGTGCTACATTCCCGCACATTGTGAGACCTCTACTGAAGAAATTATTTCATGTGAGATGATGAAGTAGTTTTTAAAAGTTGTAAAACTTCTATTCGCATGTGGGGGGGCATCAGTGGCTCCATCAGCATTTCCCATTTGCCCTTAAGAAGGTGGTGATGAGTTGTGCTTTGAACCACCACGCTCCATGTGCAATCTGAATAATACTCACTAATATTAGCCCCTTTTAAAAGAAATACCAGCTGCCTTTACACTATTGTTCAGAGACAGCAATGAATAATCCCAGTATGCCAATGAATATCTGTAGTAAAGTGAGTGAGTATGTCACCTGAGCTACTGCCAATGAGAACTGTTTCTTTCATCAGGCAGTCTTGCACAATAACTGAAGAGCTAATTTATGACGGAACTTCACAATGCAGGTATTTTATGTGGATGGTAGTTAGGCCCACAGAAAGGAGACTCTTCAACCAAATGAAAAGCTCACTGATGCCACATTCAGCTATCCTTTATGTGAGAGTTTGTACACTCTGATTACAGTTGGCCTTTGCACTCAAGCCAAATACTGTCCCTACTCAATATGCAAGTACATGCAATTGCATCAGTCATCTAAATCAGCATTCAGAAATGGGATCATGACCGTTGCCTCCACTGCTGTCCCTTGACCGTGTATCAATGGGTTTTGGAAGGGATTGAGGTAATCTTTGGTCCAGAGCAGCTTCTGAGTGCCAACAGCTCCCGACCCACAGCAATGGCACCTCCTCCTTTCAGTCATGTGACTGGCCCCAGTGCCCCCAGAACCCACCTACTGGACAGTGTTGCCATCATGTTTTTAAAAGTTGTGTATAATACTCATTGATACCATTCCTTTAAACCAGTGATAGGCCATTCTTTGAGTGCAATTCCAGCAGTGAGAAAACACTAGAAGTGAGGTTGATGAGGCTGCTCTGCTGCCAGTTTTTTGATTGGTCGATGTCTCTATGGTGGCCATCCTTAATAGGGAGGATATATAGCTTCATGTCCCACTGACTAGTGAAGTGCATCTGGCATTCCCCCAGAGCTCCTAAGAGCATTCAGCAATGGCTGTGGACCCTTGCATCTCCATAAGTGTAGTCCACCATTTCCAAAAGTAAGGAAACAGTTAAACTATGAAATGATATCAGCAGCATTTCATAAATTATTACATCAACAACGTAAATCAGGTGTTCTACATTGCTACCGGGAGCATTAATTCCATTGATTCTGTTGATATGTACCACTGTGTGTACACAAAACAGAATGCAAGTACACAGACAATTATCAGATTGAAATTCTTGTGGATTTGGAAGAGAAGTGAGCATCTCAGTTAAATTGGGCCCCCCATTGCAAGGAAAATTATTTCCTCATGTAGTAATACTAAAAGACAAGTGGTAATCCTTTGAATGCAGACAACCAACATTAAGGGAGTTGGTGAGCATATGTTTTTACCACCAGAACTGAAAAATAAAACCCTCAGTTATTCCAAATGTAGAAAGAAACGGCCAGATTGTTATCATTTAAGAATTATTTGGCTAACACATCCCCAAAACTGTTACATAGGAAGATTGGAAGGAAATCAGCAATACAATCCAAAATACTTCTAAGCATTAGCAGGAAGTCAGTCACTTTAAAGAAAAGCTCCACTTTCATTCTAATTGATGAGATCAAAAAGACTATTCATTATTATTGTCAGATTTTCTTTTATCCAACAGAGCAATGCTATTATAAATAATTGTACACAGACCTCCAAGGTTTTAACAATTGATTCAAAGCTGTAACATTCCCTTCAATGTGGCCCTTTAGCTAAGAACCGGATTGTCCTGTTGCACGTGCCTTATATGCTTAAATTGTCAGTCTTCACAGGTTATTCTATGGACCCAGGCAACAGGCATTGGCTGTCCACTGGCATATTATTTGGCACTACTTAATACATAATTAGGAGGAATGTGACCCACGACTTCACTGATGTCCACAACTATGACAACCTATTTTGAAATCTGAAAAGTGTAATGTCTTGTCTTAATTTTATATTTTTAAATATATCTGATGTGAAATATAGTGTTGTAAAGGACACTCAAAAGCCGAGTCAAAGTGACTAGAAATTTATAAATGACGCTATTAGTCAAAGAAAGATTTGGAGAAAGTTAGTCCTGAGCTTTTTATCAACAACCTGTGGTCTGTGGGTATTTTCTGGTATCGGTAGCCCTGGATGACTGGACAAAAAACAAAATGAAATCATAACATCCGACCCACATAAGTGAGGTGAAAGTCACGCCATCCAGATCTCATGATGTGGAACAGTGTTTGAATAAGACAGTAAAATGTTTAAGGGTGCATGCTGAAACTGTTTATTTTCACTAACAATAATAACAACTTCATTGATATTGGCTGACCAATGCAGAATTTAGTTGAACTTGGGGGCAAGCAGGGACTTCCATCCCAACAACAACATACCTGTTGCTGCAAGGCATGTGCAATTAAATTGCTCTTGTACTTTACTGCTTTGTAGGAGGACCTTGCTTACAGATTACAGAACCAGTTCTTAAATGTGTAGTCAGGGCAAGTATCAAACTGTGGCTAACTGCATCCCCACAATAAAGAGATGAAGTTTGAGTGTGAATATGTGTCATATTTTCACATCTATTACCGGCATTCAAAAATCCCTTGGTTGGTGAGCTGGAATCTGATCCCCTAATTTGTAGGCCAAGAAATTATGGGGGAGGGGAGGGGGAATTTTATGGAGCCCACGAGAGTACAAAATGTGGCATGTGGGATGCGTTAATTGGATATGGCACAATTTTCCAACAGGTTGAGATGCAGTGACATAGACAGTGGCGTGTTTTGTATCATGTCAAGCCTTATGACAGCCAGTTTATATTTGTCATACATTGACATGCCATGAATTCTCCTTGACATGAATCAGTTTTCATCCTACCTTCCAGACAAAGTCAGTGGTGCACATGAATCACTGGATGCAAAAACATGTAAATTTGGCTTGCATCTGTCAGCTTAGTGCAGTTGTGAATAAGTTCAGCTGTTAGATTTACAACACAAGGGAGAGGTGCAGATAAATGCACTCTTGCATAGATGCTTGAGATGGCAAGGTTAACTCAGTGAAATTTTGGTGTTGGGGCAGAAAAATGGAGGATTGGAAGAGGGAACTAGGAAAGACAGAAGCCTGTATGAGGGCATGGAGTAATGAAATGAGAAGGCCTTGGCATCCTGGATGCAGTGGAGAGGTTTATTGGGGATAATGAGACAAGGGAAGAAAATTAAGGGCCTGAAAGGCAGTGACTGTCTGACTGTGTGTCCATCTAAGGATGTTAGGTGGAAGAGTCTTTACAAGGCTTTGAATTCATGTACAACAGCGCAATTAACCCTGCTGAGTTTCCTCTCAATTTTCATTACAGTGCAAGAAAGAGAGGACCAGCTGCATCCATATTGTACAGAATGGCGAGTACTGGACATGAATGTAAACGTTGAATAAAAAATAAAAGCAAAAATATAGTATTGTTTCTTTCTCCAGTGAGAAATTGTCCCAAATTCCCTGCAACAATCAATGTGTGGCAACTATGAGAAGGGGTGGCAATATATTTAGGTTCCTGACTAATAATGATTCAATAAATACAATGATGGACACATTAACAAAGTGAAAATAATTCAATGTTGAACGATTAGAATCGAAATTTAATTCTGAAGAACACCAATTTACACTGCCAAGTCTTATGTTCATGGCAATAGAACAGAACAGGAAAGTTGTCGTTGTGATTGTAAAACCACATTGTTTTGTCCAGGAGACACTTTAATAAAGCTGCTTGTAGACGCAGCATGGTGAGCTGATGTGCCTCATCAATGAGAAACTTCCCCAGCTGCTAAATCAGAAATATTTTGCATACACACCACAGGCATTTGGAATTTTATTTATAAAGGCATAGGAAAAGTTAAAAGGAAAATAAGCAATGCACAGCACAGTCGGTCATGGCATGCTGTTGACAAAACCTTGGTCTGTAAAGTTAGGCGTACATGAACCAGATATAAGCACACTGGTGTGAATTACATTCACTGATTGGAGAACCAGTAGGTGAGACCTGACCGAAGCAAGTGCCTCTCAGACACTTCATTAGGCAGGGTCAGGCCTTTCCTGGGATTTGGGATCATGGTGGCTGAAGACCAAAAGCTCTTTATTTGCCAACAGCACCTGTTGCTGTTAGTACAGGTCTTACGAGAGACCACTGTGGGCTGCCTGGAGAGTGGTGAGTGATCAGGTAAGAGTAAATAGAAATGGATCAGATGCAAACAAACTCATTTGGGGATTCTGGGGCTTTGGATCTCAGCAGACTCTCACCTTCCTGACATTGAGTCCTGAGAGTGAGCACTAAATATCATAGAAGGTAATGCTGGACAGTCTTCATACATATAAGAAATCCATCTGCATTCTGGAAAAACCTTAAACCACCACTAAGTTCTGATATAGTGAGGATAATGATTTTAAATTATTCAATAATAAGCCTAACCACCAGTAGACAAATCCCTGCAGCCCATCCCTGCTGTTGATTTGATGGGGAGGAGTTTTCCTACCAGTAGAAATAAGATTCACAGCCCGTGCTGAGATTATGCAGCTCGCCCCCTTCCCCATTATTTAGTCCACTCCAGCCTCATATCTGTGTGTGTGACTATATATATGAAGGATTATGGTGCAGGGAGAAAGAATGAACTAAAATGAAAAAGAGAAAGAGAAGCAAAGGAAGTCAATCAAACACGGGAGAATAAAATATTGAGGAGTTTTCAACTGTGTCAAGCATAATTGGGATATGTTGAGGTATTCATAAACCCACTACAGAACCTTGCAAAGCAGGAATACATTGTAATTTAGGGTGTGCTCTCCAATGACTTTCTAAGAATGGCAAAATAGCAAGGATGTAAAAATCTGAAAAGAAAACAGAACACTGGAGACACTCAGCAGATCAGCAAAACTGGCAGTTCTGAGGAGAAATACCAGACTCAAAATGTTAACTCTGTTTCTCTATTCACAGATGCTGCCAGCTCTGTTAACTTTTCCAGCATTCTGTCTTTGTCCTATTATTTTCTACCTGGTCATTGCATTGGGTGGAAATTTCTGAGGAGCATATACTCAAGGCCACAATTCATGTTCTCTCTAGTAAGACTGCAGCAGATTTGGAAAATTGCCACTATTGTTTCACTTAAACTGTGATCGTGAGCTGAGTTCTCTCCAGCACTTACACAGCGAATAGCGAAGTTGTACCAATCAGGGTGGCCTGGGTTTAAATTGTAGTTTGTGTTTAGTGAGTCTTGCTGGAATGGGTCTGGGATCCCACTTCCCAATCACTATCTAGAATTCTGCTGGAATTGTACGTTGGTGGATGTTGAAGTAGGATAGGAACATCTGAAGCACACCATGTGCTCACGTTCACCATTCTGGTCCACTGATTAAAAAAAGAAACCATTTAGATGAGGTGGGAGGACTAGCCTCATTGGGATTACACTGGAATTATCCACATTTTAGGTACTTCAATTCAAAACTCTGAGGTCAAGAGAGGTGTTTGCTACACACCCTCCCTCTGAGTGGCAAACTGAGCTCTAGTCAATGTCTGTGCATAATTCCAGTGTAAAGTGATAATAGATTCAAAGAGGGGCATGAGAATACGGGAGAAACAAAAAGGGAAGCAAGATCTTTAAAGTAATATACAAAGGATGATGTGAAAACAAAACATCTTCACACAGCAAGTAGTTAGGAGATGGAATCCAATACCTAGAAATGTAGCGGAGGCAGGTTCATTTGAGACATTTGGATAGAAGTGGTGTGCAGGGATATGGGGGAAAGGCAGAAGATTAGGACGAGGTATCAGAACTAGTGCAGACATCATGGGCAAATGGCCCACTTCTGCGCCATAACAAAAATTCTGTGATTTAGATTTTTTGGTGTTTGGTGTGTGGTGTGTGAGGGTTGTGAATCTGTGGAACTCATTGCTCCCAGAGTGCAGTGGAGTCAGAATCAAACAGATTCAAGAAAGAAATAGTTGATATCCTTCTGATGGAGAGTGGGATAAAGGGCTATGAGGAGCAGGCAGGATAGAGAAGTTGAGACCAGGATAGGATCAGCCACAATCATGTTAAATGGCTGAGTAGCTAAAAGGGCTGAATTACCGACCTCCGTTCCTAATTCCTACATACAGTGCTTATTCAATGAACATGTTGTTTTGCTTTTTTCATGACATGCCATGACCCTTCTGATCAGATTACGCAGCATTGCTAAATGGAATTTTCCACCATTTAGCATGTTCTTAAGGGACATATTTGGTGGCTTCTATCAAAAGCTATAAAATCTGGAAAATGTTAGATTTCAGTGCTCACAGAGGAATTCATCACTGACAGGGAAATGATTAACAAACTTGAGAAAGACTGCTATTAATAAATCAATTTTCTTTATGCTTTTGCTTTCTTAACTGCAAAAAAAAATCCAATACTTTCACATTGGTTGGAAAATGAGTTTGCAGGGGTAGTTTATTAGTTCAAGCTGATGAACACTTAATCCCTCGTGAAAGGGTTGCAAATTTTGAGTGCCTGAGCTGCCTGTCTCTGGGATGAGGTTTGTTCATTTCCATGTGGTATTACAGAGAAGGAAAGCATTCTATCAAATGTGGCCATGTATCATTTAACCCACCCAGCTTGATCCACGTTTTAGGTACTTCAATTCAAAACTCTGAGGTCAAGAGAGGTGTTTGCTACACACCCTCCCTCTGAGTGGCAAACTGAGCTCTAGTCAATGTCTGTGCATAATGAGATTAGGAACTCAGTGGTGTAAGACATTGTTTGATTATTATATCCAGTCCAGCCACTGACTTATTTTGATTATTTCTTTTGTGAAATGTGAAAGTTCTGTACTCATAAGTTTAAGTACTTATTACCTATCAGACAAGGAGTTTAAATAATGATACATTTTCCTGTTACCTAGTCCAGCCACCAGGATAAGATCTGAAGCAAACATTTCTAGATCAAGACGTGCAGCTAAATTCAGGTTCTAACCACGGTGCTCCAATTCCATCCTCAGCAAAGTCCTCTCACTCTACCTATGTGACATCCATTTCCTTTTCCCACACAAGTCAATCCATAATCAATCACGTAACACTGCCTTTTAAAACTGAATGGCTTGAATGGCTCTGAATAAGTTCAGAAATGAGACGTTTATCTCATAAATCCAGTTCAGATTGGAGGCCAGCTCCATAGGTGAAAGGTCACTATCCAATAACTCTTTAAACCTTTAGAGGTTTATAATATTTTTAGGATATTATGTTACATAAAGAACAGAACAGTTTGATGATCATGAAACCACAACTGTATCAAACAATGTTTGATCTGCTGACCTACAAGTTAAGCAAAAACAAGAAGGCAGATTATTACCTGAATGGCTGTAATTTGGGAGAGGGGAGTGTGCAGTGGGACCTGGGTGTCCTTGTGCACTGGTCACTGAAGATAAGCATGCAGATGCAGCAGGTGGTAAAGAAGACAAATCGTATGTTGGCCTTCATGGCTAGTTGATTTCAAGTACAGGAGCAGGGATGTGTTGGTGGTTATACAGGGCCGAGATGTGGCCATACCTAAAATATTGAGTGCAGTTTTGGTCTTCTTTTCCGAAGAAGGATGCTCTTGCTGTCAAGGGAGTGCAGCGAAGTTTACCAGGCTCATTCCGGAAATGATGGGTCCGACGTACGGAGGCGGAAATGACTAGGATAAGATTGTATCAGTGATAATGGATTCTCCAGCATCTGCAGTTCCCAAGATAATAAAATGTGAGGCTGGATGAACACAGCAGGCCAAGCAGCATCTCAGGAGCACAAATGAAGGGTCTAGGCCCGAAACGTCAGCTTTTGTGCTCCTGAGATGCTGCTGGGCCTGGTGTGTTCATCCAGCCTCACATTTTATTAACCAGGATAAGACTGTTTTTGTTGGAGTTCAGACAAATGAGATGGAATCTCATACAGACTTATAAAAGTATAAAAGGACTGGTCAGGGTAGATGCAGGGAGAATGTTCCCAATGGCGGTTGTGTCCAAACCAGGGGGTACAGTCTGAGGATTCAGGGTACATCATTTAGGACAGAGAAGAGGAGACATTTCTTCACCCAAAGAGTTGAGAGTCTGTGGAATTCATTACCACAGGAAGTAGTTGTGGCCAAAACATTGAATGTATTCAAGAGGCAGCTGGATATAGCATTTGGGTTGAACCTGATCATAAGGTTATGGGGAGAAAGCAGGAAAAGACGATTGAGTCGGAGAATCAGCCACGATTGTGATGAACGGTGGAGTGGGCTCGTAGGGCCGAGTAGTCTCCTCCTGCTCCTATCTTCTAAGTTTCTGTGTAAATCCAGGGTAGGCCTCTACTCACCATGTGTTATGGTGGTTCTTTCTTAAATGTGAAGACATAATTTGCATGATTATTGTCAAAGCCACATCAAATCTCTGAATGAATTCTTAGGTGGTCACGTGCTAAAACTGAGAGTTATTCGTGAATTTTCATTTCCTATCAAATAATATCTTCACTTTTACAAGTTGTCCATCACACCCATAAAGGAAGGCATGTCTATTTTATAAAAGAGCTTGATGTTATTTTCACAGATACCCTAATGGAGTGAAATGAAGTAGAGTGAGAGGAGACAAATGTGGAGCACAGATATCCAAAATCATCTGATTGGGCTGAATAGCGTTGTTTCTAGACAGTTTGTGTAATTGAAAAACACATTATAGTTTCACCTCAAACTGTTACAATCACTGAGTATCTGGGGGAGGTACAATTTTAAAGGTAGCTTCCAAAATGGGCTAGATATCAATATTGAAATATAATTTGCTATTTTTAACCAACATGAAGACTGAACTATATTAAATGCCCCCTCTCTGTCCTGCTGTCTGGCTGAAAACTACCTCCTTTACAATTTGGGTAATACAGAACTTAAACACCGCCAAAAGGAAAATAAAACTTAAAGCTTAATCTCAGACACATCAGAACTAGCATGCAAGAAACACACTTGGGAAAAAGAAGACACCATTTTACACAGAATGAGAAGAGGGCACTGATTGGTTGGGCCTCTTTGACATGGAGATGCAGCAAGAACAATTACCTGTCAATCAGTCAACCTGTCAAACACAGGCAGGTAGATTCTGATTGGGCAGAAAGTAGCCATGGGGATGCAGCAGGACTTGGCTGTCTCCAAGACCCTTGTATGTCCAAATGGATGGCATTATCATGGGATCTCCATTAGGGGCAGCTCTTGCTAATATCTCTGTTGGTTACTAGGGAAAATGCATGGCAAGGTCACTAATCTCTTAACCCCTTACATATTTCTGATATGCAGATGTTATGTTTGCAATATTTGAATCGCAGCTGTATCAAAGCATTTATTTACACAGCTTAATAACGCTATTCTGTGCTCAAGTTTACTGTTGAAATGGAACAATCAAATTGAGCTCCCTTTTCTTAATATAACAGTTGAGAAGTTAGGAATATGAAGTCTTAGCCATTATCAGCCAAAAGCCTACATTGACTGTCAATTTCCACATTCGGATTCCTACGGTCCTAAATGCTACAAGATCAATATTATTGGCAACCTCGTGAATAGGGCACTAGTCGCCTTCTGAAGTTTTATGCTGAGATAAGGTATTGTCTAAAACTATCCTTTGTGATAATGGATACACTGATCAAATAATTTCTCATACATCATGAAAACTCATGATGGTGCCTTAAAACTACCACCTTTAGCACTGTGCCATGCCCAATCTACTTTGGATTACCTTGACAGGGAAAAGCATCTCAAAGGTTTGAAGGACTGGTGAAGCTTACTATCTCACGTCGTTAGATAACACGAGTTGTTTTCTCCACTGACAGGATACTATCAAGTCAAAAAGATGTTTTGTCTACCCCACAAATACTTGCCTACCCAACAAAAGAGTAACATGATATATGGGTTTCAGTGCTGGTGTGACACCAGGCATGTATCGTGTACTTCCCAAAGACTGACAAGCAGTATCAAACAACATGTTTTGTTGACTGTTCACAGGTGGCAGCAAGCCACACATACTCAGCCAGCCCTTGTTGCAAGCCTCAGAAAAGTAAATTCACCATTAGATTTGAATCTGCTGTTGGAAATCATGTAGTAAATAATCTGGACCGCGCCAAGCATTAGGCTCAAATCAGACGGGATTGCAGCGTGATGCTTTTCCTCGTGCTAGAAGCTAGACACAAATAATAGGCCAAATAATGTGCTCCTGAGATGCTGCTTAGCCTGCTGTGTTCATCCAATTCCACACTTTGTTATCTTGGATTCTCCAGCGTCTGCAGTTCCCATTATCACAAATAATAGGCCCTTCTTTTATAGGCAAAAGGTATTTGTAAATACATGGTACCTTTTTCAAAAAAAAGGGTCCTGGAGACAGCCAAACACTGCCACACTCCCATGGCAACATCCTGTCCAATCAAAACCTACCTGCCAAGTTTCAGAGTTAAGATTGGCAGTTGACAGTTCTTGTTGTATCTCCATTCCAATTAGCATTCTCTTCTCATCTGTATTAAATAATAGGTCTTTCTTCACATCTGGTTTTTGTATTCTTATCCTGATGAGTGCAAGTTCTTCTAGTTTGCTTTTAGTATTTGCACTAAGTGTTAGCAGTAGAAGATACACTTAGTGCTTGTCTATCTCCACTGAGTTACTTAGAATGCGTCCAATAGAAAAAATGCATCAAATGTTTGACAATAGAGCCACTCTAGTTCTTTATGTGCGCTGTGGTGTGACTTGATCTTCCTCCATTACCAAACATCTAACCCCCGTGATATAAATCCCCTAACATTTACTGTGCACAGAAAATAACGAGGGAAAACAGCTCATTCCTATCAACCCTGACTGTGGTTTTGTCTAATATATTCGCCCAACTCCTGTACTGTTCATACGCCCGTGTTGGTTTCTGTGATACTGCTGCCCGTTTTTGTTCTTCTCGCCACAGCACAGCCACCACGATGCATTTGCTCAGTCTGATACTTTGCCAAAGCATCCTGATTTCCTTTGATACCATTGATGTAGAAAAGTCAAAAATCAGCAGCTTGATTTTTAACACATCTAAACCCAACCAATGTGGCACTTAGTCTTTTGGAATCCTACCCAAATCTTTTAAAACTTCATGCTTCGTTGAAAACCCCAATCCAAAATTTGAACATTCCTCACTTGAACGTGCAGCAGATGGCGCTACAAGCTACGATAATAGTGTATGTTCAATGACACACTTGAATCGTTGGTTTGTAACTAACCACACTAAAATTAGAATAATAAGATTTGTTTGCACAAGGAAGCAATCTCACCGCCTCATGATTTTCCAAGACAGAAATCTGTCCAGGATGAACATCTTCACACGTGCAACAATACTGCCCCCTGCTGTATAAGAAGCTTCCCAAAGCTATTACACTTTCAAAGCCGAAACAGCCGTCCAATCTGCAAACGTTAACATGTCTGTTATGTTTGCGGCAGCCTTTCAAGAAGCAATGTATTCTTGTCATTTCAGCTTGTTTACTCTTTCTGGTTCTGACCATGCAATACTAATTTTTAAGGCATCGTATACAGTAAACGAAGCTGCCAATTTCACAACTGCAAATAGTCCCAGTGGCATCAAAAAGGCTAAATGCTGCCGGATCTCAATTTCGATAATAAACATTTGTACATTGAGTCTCTAAAGCTGGTAATTTGCCTTCGAGTGCTTTCATTTAATTTAACAGTTCAGCTAAAAGGATGTCTTTGATTTTGAATTCTCCAAGGACTTCTCATTCACTTGGCTGCACAAACTGGAGAAAGCTGTCAAACGCTTTTTTTTTCCCACAGCAAAGTCAGCTCATTCTGGCTGATTTCACACCTACAAAGACAGCAAGATGATATCAATTATTAATTCGAGCTAAGAAAATGCATGTCATTTTAAACTTGGTCAACTTACACACAGATTAACACCGTGCCACAAATTCTTACGGAGCTTTGTTCAGTGGCTGTACTTACTCAGGGTAAGAATCTGTGAGCTAAATTAAGTGTTCAAATGTAGAGTAGTGAATTTCTCTGACCTTTTGGTGGTATGTTTCTGATCAAATGGCGGGCACACCAAATGGAGACCTCTAATTAATTAAGGGCCAAGATTTCTTCCAATCACGCTAACCCAAGTGTGGGGTTTACTTTGATTGTACCTTCCAGTAGATACATAAATCAAGGGTGTGCCCCAGCTTTCAAGAAATCGATTATGAAGTACAATCTCTTTCCTAATATGAACTATTGTAATACATCATCACCATTCAGTGTTAATGTGAGTAAGGCTATTGTATAACGTCGGTTCAGATAACTAAGGGAGTGTTTGCTTCCTGCTAATAATTACGTTAGCAGATCTTTGCTAACTTTATTTGGTAAGGTATTTTAGAACCAAATGAAATAAAAAACAGCAAAATTCCATCATAGACCAACCTCAGCACCTTCTTTAAGTAGTGCAGTTCAGACATTTTTAATGGTTTCAAAATTTGCTGAAATGTTCATCTGCATTTGGTGAAAATGCTTGAAAACATCTTGCAGAGAAAATTGTTTCCTTCACCACAACCCAATAAACAGGCATTGACAGTTTCTTTGACTTGTGAAATGTGCAGTAAATCACCTCTGAACGTCCGCAGATGTCCTTCGCACAAACTAAAAACAGTAACATAATGCATTCCACATCATTTAACGACAGCCTCTTTTTGATAAACAGAATGATTAACATCAAACATTTGCATCATAAATGAATGTATAAGCAATGCAGAACAGAATGCAATCATTCCTAATGAGCATTCGTCAATATCCACTGATTCCCCTAACGTTGGGAGCGCCTAGGGATCTATTTCAAATATGTTTTTTATTAAGTTGCTATCTGTGATTCTTCTATTTTAAAATATCAGGATAAAATTTGCGATATTGCAACAATCGTAAATTTCAAGTCCCAAAGGCAAGTTAGTCCAAACAGGTCCCCATCTTCATCGAGTTACCTTTGATGTGACTCGTAATGATTAATACAAGTTCTGATTAATCTGAGGGAAACATTATTCAGTCAGTGCATTCAATTTTGAACATATTGATTATAGCAGCCAAGTACATGTTATCTTCATCATAGCGCCTCATATGGACATTATTATCTCGGTTTCAAATTTGAGGAAAATGTTGTACGCTATGTTGAAATCAATTACTAGTGTCATAGCGCCCTCTGGAGTCTGAAGCTGGAGACTGCAAATACAATCAGCTCTGAGCCCAAAAACTAAGCCAAAGAAAAATAAATTAAAATGGGGAGAAATATGAAGCTTTCGACCAATTCACTGTCAATCGTATTTGACTCAGCATAACCGCCAATATTTTCAACTGGTACTTAGCACTAGATTTTTAAAAAACTCTTGAAATTCATGGGAAACTTTAAAATGCAGTCATCAATATATATAAAACTGTAACAGCATATTTATCTTTAGAAATATATAACAAGGAATGCTTTATGGAGAATTTTGCAGGGATAATTAAAATACTCCGTGTGGTGGAAGTGTGAACAAAAAGCTCCACTGACATCTGTACAGTGTTGACGGTACTTACAGTATTCCTACCAGTGGCACGGCAGGTTAATGAGAGGTTTGATCTGCTCAAAAGTAGAGGATGCTGCTTTTGTGAAGTATGAATTATAGCTTGTATTTATTATTTCATTTAATAGTTTGAACTTATTTGATCAGCTTTTTTGGTTTCATCCACCTTTTCACTAGACTGTTCCTTCCATCATGTTTCCCACCAGAAAGACATTGAATTCTTGCTGAACTGTGGTTCCAAGGTTCCTCTGGTATCTTGCTCAGTTGGGCCAGCCTTCATGTGGGAATTGAAACACTGAGCATTGTAACCCAATAGACCAAATGGCTACTTATCCACTGACTGACAAGCAAGGAGTGGAAAACCAACTGATTCCCTCTGTCACCCGTCAAATGTCAATAGAGCCAATTGTAAAAGTCATGCCGCCAGCCTGATTGACATTACCCGTATCATCATACAACGGGACTTTAACTCATTGTTTTGCGACCACTTGAGTAAATGTTGTACTATGAGTTGATCATCAGCAAAAACTTTCCATTTTTTCCCTGCAACCAAGCATTAAGAAGTGACAAACATGTCTGGTTTTCCTCATTAAAATGTAAGGACCTATATTTTTGAATTAAATTTGAACTGGTCTGTATGTTTTTCTTTTATTACTTCTCACGTTATTAAATGTGAACTTTTCTTACCAATATATGGCAAAGCTCAGACTTGTAGCTTCGAGCTGTTATTCAAATGAAATGACATGTACCTTACTTGTCCATAGCACTAATAACTGCCAACTTTGAAACATTAAAGGGGCTGTTGTCATTTATATTAAAAGTAGGCAATCCTGCTAGCCATGTTTCTTAACCAGACTGTTTTGTGAATAACTAAGTTCAATAATTTCTTTTTTAAAATTCAATAATTTAAACCCTAAAGCATCAATGGGCTCTGCACTGGCCCGAACCAGTCATTTATTGTGTGAATTGTCTAGGCTGTGGCTGAAATTAAATAATGCAATTTCAGAGGTGACCAAGAAAGTGTGTGTATGAAGTATTCACATTTTACTTTTCTAATAAAAATATTTAAGAAAATTTACCAGAACTTATCAAAATTCATTCGTCTGCAAATGAATCTGGATTTCTTTTCAGTGCTGTTTTTCATTTACTGCTGATTCAGATGAGGGTGCTGATGTATCTTATCTTCAGTGGCTATTGTAACAGGTACAATAGTAATGCAGTCATTCTACAAGGAATCATCTTGAAAATAACATACTCATTTAAGGTCTGCGTAATTCTGTACTGTCAAATTGGTCTTTCTCATCTTAACCAGTCGGAAAGATTTGTTTCCCAAAACTAACAAGTTTGCAACTCAATTGAAGTGTTGGCTTGTGTAACCAAGTCACTGATCAGTATGTTATTAGCCTATCAGATGCAATTTATGTTATATGCTTATCTCATAACACCGTTGCAAACACAGTTCCAAACTACTAATGTAAAGCAGACTGGCATGGAAACTGATGCATTAACAAGATCCAGGAAACATAATGAAACTGATTTGAACTTTGCTGCCTGGAAACAAACGGAATGGAAACAATAATTCTGGGACTGGCAGAGAAGGAACAGGCATGAACATGCCTGGGTCACCAAATGCAGTTCCAAGTAATGCCACTGCACAGACAATTAGACCATTGAGGGGAGGGATTGGTCCAGGAATGAATTACAACAAGAGGGAGGTGCTTATTTGAAGAAACAAAAGAAAATTTATATTGTCATTTGTAACTAGAACATAGCTTTCTCATAAGCTTCCTTTGAAGGATGGGAAATTTCAATGCTGCAGAACAGCAGCCTGTTGGCTAGGCTTTGAGACCAGGTCAAACTAATGGAATGAGAATGCCTTCAATCTGATTGAATTTTTTTGGTGCTATTTAAAATTGCTTTAATTTTTCTGAACTTATTTCATAGTGGCCCTTAGCCCAGAAATCAAAACTGACCTTAAAATCAACACTCAATTTACAAACAGTCAAAAAGAATTTCAGTTGTTGAAAATGATTGGCAGCATTTCTTAGAATGTTTCCACTAATGATATGGATATTTCGAATTTAAATGTTTAATATGCAGCCAATTGCCAACGTGAGCACATTTGTTCTCTATTCAAACTATTTTTCATGGTGAGGAGATTTACTTTTACAGCAGCATATTCATAGTAGCACAGCAGTAGTTGGGACTCATTTCAGCAATAATTTATGCCGTTATAGATAGCTACTAGTGAGGGCTGCCATTACCACAGGAAGTATAACTCATCACTGCTACTGATGGAAGTCCACTAGGATTAGTTGCCAATACAGGCAGTTCACTCTATCTCCTGCAGCTGCAGGGGTGATGACCATTGCTACTCCTTCACCTGGGATACACACTTATATTGTGGGACACCTCCACAAGCAGCACCCAGCACAAGAGGTGAATGCTCTGGGAAAACATATTAAGCTTGTATATCATGCCCACAGGTTAATAAATTTCACTCACTGCCACCAAATGCTGCAATTTCTCATTCTTCTATTGAACAGAAGCATCAATTTTTCTAAAGAAAGGCAAAATGCCAGAGACAGGCTCAGAATGGCACAGATCTTCACAACAGATCTTTGTGATCCTAGCAATGCATCTAAGTTCCATCTTGCCTCATAAGTCTAGTTCACTTTTGCGCCACCCAGCCTCCCCCCCCCCCCCCCAAAACATGCCCGCATTGAGAAAGTATGGTTCCTGCCTGGAGTAGTAGGCATATCATGAAGGAATAGAGAAGGGTAGTTTGGACATGCAGCAAACTTCCAGTGCTTGCTGCATGTCCAAACTATCCTTCCCTACTCCTTAATGATGTACCCCCCAATGCCTGTCACGCACATGCTCTCAAAAAGAGAGAGATATTCTAACCATGATCACTGCTGTGCTGATATTTTCCAGTCTGCTAAAGTCACTAATATCTGAAGTAAAATATTCACTTTGGGCAGCTCTGGAAGACCTTAGTCATATCTTAATGGAGTTTAACAAGAATTTAGAAGAAAACATCGCTTTTCTCATGCTTCTTTGCTATCATTTGCCTGAATTATTCTGTAGAAATAATCCAGGCAATACTAAATCTGTGCTGTCTAATATTTTAACATATTAGAGTCACATTTGGTTAATTGGGAATCCAGATGTGGAAAGTTGTATATTTGTTTAGCAGATAAAGAAGTGAAGGTGGCTGGGCACAAGAGCTCAGATTCTCTCAAAGTGGGCAATGTGCACTCTAAGAAGAGTTCTAAGAAGGGTCACTAGATTTGAAACATTAATTCTGTTTCACTCTCCACAGATGCTGCCAGATCTGCTGCCTTTCTCCAGCAAATTCTGTTTTTGTTTCAGATTTCCAGCATCTGCAGTTCTTTGTTTTATTTTACTGCACTCTGACCTTTCTTGGGTCAGGCAGTAAATTAGTAAGGTGAAAAGCAGTGAGTGACTACTTTCTGATCATTGTGCATGCCTTATATCTCGTTTTCTTTTTGTTGGCTATCTGCAAGAACATTTGCAACATGAGTGGAAGCTCTGGGACAAGCAGAAATGGTGTGTGGAGAGGGGAGTGGGCATCAATAATCTGAACAATCCAAGTCAGCAGGAGGAAAATAAAACCAGTAAAAGCAAGGCAAGCAACTGCTGACCCTGATGGAGTGCTGGAGCAAAACAATATTTTCACTGTTCTGATGAAGTCCAACAATTCATTGCAGCTGCTGGACAAAAATCTAGGGACGACATTGACATAGCTCCGAATCCTGTAGTGCTGAAAGGGGCCATTTGGTCCATCAAGTCTGCACTGACCCCTTGAAGAGCATCTCATCCACTCCACCCACCCCCATCCCTGCCACCCCATATTTTACCATGACTAATCCACCTCGCCTACATGTTTCTGAACCCTACAGGACAATTTAGCATGGCCAATCTGCTTAACCTGCACACCTCTGGACAGTGAGAGGAAACTGGAGCACCCAGCAGGACTGCACACAGACAGACATCCGAGTCTAGAACCAAACCCAAGTCCCTGGCACCATGAGGCACCAGTGCTAGCTACTGAGCCACAACCCATTCCCAATCTGACAAATTCAAACTAGAACTACAATGTAGAGAGTTGGAAAAGCTCTGCACAAAATGTTAGTAGATAGTTGTGAGGTGAATATATACAGGAAATTCATTCTCTTCTATTCTGTGCATATATTTTGCCGGAAAAAAGTGCAGGTGGTTCAAACTATTGCACAGGTCATTCCAGCAGATACTCAGCAATATTTATTTAATGCCCTTGCTGCTACTATTTATACTTGTTACCACTTCGCCCATTTTCACTCTCTGTTTTTATTCTTCCCGTCAGAAGCTTCCAAAGTGTTCTCTGTGCAGTCGGAGATTCTGAATTTTTGAACTTGGGCTGCATTTCAGCACCCTCTATGGACTGACAATGCAACAACACCATTAGAACCAGGGGAAAAAATGATGACCATCTGCCCATCATTCCCTTGGCCTGAATCTAGAAAATAATACTGCAAAGGAAGAAGATATAAATAAATGACATTAATGTAACTTATTAACATTTCAGTAATTATTTCATTCCATTGGGTTGAGTGAATGTGTTTTTTTTAAATGTTTTGAAGTTTTTAAAAATTGTTTTCAGAACAATTAGACACAGTATCAAAAACTACTATTACATTGTTTGTGGTTTAGGCTTATATGTACAGAAGTAACCTAACTCTTCCACCTAAGCATAAGAATGCAGGCTAGTGCTGCCAAAGGTCTGCTGATTGCAGCTGCCTGTAATTACTAACATGCCCAACTCACTGGGAAAGCTAATTCAAATCAAGTTAATTAGGGCTCAAACCTGACCCTGTAAATAGAACTGCAGAAAGGCTGAGAATGCATTTTCTTCTTTGTTCTTATAATGTTGTGGGGGGAGGGGGAGCATGTGACTGCATTTAAGAGCTTTTCCTGAGAATGTGATGATGAGCCTTCTTTTTAAATTGCTGCAGCACTTGCACTAATGTGCCTTCAGAACGGGGTTAGGTAAGAAAACCAAAAAATTTAGCCCAAGGTAAATGAAAAAGCAGTAACCTATGCCTAAAGCAAGATGATGGGAACTTGAAGAGAATGTTGGAGGTGATGGCGTACTCATAATATTGTTCATCTTTTCCTTCTCAACGATAGACATTAAAGTAACTGCACAGAGGACTGCACCCATCACCAAGTCACCCTTTACTTACATGTGTCCAGTACTGTGGCCAGCCAGCTCAGAGCCAATCCCTGAAATGAGGGCACGCTGAACCCCCTGTCTATATTGGCCATCCAGAGCTTCCTGACTGGCCCATATTCACAAGAACAATCAAGGATATCATAGTCAGCGAGATCTACCTGGTTCCAATCCCTACAAATGTTATCGAGTTAGTAGAGAATTTTTTAAAAATTATTAATGGAAGTACGCACCACTGACAAAGCCATCATTTGGTAAGAGCATAATATCAAGGAGCAGAAATAGGCTATGTAGTCCCTCGAACTTGCCCTACCATTTAATATGATCATGGCTGATCTCATGTCGCCCTCAACTCCACTTTCATGCCCAATCTCCATAACCCTTTAACCTAATACTAATTAAAAAGCTGTCTATTTCCTCCTTAACTTTATTCAGTGTCCTGGTGTCCACTGTCTTCTGGAGTAGTGAATTGCACAGATTCAGGACCCATTGAGATAAGTAATTCTTCCTCAACTCTGTTTTAAATCTGCCACTCGTTATCCTAAAACTATGAACTCTCATTCTAGATTGCCCCACAAGGTCAAACATCTGTTCTATGTCTACTTTATCAATGCTTTTTAGCATTTTGTACTTATCAATTAAATCTCCTCCCATTCTACTAAACTCTAGCAAGTATAGGCTAAATTATTTGTTGTCTTCTCAAAATACAGGCCTTTCATCTCTGGGATTAATCCACTGAAACTCAAGTAAAGGGACCAAAACTGCACTAAGTAGTCCAGTTGCAGTTTCACTAATGCCACATACAATTGCAATAAAACTTCACCACTTTTAATCTCTATTAGATAGAACATAGAACAGTACAGCACAGAACAGGCCCTTCAGACCACAATGTTGCAATGAAAGCCAAATTTCTATTTCGCCTCAGAATGACCTGTTATACCTGCGCACTAGCTTTCTGTGACTCATGCACAAGTATACCCAAATCCCTTTACACTGCAGCATTTTGGACATTTTCTTTATTTATATAATAAGTTACCTTTTAATTCTTCTGATCAAAGTGGATAGTCTCATACTTATCTATATTAAACTCCATTTGCCAATTTGGCCCATTCACCTAATCTATTCATTTCTATTTGTAAATTTCTTATTTCTGCAGTGCAGTTTACTTGCCCACCTATTTTTGTGTCCATTGCAAATTTAGCTATAGTATATTCTATCCAAGTCATTCATATACTTTGTAAATAGTTGGGGCTTGACACAACCCTGTGGTATCTCACTAGTTATAGCTTACCAACAATAAAGACCCATTTATCCTGACTCTGCTCTCTGTTGGTTAGCCAATATACTATGCAAGCTAATATATTAACCTTAACCCTGTGTGATCTCACCTCATGTATTAATCTCTTGTGTCGCACATTTTCAAATACATTCTGAAAGTCCAGGTATTCTACATCAACAGGAGCTCCATTGTCCATTTGACTGTCATACTTTTGAAGAACTCTATAATTTACTTTATTCAAGCATGATTTGCTCTTCATAAAACTGTATTGACTCTCGTGGATTGCATTTTGATTTGCCAAATGGCCATTACTACTTCCATAATAATGGATTTCAACAATTTCTCCAATAATTTTTTCGACAATAATAACAGACCTTAAACATCGGTATAGTTTCAGTGTCCTCCACAGTAAAAACTGAGGCAAACTGATTTAGTGTCTCTGCCATTTCTGCATTCCCCACTATTAACTCTCCAATCTCATCCTCAAGAGGACCAACATTCCATTTAACTACTCCCTGGTGTTTTGTATAAACACAGAAGCTCTTGCTATCTGTTTTTATGTTTTGTGCCAGTCCTCTTTCATAATTAATCTTTGCCCTTTTCATTAGATTTTAGTAATCTTTGTTGGTCTTGAAAAGTTTCCCAATCCTTCGGCCTGCCACTGTCCTTTGCAATATTGAATGTCTTAGATTTGATCCTTATATTATCATAGTCTGAAAGTGTTGAATGGAGTGAATATTTAAGGTGCTGGATGTGATATCAGTCAAGTTGCCTGCTATGTCCTGGATGCTGCTCGAATGGTGTTGTAGCTGTGTTAATCTGGGCACTTGGATAGAATGCCATCATATTCATGACTTGTTTTTTAACAATGATAGAATAGTGTTGGTTCAATGAAGATTTCAGGAGGGCACGCAAAGAGCAGCACCAGGCATACCTAAAAATGAGGTGCCCATGTGCAAAGCTATAACATAGGGCTACTTTCATGTCAAGCAACATAAGCATCATGTAATAGACAAAGTGAAACAGTCTCACAACCAGTAGATTCGATCTAAGACCTAAGCACTGTGGTCTATTCATTTAAAAAAGCACAAAGAACCGAGAATGCAGGAAATTAGAAACAAAGACAGAAACTTCTGGAAGTACTCAGCAGGTCTGGCAGCACCTATGGACAGAGAACAGAGTTAACATTTCGGGTCCAGTGGACCTTCGACGGAATGCTCCAGCAACGTTAACTCTGCTTTCTCTCCACAGCTGCTGGAAGTTCTGCTGAGTTTTTTCAGCAATATCTGTTTTTGGGGTCCCTTCCTATGTAATTGTGAATGATGGTGGACAATTAAATAATTCATGAAGAGGAGGCATCGTAAATATTACCATGCTTAATAATGGAGTGGCAGTGGTGGTGGCAGTAATGGGGCAGAGGGGGAACGTGCAATTCGTCAGTGCAGAAGACAAGCCTGAAGCATTTCCAAGGATCTTCATCCAGAGGTGCCAAGTGGATGATTTATTGCTGGCTGCTCCTGAGAATTCTAGCCAATTAGATTCACTCCAAGTGCTATCAAGTAACAGCTGAAGGCATTTGACAGTGCAAAGGCTCTGGGTCCCGACAACATTTCTGCAATAGCCCTGATGCCATGTGCTTCAGAAGTTGACATACCCCAAGCCAAGCTATTCCGGTACAGCTTCAACAAGGGCAGCTGCATGATGGTATGGAAAGTTACCTCGATACAATCTGTTCACAAAAAGAGGAATAATTCCAAACTGATCAGTTACTGCCACATCAGTCCTGTCTCAATCATCAGCAAAATGATGGAGGGTGTTGTCAATGGTGCCATCAAGCAGCGTAAATTGAGCAATAATCTGCTCACTGACACTCGGTTTGGGTTCCACCTGGGCTATTCAGCTACAGATATCATTACAGTCTTGATTTAAAACATGGACAAAAAAAACTGAACCAAATGGGGAAGTACAGCTGACTGTCCTGGAAATCAAGGCAGCATTTGACTGAGGGTGTCATCAAGGAACACTAGAAAATCTGGAGTCAATGGGAAGCAGAGTAAACCTTTCCACCATTTGTAGTCACACCTGGCACGTAGGAAGATGGTTATGGCTGTTGGAGGTCAGTTATCTCAGCCCCAGTACATCTCGGCATGAGTTCCTCAGGGTTGTACCCTAAGCATGGCCATCCTTAGCTGCTTCATTGATGCCCTCCACTCAATCATAAAGTCAGAAGTCATTGCTCCCAACTCCTTGTTTATTGAAGCAGTTCACATCAAAATGCAGCAAGATCTGGACAGCATTCAAGCCTGAGCTGACAAGCGGCAAGAAACATTCACGCTATCCAAGTGCCAGACAATGATTGTCTCCAACAAGAGATAATCGAACCATCCTTGATAATTTAATAACATTCCCAAGGCTGAATCCTCCACTATCTACAATCTGGGAGTTACTATTGACCATAAATTGAGCTGTATCAGCCATGTAAATACTGTGGCCTGTGATGATACTCTGGCTTTAAGAGGTGTATTTTGTCCTAAAATTTTTTAAATGAAGAGAAGTTGAGACATAGGTATCAAGCAGTCTGCTCAAAACCAAGAAAGTAAACAGCTTGCGAGACCTTGGGTTGTTTTGAAAGTTGGAACAATAGAAACAGCCTGAATGGGTGGGGTCAAGCTCCCATAGAACTGGATTTTAGCTTTAATTTTTACCTGTTGCTGGGGTCTCGAAGCTGGATGTGGACTCTCTTATTCATTTCTCTGATACAGCCTAAAGCTGGGTTTCTCTTCCTGATGCTAGAATTGCATGTGAGACAATCTATTTTACTGAATTTGCCTTTGCCAAGAGTGCTTTTATGGGATGTTACTATGTTGGAACAGTTGATTAGTAGTAGCTAATAATACATTATTTTGTTAAGCATTTCAATAGAGTTTCAGTTAAGCCAATACTTTTGTTTTAAATTTGTCTGTATTTTAACTGTTAGTGTAAAACTAAAATGTGCTTTGCTTAAAGTCAAGTAGTTCAATCAATCTAATTGCATCTGGAATGCAATGTCTTTCACTTACTTTTAAAATAAGAAAACATTAGCGTCTAGGCTATCTTCTTAATATATTTTGAGGGGCTTGGTCTAGTCTATACCAGAAGCTGGGAATTCTGTGGTGAGTAACTCAAATTCTGGATCCTCAAAGCCTGACCACCATCAACAAGCACCTCAGGTGTGTGAGGGAATATCCCCCACTTGCCTGGATAAGTGTTGCTCTAGCAATGCCGAAGACGCTCAATTCCATTCAGAACAAAGTGGCCCGTTTGATTGACACCACTACTACAAACATTCACTCACTCCACCACCGATGCTCAGTAGCAGTAGTGTTTACAATCCACAAGTGGCACTGTAACAACCTACCAAGGCTGTTTCAACAGCATATTCCAAATCTGCAACCACTACTATCTAAAAGGACAAGGGCATCAGATATGAGGAAACACCATCACCTGTAGGTTCCCAATTAAGAAACATTCCATTCTGATTTGGAAACATGCCACCAATCTTTCACTGTCACTGGGACAAACTCCTAGAACTGGTCCCTCCCAGCTCTATGTGTGGACCTATGCCATATGGACTGCAGCAATTCAAGACAGCAGATCAACACCACCTTCCCAAGAACAAGTCGGGACAGACAATAAGCGGTGGTCAACCTGTGACACTTGTATGCTGTGAATTAACAAAAATACACGTGCAGGTGACTCACTTTCTGAAGAAAAAAAACAGCCTCTGACCGACTGTCAAGAATGTTTGGTAAGCTGGCACAACGCAGCCTGTAAGACAATAAATCTTCCTACCACAGTACACAAGTGGTGTGCCATTAGTGACAACAAAGCCAGTTGTAGGAACTGCTCTGAGCTGGATGATACCTTATAAAACTTTATGAATGCTGCTGCAGCTGCACTCAAAGTCAATATGACTGACAGGCATAGACATTTATTTATTTATTCATTCCTGGGATATGGATACTGCTGGAAAAGCAACATCTATTTCTCATCTCTGATCCTCCATTCCTGGAGAAATTGCTTGTTGTGAATGATTAGCTTGCTTGGCAATTTTGGATAAGAGACGTTGCTGTGGGTCTGGGAAGTCCAAACGAGGTAAGTCCTTCACACTCAGCAAACATTTGAGATTTTTCAGCAATCCAGTCATTTCATATTGATGCTGGCTTTTTGTATTCCAGATTAATTTAATGAACTGAATTTAAATTTGCCAAGGTGGAGTTTGACCTCATGTCTTCAGATTATAAATTCAATTGACTAAACAGTGAATGTACCCATTGTGCCACCATGCCGCCATACTTGATCACATGGAACCTAGGAACAATGATAGGCCAGTCTTGCTCCTCTCTCCTGTTAGCCTAGCTGTTAATTCATGGCTAATCTGTAATTCAATTCTATTTATATGTAACTTGTCATGTCCTCACTTTTCCACAGTGTTTCACAGCCAGTGAATTATTTTTGATACTCAGTCACATTTATTCTGTAGAAAATAAGGCAACCAAATCTGCACATAAAAAGATTCTACAACATCCATTTTTGTGGAGTTGATTCATTGATAAAATTTGACCAGGCTGCTACAAGAATTCTTTTGATCTTTACCAAATAATACCATTCAATGTTCACGCCAGCATGCAGTTGGCTCCTCAATTTAATATATCATTTCAAAGGTTACATGTCTGACAGTGCAGTACTCCTTCAGCATTGCATTGAAGCTTCTACTAAGATTATCTGCTGAAATACTACAGTGGGGTTTGAATTCACAACATCTAACCGAGGTGAGAGCATTACCACAGTGTACATATCTCAAGGTAGGGTTATTGTACATAACTTAAGGGCAAAGAATGAAAAATACAACATTTTATTACATAAGTTATGTCTTATTGTGACATAAACCAAAATGTTTGCTCTGGGTAACTAAGTTCCTACCCTGGGTTGTAGACACACAGTAATGCCCTGTGTGAAAGGTAAATGATGGGATGCCTCATGCAGAAATAACACTCTATATTCGGGATTGATAAACCTGTTGTAAATTCTGTTCTCCTACTTTGGATCAGCAATGCCCTTCACAATATGACCCAAGGCATGTGAGTTTCCTGTATTTACTCAGAACATGTGTTAACAAACATCTGAATTAATCAGGATGTGTATTGTCACATTTACTTTTTGTCCAATGATTGTAGGGCAGAGTATGACAACATGAAGATCTTCATTCTACTGATGATGATGATATATGTCTAATCAAGAATAACAACATATAGGACCTCAGTGGGGAAGCTGGTATAACAGTGTCATATCATTCCTCTTAAGTTATATAAATTAAAGATGGAATTTAGAATTTAGGGAAAAGCTTGTTAATGGTATCATTCCTGTGAAGATTAATGTTGTGAACATTACAATACTTAATCATTAAAGGCATCCAGGAGTCAAAGTGGATGACAAGCTGAATTGAAGAGAACAAGGCATGCATGTAGCAACCAAAGCTCATTGATGGTAATGGTATCTCAGAAATTAAACTCTTTTTAAGCGGCAATTATGAAACTCTTTAGTCATTGAGAGTGCTTTTGTTTTTGGACGTCTTATCAGGTACAACTGTCCTAGGAAATATTCACAAGGATACATAGCTTATTAAAGTAAGCGGGAAGCATATGTGATGAGCTGATCTTCCTTGACAAAATCTATTCCCAAAGTAGAGCAGCAAAAGCAGAGTGTTACAAACAGTGATCACCCCTTGTGTCAGTATTACCATTGGATGTGTTCAAGGAAAAGGCTGTAATCCATTGACCCTTGAATTCATTGGTGTCTTTTTCCATCAGAACCTTTAACAGGAGTTGATGAATAGACAGGAATATGTACTCCATGGAGCCAAACTGTTTCTTCTAATTACGCTGGAATAATTATAATTCATATTTTAATTACAGTTCTCTGATAATGTTAACTTTTTTCTGTACTTTTTTTACTTAAATGTAAATATTTAACAAATGCGCAATGTACCTTGAATGAATTTCTGTATGGGCAATAAAGTTAAGTGAAGTCTTGATAGGAAGCCAGTGCAGATGTTTCGAATGATTTCTAGTAGTTCATCTGGTCGATTAATTAGCAACTTAATTTTGACTTATCTGCCTTACCTGCTTGTAGCTGTTTCCTTACTTTTGATATTTCCCATACAATTTGAAAGAACATGACCTGCAGGGCTATGTTGGATTGCAACGTATAATTCAGAAATTACCTCTCCTTTGCACAGCATTGAATTTGCCAAAACTATGAAGGATTCCTGAATTTGAGCCAGTCTCCAAAGACCAAGGCCAAATTCAGGACACCATGATTCAAGTGGACTACCGCTGGAACATGTTAATTCTCCTGTACATCTGCTGCTATGAAATTCAGTAAAATTTCAGACAGAGAGTGAAAACAAAAGAAGGTATGGTTGTTACATAGCAAAGGATTAAAAAAAAAATTCTCACTAGCAAAACAGTCTTAAAATTCAATTTTTATATTGCGATTAGACCATGTCTTACTTTCACTATTCTCGGAAAAAAAGACTTTGAACTGGCTTCAAAGAATGACATCAGGTATCAAACCCATTTGGAAATAAACCAGTAAAGATGCAAAGTCTGAAGTTAAACAATACTAAATCTAATAGAGAGATATAGTAATTCTATTCGCATAGTGCCATCTATATTGGCAAGAACATCGTCCATAGCCTCAGGTGGTTTTAAAATTACATCTGCATGTATCTTACTAACTCCACTTTAAATAACAAATACCAGGAAGTGAGTTCAACTCCACTAACTTAATGAAAACATCTTGCTGTCTAATTTTTCTTTCTTATTGTCAATATCCGGTCTTCAAGATTTGTCTATTATACTATGCATGAAGAAATAAGTTACTGAATTCAGATCTGTACAAGGTAATTCTTCCCTGGGCTTCAGAAAGATTACTATCAATATAATTTTAATGGATAATGAAGCTACTTTGGACTATTTGTCACAAAATATGCAAAATATTTTCTTTCAGAGAAACAGATGATACCAAAGTAATTCTACTGTAATGGAGTTTAAATATAATTGAATTTGTGAATGTATAAATACAAACATACAAATTAGGAGCAGAAATAGGCCATGTGGCCCCTTCAGCCATGAACTAGGGAAGGCAATGGCCTATTGGTCTAATCGCTGAACTGTTAATCCAGAGACCCAGATAACATTCTGGACCTGGATTTGAATCCTACTATAACAGATGGTGGAATTTGAATTCAATAAAATATCTGGGAAATAAGGATCTAATGATAACCATGAATCCATTGTCGGGAAGAACCCATCTGGCTCGCTCATGTCCTCTAGGGAAGGAAACTGCCTTCCTTACCTGGTCTGGCCTACATGTGACTCCAGACCCACAGCAATATGGTTGACTCTTAACTGACCTCTGGGCAATTAATGATGAGCAATAAATGTTGCCTTGTCAGCGGTGCCCTCATCCCATTAATGAATTAAAAAATAAGATTATAGCTGACCTATTAATGTTTCCATGTCTCATCTACTCCCAATAATCTTTGATTCCTCTACCTGAGAAGAGTCTATATAGCTCCTCCTTCAAATTATATAATGACCCTGCCTCCATCAACTTCTGAGGCAGAAGTCACAAAAAAGGAAAAAAAAAACCTCCCTTAATCTCTGTCTGAAAAGGGTAACCTCTAATTTTTCAAGCTGAGCCTCTAGTTCTGGATTCACCCACATTCCATTCAAGATCTTGAAAACTTCAAGCAAGGCATCCCTAATTCTGCTAAATTCTATTGGATGCAAGTCCAGACAATCCAACCTTTCATGAAAGACAACTTGTTCATTCAATATGCAAAAACAAATTGCTGGAAAAACTCAGCAGGTTTGGCAGCATGTGGTGAGAAATCAGAGTTAAAATTTCAAGTCCAGTGACACATCCTCAGAACTGACGGCAGCTAGGAAACTATTGGCTTTTATGCAGAAGACAGGGTGGGGAGTAGATAAGGAGTAATCAGTAGGGGGAGATAGAGGGGGCAGAATAGTTGGACAGACAAAAGAGTGGATAATGATCAAGCTAAGTTGGTGTTAGTGACTAACAATGGGTTGTGAGCTTTTCCAGGAACTTTGTTCTTGTTCCTGATTTACAGCATCCGCAGTTCTTTTGGTTTTTGTTGGGTTGTGCGTAATAGCAGACCATGTGATAACAAGACCTGGTATGTAGGGGTTGGGGTAAGGACACGGGAGAAACTTAAGTCCTAAAGTTGTTGAGCTCAATATTGAATCCAGAGAGCTGTAGAGTTCCCAAATAATTGCACACAACTCTTTGTTTGCCACTATCAGTCCCCGATATTAGCTCTTTACCCTCCCAGCCTGATTGGTATCCACTCCTTTGTCTGACCAACTGTTCTTCTCTGTGGAACAAAAACAAAGTTGTTGGAAAAGCTCAGTGGGTCTGGCAGCATCTGTGAAGGAAGAATCAGAGTTTATGTTTTGGGGTCTGCTGACCCTTCCTCAGAACTTTCTTCTCTCTCCTTGGGCTCTATCTCCCCCTTTTGTTTATTCCATAACCCCTACTACACACCTCCCCCCCACCAACCAATCTTCTGCATAAAACCCAACATTTTCCTAGCTAGCATCAGTTCTGAAGAAGTGTCACTGGACCGGAAATGTTAACTGTGGTTTCTCTCCACAGATGCTGCCTGACCTGCAGTTTTTCCAGCAATTTCTGTTTTTTGTTTGTGATTTCCAGCAACTGCAGTTCTTTCAGTTTTTATTTTGTTCATTCCAGAAATTAGACGAGTAAGCATCCTCTGAAGTACCTCCAATATATTTACATTGTTCCGTGAATGAGGAAGTCAAAACTGCCCACGATATTTGAGATGTGGTCTCACCGATGCTGTGTGTAACTGATGCATAGCCTACTTTAATGCTCAATTCCTCTTGTAATAAATTCCATTGGTTGTCTTAATTTTTTGCTGTACCTGCATATTAGCTTTTTGTGCTGCATGTGTTAGAACACACAAATCCTTTCGTAGCTCAGAATTCTCTGGGCGTTCTCCACTTAAAAAATAATCTTTATTTTCCAGTCTTAATGATGAAGTTGCAGGCCAATGTAGACACATTAGGATGGTGGGCAAAGGCAGTTAGAGTAAAATGTTGGGTCGCTTCAAACACCAAGGCCAACAGGCTCTACTATAGGGCAGGCTGCCTCCACCCTAGCTGGACCTTGGAACTGCACCTGGCAATTGAAGTTGGGAAAAGAAAAAGAAATCTTCTGAGGACATGTGACATCTCTCATGTTTGTCAGTTTATTTTCATTTCACATCATCACCCGTCTGGTTGACTGTTACTTTTACTGTAGTTCCAAGACTGAAACTAGAGAGGCTACTCTCCTTAATGGCAAATGATGTAAAATGATCTCTGATGGCATGTTGCTCTTTCCCTAATGCCCGTGCTGACTGTGGGACGTTCAGATGTTTTGAAGCCTTCTGACAGTTGTTAACATTGTTTTATATTAAACAACAGGATAAGTGAAGAAAGAACAAAGCCAAAAATTGAATTTGCATTTGGGAATAAATGCGGGCTGCATCCCTCTACAGAATTAATACATTAATAACCAATGACTGATGACTTCACTCAACTCAGTTCCATTGGAAGAGGGTGCCAAGTAAGTTCTATCTAGCTTGTTATGCCCAATTCTTATGAATTCTATCATGGTGAAGGTAATGTTCATCCTGTTCAATTTCCCCATCTTCACCCTTGGAAGATTGTTGATTTCACAGGTCTTCATCTTGCAATACATCCCGTTTGTCAGCTTTAGCTGTCCACAGCATAGCATGCAGTACACTGCACTCTGCTTCAGCAAGGAATTCCCAGACCTGTCCAAGCTTGGGAATGTCACTTTGAGCGAACCTATTATATAACTCTTAATGGCCCCTGTGGAAGAATTTGTCACATTATATCTACATCTGACCTCAGCCAGGGGATTGCACAGCACAGTCATCAACCATGTTAGGAATGATTAGACCTTGTCTATCAACAGCTATCCTTGTAACACATGCAGGCATTGGAGCAGAAAGGTGAAAATTATCAAGAACATAGGCATCATAGAAGCTTCAAAGCTACTTGGTGGCGACTTTTAAGAAGTGGTTGCAATGATCGCAGATGATTCGGTATTGACCAAATGTACAAATTTCATATTAATGAAGTTACTGTTCTTGTAATGCAGCTATCTCATCATTACATGTGTGTAGTCTATAATGCCTTGCATCTTGAATGCTCCATCAGATGACACAGTTCCATCATGGTGTCCCAGGACATCTTCATCCAGCTGTGACCCTGTGCTTCACTTATCTGGAGAGTATTCTATTGAAGATGAAAAACTGTGGGCCTTATGCATTTTCTCCACATCCTGAGGCGACTTTTTGCTGCGTACCCTGCAGTTGGAGGTTGATCAACATTCATTGGGGCTTGCTGTTGCTCTTGAGCTCCCAGGCACATTGATTCTTCATCAGTTTCTGTGTTCATTTATTGTGCCATGGCCAAGGGAGGATAATGGTTATGAGATACGGATCTGTTGGTGACAGGCTTATGGGAATTATACAGGGAATATCAGAAACAAAGCAGGTCCTTAATAATGTGAATCAGTCAGCAGTCACAGCATTCACAAATAACAGTTTTCCATAGTCCTCTATCCATTGGGATATGGAGGTCTCTGAAAAAATCACAGCTAATGCTCCAGAGAGACAGTTGCAGATTCAGCCTCTTAATCTACATGGTCACCAAACATTCATGTCTCTTTCTGCCTTCCACTCCTTGCCACCCCCACAGATTTGAGCTTCCCTATGTTCCAAATCACTCTTATATTTAACTCTCCATGTCCCCACTTTACACCAGAACTCCAGCCTTACATCTCAGTTATGCCAAATGTTGTTAAGCATTGTCCCATCAAAGTGGTGACAATCAATGAATGTCTACCCAACTCCCCACCTCCTTCGGTATCACATACACTCCCAAGCTCTATTATTTCTCACCATTACATTTAGAGTTTCCCAGTCACAATGATTGTCCTCTCTGCATCTCAGCTTGCTATCTCCAGTCTCCCCGTCTTACCACTTTAGAAGGACAGCCTCTTACTGCCAGCCCATGGACTGGTTGGACTCAACCTGCAGGACTGATTGTGCTCAACTCCCCAGACTTCAATGAGGCAGGTCCCCCAACCCTAATCAATTTAAGTTGTCAACTATTTGTGTCCAAGTTCCTGGACCAAGATCCAATTATACCCTTGAGTGACAGTGGCAGAATCCCCAGACTGACTGAGATTCCCCTTGACTGGACTAAGTACTACTCCCCTTAGATATTCAACGATGAACATTTTATTGAAGTATATGCTGTAAGTTTGCCACAAACATAGCTGGCATGTGCAGCAAGGCAACATGGATGTAGCATGGTGCCCTATGACAACGCGTCTCTGCCCTTGACTGTTCACTGTGGATGAACACAAGAAGCTGCCTGACTTGGGAGGCTTGGGGACCGCTTTGCAGAACACCTCCGCTCAGTTCGCAACAAACAACTGCACCTCCCAGTCGCAAACCATTTCCACTCCCCCTCCCATTCTCTAGATGACATGTCCATCATGGGCCTCCTGCAGTGCCACAATGATGCCACCCGAAGGTTGCAGGAACAGCAACTCATATTCCGCCTGGGAACCCTGCAGCCATATGGTATCAATGTGGACTTCACCAGTTTCAAAATCTCCCCTTCCCCTACTGCATCCCTAAACCAGCCCAGTTCATCCCCTCCCCCCACTGCACCACACAACCAGCCCAGCTCTTCCCCCCCACCCACTGCATCCCAAAACCAGTCCAACCTGTCTCTGCCTCCTAACCGGTTCTTCCTCTCACCCATCCCTTCCTCCCACCCCAAGCCGCACCCCCAGCTACCTACTAACCTCATCCCACCTCCTTGACCTGTCCGTCTTCCCTGGACTGACCTATCCCCTCCCTACCTCCCCACCTACACTCTCTCCACCTATCTTCTTTACTCTGCATCTTCGGTCCGCCTCCCCCTCTCTCCCTATTTATTCCAGTTCCCTCTCCCCATCCCCCTCTCTGATGAAGGGTCTAGGCCCGAAACGTCAGCTTTTGTGCTCCTGAGATGCTGCTTGGCCTGCTGTGTTCATCCAGCCTCACAGTTTATTATCTCTCTCAAGCTGCCTGACTTTCTGTGTTCATTAAAAAGCAAGGCAAGGCAGAAGTATTGCAAAGTTGTAAGTTTTGTATGAAACAGCAACGCACAAAAAGGTAAGGCAAAGCAGAGTTGCTGTGAACATCGAGTAGGTACAAAGACTGATTGCCCTTCTATAGGAAGGATGTTGTTAAACTTGACAGAGTGCAGAAAAGATTTACAAGGATGGTGCCGGAGCTGGAGGGTTTGAGTTATAGGGAGAGGCTGAATAGACTGCGGCTTTTTTTCCCAGGAATGTCGGAGGTTGAGGGGTGACCTTAAAAAAGTTTATAAAATTGTGAGGGACATGGATAGGGTGAATAACCAAGATCTTTTTTCCCAGGGTAGGGGAGTCCAAAACCAGAGGGCATTGATTTAAGGTAAGAGGGGAAAGATTTTAAAAGGACCTAAGGGGTAACATTTTCATGCTGAGGGTAGTGTGTGTATAGAATGAGTACCCAGAGGAAGTACTGGAGGCTGGTACAATTACAACTTTTATAAGGCATCTGGATGGGTATATGAACAGGAAGGATTTGGAGAAATATTGGCCAAATGCTGGCAAATGGAACTAGATCAGATTGGGATGTCTAGTTGACACAATGAGTTGGACTGAAAGGTCTGTTTCTGTGTTGTGTAACTCTGTGACTCTACGCTACGAAAGCCAGTTCAGAGCTCTGAGATGCACCCTGTTCTGGTGTATGAGATGGGCGCCTGTCCCTACATACAGAATGGCCTGACGGCAGCATTAAAATATAAACTGTCAGTGAAATCCCAGGTACAGTATTGAAATGGTGAATGCTATTACAAGTGAGTCTGAGGAGTGCCAATGCCAATCTCTGTGAATGGATGGTGTAGGGAGTTGCTGTTCGTAGAACACACCCGGAGTTGCAGGCACAGATTCTTGTAGAAGGTGTTGGCATATTGTAGCCATTGGATGACTGCTCTGACTTTTCAAGTCAGTATTTGCGACTAACTTGTTTCTCTCCACTGCCTGGGAAATTATCAACCTGCACATAAATTAAGGTAATAATAAAGGTAATAATGAGATGTTAATGCTTGCAAGTAGGTCCCTTGTCACTCACTAGTGGGCTTCTCATTAAACCATTGAAAACCTAAGCTGGTAAATGGAGTTTTCTTTCTTTGTTGTTGAGAATCTCACGTGTTCATTTTTGCTGTATTTTTCCAAATATCTTTCCATTGCTAACATTGTTAAGTGGCTAGGTAAATTCCAGCCACTGGGAAAGATTGCATCTCCCAGTTTGCAGTGAGACTGTAATGATTTTCCGTACTGTTACTTTCAACATCCTTCAGGTTTGTTTAAATTGTACTGGGCTATATTTTGCCTAAGAGGTGAAGAACACTCACCACTGACCCTAAAGAAAGCTGTTCACAAAATTCTTGTACTCTGTATGGTTTCCCCTTTTCCTTACGGTGTTTTAAGTTTAGCATCAGTTAAAAGGTGTGCAGCAACAATGACATCAGCAAGTATGTAAGCCACAAATTGTATTCGAGTATCCTCACAGAAAGCATTTACAGAGTAAAAACCACTCTGAGGCAACAAAATGAATGATTAAAATTGGATTAAGATGAAAGTTAAACTAAATAAAATAAATGCATTTGTATCAAAAAATATGTGCAATTTATCATCACAGAGAAATGCAATATTCCCAAATATTGCATTAGCTTTTCAGGGCCAGTGAACATATTTAGTCGTAATTGTGAAGTTATGAAATTGTTAAAAATTTTCTCACACAACATGGCGTCACTTTCTCAAAGACTTTTGTAGCAAGACCAGCAGCTCAAAAGTGGAACTTCTCATCGAGTCATAAGATTCTCTATTAATTGAAGTCTGGAGCTGCCTCGACAGCACATTGTCTGGTGACGTCTAGAACCACTAACAGCCGCTGCTGGATTTCCATGTTCTTCTGCAAATGCGCAGACTCTGTGGAACTTTCTGTCAGTGGAGTAATGATGATGAACACTGACAATTTTACTGTCACCATCACGAAGTCTTTGTTTTTGCATGTATTACAGCAGTAAATAAGAATTTGCCATTTAATTTAGGCTAAATGGCAATTTAAATATGATACAAATAAATACAAACGATTATTCATTGGCCAAGGTATGGAGCAGAGAAACTGCATTCAAATTAGCATAGCAAACTGTGAGAAAAATATAGGCAAGTAAATTTCAATGAACAGACAAAATGGCAACATCATTAAAAGGGAAATGTAATGGTGGAAAATAAAAGAAAAACACTGTGCAATCTTCAAGAAGTTATATGGAAGCTTTAAAATATAGTAGTCAGGCCTCATTGTTACACATTCAACTTTGTCTACTTTGTCACAGGCATTGACACAGTACAGTAAAAGCCAGCGAGCTGGTCCCAGTTATAAAATGAATGAATTATGAGGAAAGGTTCAAGAAGCTCATCCTGTCCCATCTAGAAGAAGAAAATTTCACTGATATTAGGAAGCATCACTTTTTTAAAAATAACTGTAAATACCTTTTTCACCCAAAGCCTTGAAAATGCATTATAAACACTATGGGACTTTTTTTCTAAAGCCATTACTTTAGCAGAAAAGTTGACCTATTTATTTCAAATGGATTATGGTCTCAATTAACATTTTTAAATATTACATATACATCTATGAAACATTAACTGTTAATCATTTATAAGTTATTATTTGAACACCATCACTGAGCTCAAAGAGGAGTACATGCTTGGAATGCTTTGCCAGGCGGGATAGTGAAAGCAACAATAGTGAAGATATAAATGGATACACTGAAGGAAGAATTATGATAATTTGGATTTTTTCATTTTTCTTTTCTTTTATTCTGTTATGAATCAATGGCTTGCTGTCTCATAATTCAATCTGCATATCTTCTCCTAAACTCTTGGTACAGTATGTGATTTTACTCAAGGATATTTGTAACAGAACACACATAGCTCAATATATCTTTTAACAATAAGTAACATAGTAACATAGTAAATGACAAAATAAGCTTCTTTGTTACAGTCATTGATGCAATGTGCAGCTATACAATTAGAAGACTTATAGCTAGTGCACATCTGTAGTGCCACATTGCATAAAGATGATTTTACTGAAAGTATTTGGAGGCAAATTCCGGCTTCTGCAACGATACGAAACAGATGTAAAGTGTCAGAGCTTATTTACCTTCGACCCGATGGAAAATAAGGTAGGGTGGAGTGCATAACAGATGGCTCATCATCCAAAAAAAAATTATTATTTTTGACCACTTTGCGACCATAAATGTGTTAAATAATTTCTTTATCTGAATATTTCCACTTCTCCTAGATTTTTAGTTAAGATGAAAATAAATAAAGCAATAATAATAATAAAGCAAAAATAGTTCCAATAATGTCCCATAAAAATTGATTAGTATAGTGCCTAAAATAAATGTTCCTTTCAAGGATATGCTGCTTCTTTTAGGGCCTGAGGTTTTGCTTAGAAATTTCTCCTGAGTGTTGGGATTTTCCAAGTGGTGTGAGCAAGTATTGTGTCTGGAAAAGAAACGTATTTTATGTGTCGGGGTCTTCACCCTGCTACTGTGGAACTACAGTCTCACAGCCCACCAGGATGTCTCCAATTCCCTTTTATTTGCCGTTCATTTTGTGGGATGTGGGCATTGCTGGCTGGCCAGCATTTCTTGCCCATCCCTAGTTACCCTTGAGAAGGAGGTGGTGAATGCCATGAAGGTGGCCTTCATGAACCGCTGCATTCTCCTGCTGTGGGTTGACCAACAACGCTATCAGGGAGAGAATTCCCTGGATATCCTGGTAGTTGTGACTCTATAGGTAGGCTGACTATAATTTTTTCTGTCGTGGTGAAAATTCCACAAGAAGTTGGTCACCTCCGGTTCCACTCAAAAACTTGACATTTCTAATTTGTGCAGGGCCAGGATTAGGAATGAGCCATAGTTCATGTGCTCACAGAACCCAGAGGCAACAGATTATTTATTTAAATGGCCAGTTGCCACCACTGAAATCCATTTTGGAAGCCCTGGTGTCTGGAATCCGGGACATGAAGATTATCCCAGGTAAAGGGCAGGTCTGAACTCAATGCATCTAAGGATAGGATTCTTGGCAGCGTGGAGGAACAGAGGGATCTTGGTGTGCAGATACATAGATCCCTTAAAATGGCCACCCAAGTGGACAGGGTTGTTAAGAAAGCATATGGTGTTTTGGCTTTCATTAACAGGGGGATTGAGTTTAAGAGTCGTGAGATCTTGTTGCAGCTCTATCAAACTTTGGTTAGACCGCACTTGGAATACTGCGTCCAGTTCTGGGCGCCCTATTATAGGAAAGATGTGGATGCTTTGGAGAGGGTTCAGAGGAGGTTTACCAGGATGCTGCCTGGACTGGAGGGCTTATCTTATGAAGAGAGGTTGACTGAGCTCGGTCTCTTTTCATTGGAGAAAAGGAGGAGGAGAGGGGACCTAATTGAGGTATACAAGATAATGAGAGGCATAGATAGAGTTGATAGCCAGAGACTATTTCCCAGGGCAGAAATGGCTAGCATGAGGGGTCATAGTTTTAAGCTGGTTGGTGGAAAGTATAGAGGGGATGTCAGAGGCAGGTTCTTTACGCAGAGAGTTGTGAGAGCATGGAATGCGTTGCCAGCAGCAGTTGTGGAAGCAAGGTCATTGGGGTCATTTAAGAGACTGCTGGACATGTATATGGTCACAGAAATTTGAGGGTGCATACATGAGGATCAATGGTCGGCACAACATTGTGGGCTGAAGGGCCTGTTCTGTGCTGTACTGTTCTATGTTCTATGTTCTATGTTCTATGCATTCTTTTGTGTCACTCCTTTGGAGAGCTGAGTTGTCTCTATGGCTAAGGTCCCATGACACCTCAGTGATGGGGAAGGGGTCCTTTATTGGAAAAAGTCAGGTTTACTTTAGGGGTGAAGATCAGAGACCCTTTGTGGTTGGTCATTTGCACTTTTGGACTGTTAACTGTATAGAACATTGTGTTTAAACAGAACAATCCAACTTGCCAAGACCTGTCAAGGACTGATAAGAAGTATCAAAATGTATTTTTATGAATAAGTGTGCTTTTTTGTCAATGGACTACAGAGTGCAATCATGTTTTTTTCTCTTATCTTCATGTAAATTGGGGATATTCAATGAGTTAGCACTGTGTGTGTGGGGGGTGTGGAATGTGGGTGGAAGGAAGCACAGCATTAACAAAATGGTATGAGGGGGCCATAAGAATAGGTCGAGGGTATTAGATTGCAGCTATTAGTAAGGAGGGCATAAGGAGTATGTGGGGATAAGGAGGAATGAGGGGAGTCTGAGATTCAGAGGAAGTGAGGGGATGTGAGAGGTGAGGGCTGGAGGAAAGTTTCAATAATCGCCCCTTTTGCTTCTTGTCTGGGGAGAGTAGGGCATGGCTTAGTCTGGAAAAAAGGCATGCCAACCCATCAAAGGTGCATAAACCCATTGAGATTGCCAAAGATAACATTTATTCCCAATCCCTAATTTCCTTGGCACTGAGCCATTTCAGTGGCAGATATGAGTCAATTACATTGCTGTGGGTTGAGAGTCACACAGAAGCCAGACCAGGTAAGGATAGCAGATTTCCCTCCTTAAAAAGACATTAGAGAACCAGATGAGCTTTGGCTCCAGTTGATTATAGTTTAATGGCTACCATCACTGAGTGTAGTCTTCAATTGTTTGAATTCTAATTCAACCAGCTGCCACAGTAAGGTCTGAACCTTTGCCCAAATCATCAGCCTGGGCCTCTGCAATACCAGTCCAGCAACATTACCACAATGCTAGCATAATCCACTGCTGTCAAGGAACTGTGCAAAATATGTGGGGTTTAGTTTTAAAGTGCTAAGTATTTCAGGTTTTCCATTCACATAAGACATTATAGGGTCTGTACTGCATGACTGATTTCCCAAACTAATGTACTCACAATGGAGGCCAAGCAGTATCAGAGGAGCAGAAAAGCTGATATTTCGGGTCGGGACCATTCTTCAGAAAATCAGCATTTTCTGAAGAAGGGTCCCGACTTGAAACATCAGCTTTCCTGCTCCTCTGATGCTGTCTGGCCTGCTGTGTTCATCCAGCTCTACACCCTGTTATCTCTGACTGCGGCATCGGCAGTTCTTACTATCTCTGATACTCACAATGGGATGCCTATTAAGTGAGCATTTTGATGGCCGGATTCACTTCCTTATTGAACCAAAATACTTCTTTGCTTTAAGTATTTAATCGTTGGTTTTCATAAGGAATTAATTGAGGAAATTCCTATTGTTTTTCCCAGTAATGGGATCATCAATAGGCATTTCAGTATGCTTTCTGAACTTTGCCCATGAAAAATACTAGGATGCCAGCAGAGTTGGCATGAGAGGTAAGGGCAACAACTGGTGGGCGGGGAAGTATAAATTGGCATAGAAACGATAAGAACCATGGCGATTATTAGGAGCATATGGTGGCACAGTTGCGTTACAGGCTATGGGGAATAGATAGATGGGCATAGAGTGTCACAGGGACCATTATGAATGCAGGGACTTGTTTGATGAACATAGAGTGGCATGGGGCTTCTGAGGGCAAAAAGGGATGTCTAAATGAGCATTGAGTACTACAGAGCTTATGAAATGCTGTGGATTAAGGATAGATTGAGACAGGATGGCTTAAAGGATACAAAGAGCCATGGGGTTAGGTACAGTGGCTCAGTGGTTAGCACTGCAGCCTCACAGCACCAGGGACCTGGGTTTGATTCTACCCTCGCGCGACTGTCTGTGTGGAGTTTGCACATTCCCCCTGTGTCTGCCTGGGGTTCCTCCGGGTGCTCCGGTTTCCTCCCACAGTCCAAAGATGTGCAGACAATGTGGATTGGCCATGCTAAATTGCCTGTAGTGTTCAGGAATGTGTAGATTATGTGGGTTACAGGGGGATGGGTCTGGGTGGGATGTTCCAAGGTTCGGTGTGGAATAATGGGGCTGAAGTGCCTGTTTCCACACTGTGCGGATTCCATGAGGTACAGAGTGGCTTGGATGGGGCACGGGCAGTGTGTGTGTCAAGGGGAAATGAACTACTGGAGTGTTTTATGTTTTAATTTTTATTTTGAAACTCTGGACACTGTGCTAAAACCCTGAAGCAGGCATTCCACTCTGGGAACTGGCAGCTTCTTAAATTCATTCTGGGCCTCCTGGCCCAACTTCCTATTCGGGCTGTATCACCCTCACCAATCGCCAATCCAAAAATTCAAAGTGCAGTAGGCCAACGTTTAAAAGTCCAGTTTTCAGAGCAGAGATTTTTCCTGCCCCTGTGCACCTAACCCAGGAACAGAAATCAGGAACTAAATTGAAATGTTTTCTGGAAGTTATAGTAATACATATAGTACTTACATATTAAGAAACCACTTCAACTCCACCACGGGATTTACTGTAAAGTAAGGTCATAATACATGAACATCCTAATATCTCCGGCCTGTAATGCTTGAGACCAAGTCATTTTTAGGATTTTGGAACTTTTTAGATTAATAGAATGGAACCAAAATACCTAATCAAAATGTATGAATTTGGAAACAAATTATTATAATTGTTAAAAATTTAAAAATATAATTGATTACGTAAACATTATAGATACAAATTTTTGCCTGGTATGTAAAACAGCAATAAAATATTATGAAATAGGAATAGGAAATGTTTTGTAATAGATAATTTATTTATTCATGGACTGTAACTTCCATGTTCCTGCTCCCACAGTACAGTATAAATAATGATTTGGTCTGCTCAAAATATTTCCAGACAACTGGTGTTTTATAAAAAACAAATTTCCATATTGGAAAGGTTGTAATGTATAACTTATGATATCTAACTATGTTTTGGTAAGAATATCAAAATTTATTTGCACCATAATGCATTATTTCCAACAAAGTAGCTGTGGGGCCAAAGTTTCATTTTAGTCAGGTTTGTATTACTTTTACCGACATTAGCCATGTACCTACTACATCAATCATTTAAAAATTGTAATGGCAGAAGAAACATATAAGCGTAGCAAGGTTTCAGTAATCATCAGAAATCACATCCAAAATCAGGACAATCCATGAAATTTCATCAAGATTCCTTCTAAACCCATGATCATTTTCATTGAGAAGGGCAAAGACTGGTAATATGTGGGTACTTACCAGTTGCAATTTCCCCTCCAAGCCACTCACCATCCTTACTTGCAAATATATCTGTATTCCTTAAATGTTGCTGGAACAAAATACTGAAATCCCCATGAATGGCACTTAGGGTCGACCTAAGCACATAGATAGCAGTGGTTCGAGAAGCTAGTTCACTACTACCTCTCAAGGGCCAGTACGAATGAGTGAATAAAAACGTTCATTGGAGATCTATCAAATGGGATTAGTTATTTACTAGCATTGACCAGACCAGAAATGAAGGTGTCTGAATGGGCCTACATTGCGCGGGTCCAAAATTTACCCAGACCCCACTGCCACAGTCAGACAAACTGAGGCTGTTAGGTGGAGAGCTGGATAAACACAGCAGGCCAAGCAGGGTCAGAGGAGCAGGAAAGCTGACGTTTCCTGCCTAGACCCTTCTTCCGAAAAATTCTTCTGATTTTTCTGAAGAGAGGTCCAGACCCGAACGTCAGCCTTCCTTCTCCTCTGATGCTGCTTGGCCTGTTGTGTTCATCCAGCTCTGCACCTTGTTATAGAACATAGAACATAGAACATTACAGCACAGTACAGGCCCTTCGGCCTTCGATGTTATGCTGACCTGTCACACCAATCTGAAGCCCATCTAACCTACACTATTCCATGTACATCCATATGCTTGTCCAGTGACGACTTCAATGTACTTAAAGTTGGCGAATCTACTACCGTTGCAGGCAAAACGTTCCATTCCCTTACTACTCCCTGAGTAAAGAAACCACCTCTGACATCTGTCCCATATCTTTCACCCCTCAATTTAAAGCTATGCCCCCTCGTGCTCGCCATCACCATCCTAGGAAAAAGTCTCTCCCTATCCACCCTATCTAACCCTCTGATTATTTTATATGTTTCAATTAAGTCACCTCTCAACCTTCTTCTCTCCAACGAAGACAGCCTCAAGTCCCTCAGCCTTTCCTCGTAAGACCTTCCCTCCATACCAGGCAATATTCTAGCAAATCTCCTCTGCACCCTTTCCAAAGATTCCACATCCTTCTTATAATGCGGTGACCAGAACTGTACGCAATACTCCAAGTGCGGCCGCACCAGAGTTTTATACAGCTGCAACATAACCTCTTCGTTCCGGAACTCGATCCCTCTATTAATAAAAGCTAAAACGCTGTATGCCTTCTTAACAGCCCTGTCAACCTGGGTGGCAATTTTCAAGGATCTGTGTACATGGACACCGAGATCTCTCTGCTCATCTACACTGCTAAGAATCTTACCATTAGCCCAGTACTTTGCCTTCTGGTTACTCCTACCAAAGTCCATCACCTCACACTTGTCCACATTAAACTCCATTTGCCACCTCTCAGCCCAGCTCTGCAGCTTATCTATGTCTCTCTGTAACCTACAGCATCCTTCATCACTATCCACAACTCCACCGACCTTAGTGTCGTCTGCAAATTTACTAACCCATCCTTCTACGCCCTCATCCAGGTCATTTATAAAAATGACAAACAGCAGTGGATCCAACACCGACCCTTGCGGTACACCACTAGTAACTGGTCTCCAGGATGAACATTTCCAATTAACCACTACCCTCTGTCTTCTTTCAGCAAGCCAGTTTCTGATCCAAACTGCTATATCTCCCACAATTCCATTCCTCCGCATTTTGTACAATAGCCTATTGTGGGGAACCTTATCGAAATCCATATACACCACATCAACCGGTTTACTCTCATCTACCTGTTTGGTCACCTTCTCAAAGAACTCAATAAGGTTTGTGAGGCACGACCTACCCTTCACAAAACCATGCTGACTATCCCTAATCAAATTATTATTTTCTAGATGATTATAAATCCTATCCCTTATAACCTTTTCCAACACTTTACCAACAACTGAGGTAAGGCTCACTGGCCTATAATTACCAGGGTTGTCTCTACTACCCTTCTTGAACAGGGGAAACACATTTGCTATCCTCCAGTCGTCTGGCACTATCCTGTAGACAATGACGAGTTGAAGATCAATGCCAAAGGCTCGGCAATCTCCTCCCTGGCTTCCCAGAGGATCCGAAGATAAATCCCATCCGGCCCAGGGACTTGTCTATCTTCACCCTTTGTAGGATTTCTAATACCTCTTCCTTGCGAACCTCAATCCCACCTATTCTAGTAGCCTGTATCTCAGTATTTTCCTCGACAACATTGTCGTTTTCTAGAGTGAATACTGTCGAAAAATATTCATTTAGTGCTTCCCCTATCTCCTCTGACTCCACACACAACTTTCCACTACTATCCTTGATTGGCCCTAATCTTACTCTCGTCATTCTTTTATTCCTTAAATACCTATAGAAAGCCTTAGGGTTTACCCAGACCCTGTCCACCAACAACTTCTCAAGTCTCCTCCTGGCTCTTCTGAGCTCTCTCTTTAGGTCTGTCCTGGCTGCCTTGTAGCCCTCAAGCGCCCTAACTGAGCCGTCACATCTCATCCTAACATTAGCCTTCTTCTTCCTCTTGACCAGAGATTCCACTTCCTTCGTAAACCACGGCTCCCGCGCTCTACAGCTTCCTCCCTGCCTGACAGGTACATACTTATCTAGGACACACAGGAGCTTTTCCTTGAATAAGCTCCACATTTCTAATGTGCCCATCCCCTGCAGTTTCCTTCCCCATCCTATTCTTCCTAAATCTTGCCTAATCTTATCGTATTGCCTTTCCCCCAGCTATAACTCTTGCCCAGTGTTATACACCCATCCCTTTCCATCACTGGAGTAAACATAACAGAATTGTGATCTCTATCACCAAAGTGCTCACCTACTTCCAAATCTAACACCTGGCCGGGCTCATTACCCAGTGCCAAATCTAATGTAGCTTCGCCCCTTGTTGGCCTGTCTACATACTGTGTCAGGAAGCCCTCCTGCACACACTGGACAAAAACTGACCCATCTATAGTACTCGAACTATAGTGTTCCCTGTCAATATTTGGAAGGTTGAAGTCCCCCATGACAACCAACCTGTATCTCTCACTCCTATCGAGAATCATCTTTGCTATCCTTTCCTCAGATTCTCCAGCATCAGCAGTTCCTAATATCCCCAAACTGAGCTTATTATTTCTTTTTCTTGATTCACAAAATGTGAAAAAAAATCATTAACCCATTTTCTCATGAATTCAACATCCAGGAAAGGAATTTGAAGAAGAATGTGACAGAAATTTCTTGAATACTGCTCAATACACATTCCTGTCAAAGACAAGTGAATGAGATTTTTGAGATTAAATTTACTGATGGTCTCCAGTCCTGAAATAGTATAAGGTAAATGCATTAAAAGCAATAAAATATTAATTCTTTACAAGCCCTGGATAAAACGAACATTTGAAATATCATAGATCAGAATTATTTAACAAACAATTAAATTATTTTAAACATTCAGCAACTTTATCTTTTAATTACTATTTATTAATAGTACATACACACCTATCCTTTTATCAGATACTGTTAACAAAGAAACATACTAAGATTCTGTAAGAGAAGGCAATCAAATGTGTTATGAAGTGCTGCCTATGAATTTTATTATCTATGTATCTGCAAAGCCTTTGTGGTACTGAAATAAGTGATATGCAATTGTAAAGATCAGAAGAAATAATGATCATAAGGTCTGAAAATAAATAGCAGATTGAAACATTTCTATGACATTTTGTCAGTTTGCTAACGATGTGAATTAATATGCATCATCTTCCCTTTTATTTTCGCACAGAGATTTGCCGAGTAACTTTATCAGCAATAACATTATCAAGAGTCTTCCTTGGAGCACTGGTCTATCACATTTACATCTGTGACTCCTCAACACTTGTCACTGTCAATCAAATTGCAATAATGTGTAGCTGATTTGCTCATTTGGTTTAATAAAATTTCATCACTTATTTGCATTGCAGTCATTATACCATATAATTGCTGTACTGAGGTGCAAGTCAGGCAGTTGCCCAAGGGGATAAAAAGAGACATTGCTATATGAAGAATTGTTTTTTACCTCTGATTCTCCCAGTCACTCATATACCTAAAATTAATATTATATTTTCAATAAATTTTGCCTTTTCCTCATACAGTCCAACATCATTATTACTTATTAGCCTAGTTTGAATTGACGTTTTTTTTTAGTCTTAGTCAAAAATGTCAACACCAATTCAATTTGGATCTGGTATGCAAATTTTTACTATTGCTTTAAATAAATGGAAATTTAAATCCAAGGTGAAAGTTTTTCAAGGAAGTCGAATTATATAAAGTAGTGCTACATTACAGTTATCTCCAGTGGGAGTACTTTGTCAGATTGGTGTACAATAATCATTATCTTGCAATTGTTCCTGATCTAACCAATAAACCAATGTCTACAATGAGTAGGAGCACGGAACAAAAATAACCATCTCAGCGATAAAGTCACAGGCAGTCACATGTGATGGCAGCAGTGGGCAAGGATATAAAAAGCCTGACAGAATATGTAAATACAGATGAGACAGCTGCTGAGGGTAAATCTGTGCTGCTCATTAATTTGGATTTATAACAGCTTTTCTATCACAGTTAGTCCATCAAAATTTTGAAAAGAAAAGGTAGAACGAGGCAAACAATCAAATAAAACAGCAGTCTGTAGGATCTTTACTCAGATCCAACTCAACAGATAGATGAAAGCTCAGCTCCTCTTAAAATTAAGAGCTCACTTTTCAAAGGTTTATAATTTTCCATAAGTTTGTTGCATTGCCACTTGTGTAGTGATAAAGTATTGTATATTTTCTTGGTCTCTTCTGGAAAGCATTTTATTTGGGTATTAACAAAGATGCAACTTATTAACAAAGAATCTGACATGAGTGACAGAAATAGCCTATCACTATCTTTATATTCCTAAACAAAATGCAAGATGAAATAATATTCTGCAACACATTTTTATAGAGTCTACCAAAAATTATAGCAAAGTTATAGAGTTAAGAAATGAATTCTGATAGGCTGCGACAGCAATACAACATCCCAATAAAAATGGAAACCTCATCAAACCAAACAGAAGTCAACACCATTCAACAGGAAAAAGTAGCCCAACCAAACAGGCCTTGTAAACATGTTGGGTCATATTCTAGAAAACCTCAGTTTCAGAAAATTTCAGACAAAATCTCTGAAATAATTTTCTTAATTTCCCAACCTCCCCCAACTATGTCTTGTTTCTGTCCTGTTGGCTTTGCTCTCAGCAGAGCACTTTCCATTTTATTTAAAAGACACCAGACAAGATTAGACAATAAGAGCATGACATACAGGAGTAGTATGCCCTTCAGCCTGTCAGGTCTGTTGTGCCATTCAGTGAGACCATGACTGACTGACAATCTTCAACTCCACTTTCCTGCCTTTTCCTCATAACGTTTGATTCCCATATTGATGAAAAAGCTGTTTATCTCAGCCTTGAGTGTACTTAACAATCAAGCCTTGCCAGTCATGTGCGGTAAAGAATTCCACAAATTGAGTGAAGAAACTTACCTTCCTCTCTGTCTTAAAAGGTGACTCTTAACTCTGAAATGTTCAGACTCTCCCACAGGGGAAACAATCTTTCAGCTACCCTGACAAGCTCCCGATAATCATTTATGTTTCAATAAGGTTCTTCTAAACAAACAAGTGACACCAAGTGTGACCTAGTTCAGGATTATGAACGTGACACCTCTCACATTATTTACCACTCAACAAGGATCTTATCCAAGACCAACAAGCCAACTGGCTCCTTTCTTAAACGGAAGCTAGATAACCTGAAAACCGTGTTATCATGATGAGAACGTGTTTCGTAAATTTGTCTGAAGAGCTGATCAAATTAGTCTGTCAAGACTACAAACTGGGCTGGTGAATGATTAACACCTTCACATCCCTTCTCTGCATGTCCCTGCCAACTGTTTTCACCATTGTTTTGAACAGGCAGAGAAGATACGCACCCAGAGCAAGTTGGTCATCTTTAGAACTCAACTGTCATTTTTATCAGGCCTGAATGGGAAATGGCAAGTTTCATCAGGTCAATCCAGTGAGAATGGAGGATCAAGGTAGCAGTGCTTCAAAAAGGTACATTTTAAACTTGTTTTTACTTTCCTTTTGGGTTCAGGAGGAGAACAGGAGTTCTCTACTGCTCCTTGTGCAGAAAATATAACTCACTCCTTCTACGATTTAGCATCCCAATGGTCATGTGTGAAGAAATCTATGTGAAAGCTTGTCAGTCACTCACAACCTCCATGTTTTGGCAGGTGATGTAAAAACCGCTCAAAGATTTGTTGCCTCCCATCAACTTTCCACGGGAAGTCATCTGATGGCATTTAACTGAGAACCCTAAGTCTTGCTTAAATGCCTTGGGCAAACTTCACCAAATACATATGTTGCAACTGGCCTGGAATAAGAATGCATAATGCTAGTTCTTTATAGAGATTCTAAAGAGTCTCTGAAGTGACTAGTGACCAGTGATCCTGAATCACAATGTCTAGTAGCCTACCTTTAGCACAAAAGCCTTCTTGATAAAGGCATTTTAGTGATTTTAAACAACCTGTTCAGATATATCATTTCACATTTCCGGCGTAGGTGGAATTTGAAACTGGACCTTCTGGCTCAGAGATAGGGATGCAACTACTGTGCCACAAGCACCTTCAATATACAACATTTATTCTGGGAGTTATATGTTAGCAAGATCTGCTCAAGAATGATTACGTCTCTGACTACGAATTCATCTGGCTCCAACCACTCATTAAAAAGGATGCACAGCATGTTGCTGCAAGTAATGATCTCCCCTAAAAGTGGCTAGCTGCATTGTACCATCTATACTGTTACATTTCACACCAGATGTACTCATGACATCGACACATATCATGGCATATAACCTCCTGGTATAAAGCTTGTCATCTCCATTTTCTTGGGCTGCGTTCTCTTGCAGCATGATGCACTGAGGGAAACATGCTACAGTACATCCGGATTACTGACCTTGAGCCCGAATACATAAGTGCCTGGGATTGTAATGAGCACGCATAGATGTACTGTAATTATGACGTGACCCACATTGTGTCCTTATATTACAGGAGATATCATAAGTGACACAGTGTGACACAGGTCATCAGTAGATGCTACTACATCTCATCTTGGTGGCATTTCTTGACAAAGAAGACATCTTTGATGTTTGTGTGCATTATCTAAAAACCATTTGCAGCTTTCACGGTTCCCTTAGTGTTAAAACAAAGGGAAATAAGGGACAGAAATTTATGAGCATTGCTCAGGAGCACCTCCTTGATCATTGTGTTTGCAGTGTACTGGAAAAGCAACATTGTTCGATCTGGAACTGGGAAATGAGGTCAGTCAAATACACTCAGTGCCTGTGAGAGAACAATTGGTGACAGTGATCATCACAGAAGGTTTAAACTAGTAAGAGAGGAAGCCAAGGAGCAGTGTAAAGTAAAATGTCTAAATTGGAAGAGGCTAATTCAATAGGATAAGAAATGATCTAAATGGAACCAAAAACTGACAGAGGAAAACTAATGGAAAAATGGGTACCGGGCGCAAACCACTTCAACTTGCCCTCCCACTCCCTGGATGACATGTCCATCCTGGGCCTCCTCTAGTGTCACAATGACACTACCCGGAAACTGGAGGAGCAGCACGTCATATTCCGCCTTGGGAACCTACAACCCAATAATCTCAATGTGGACTTTACCAGTTTCAAAATCTCCCCACTCCTGGCCTCATCACATGACCAAAGCTCCCTCTCATCCCCATCTCCTTGACCTGACACAACCTGACCATCTTCTCTCCCACCTATCCGCTCCTTCCACCTCACCAGCCAATCCCCACCACTGCCTACCTACACTCACCTATCACCATCCCACCAGCCCCATCCCTCCTCTCTCTATTTATTTCAGTGCTTCCTCCCCCTCCCTCATTTCTGAAGAAGGGTCCCAGCCCAAAATGTTGGATTTCCTTGTCCTCTGATGCTGCCTGGCCTGCTGTGTTCCTCCAGCTACACACTGCATTATCTCAGACACCAGCTTCGTCAGTTCTTATTATCCTTAATGGAATAATGGGTGATCTTTAAGGAGTAGGTGCCACAGGAAGGCTGGCACAATGGGCATAAGATCAGGAAATGTCACCAAGACACCTTGAATGATGAGGGAGTTAGAGCATATAATGAAACAAAAAAAGGTGAATTTCTCAAGCAAAAACCAAGTCAAGCAAAATAACTTCAGAGGAAAATAAAATGTCAAAAATAGATTAAGAGTGTATAACGCCAGTTAACATAAAAAGGAAGCCGAAGATTTTCTAATGATGTTAAATTGATAGTAAGAAGCAGTTAGTCCTTTGAGGCACAAGAAGGTAAAATATAGTTCAAAGTAGGGTAAGGCTAGAATACCAATCAGAACATTGTGTCAGTGATCACTAAGGAAAGGAATGATGTGAAATCATCAGTAGAAGCAGAAATAGTAAAAGTAATAGACGGAGTGAAAATTGAGAGGCAGCATGTTCTAGAAAGGCTGGCTACGTATCCCAATTGCTGAAGAAAATGATGTGAACAAGATAGAAGGGCTTGTCATAGTTTTACAATACTATAAGTAAAGATCATATCTTTTTAATTATCTGTCTTTTTAATCACGGACTGCAATGTGAAAAGAACTGTCTTAACATCAAGGATTGCTCTAAAATTACTGAATGCTACGAAAACAAGTAACTTCATTGCAATGACATTCATTGTAAGCACTGTTTACATAGCTGCTTGTTTGAGCAATGGTTAAAGTGTCATTGCAAGCAGATCGGAATTGAAATGTTGTATACATATAAAGCCTTGATTAGTAAAAGTAGCTGATTTGACTTTTTGCTAATGACCAGTTGTCATGACAAAAGTCTTCTCTTTGTAATGTGTCCTTGTAATTTGTTCTTGGGTATCTGAAGAGATTGGGGCTGTAAATATGATACAGAGACATCTTCAAACAAGCTCAAGAGCCTTCTATGTTGTCTGCAGTGAAAGCCACCATAAGCCTGAAGAAAACCAATTTATTTCATCATCAGTAGTTGCTGTGATGTTTATAAATAATCTGAAGAAGTTTTAAACTGAATCAGCCATCCTGCGCCTCTTGCAAACTAGTGGAAGCATCAGGAAAATAAAGACCAAGAAGCAGTACCAAGAAGTGCAAGAACCATTTCAGCAGATTCCGCAAACACAGACCACTGAGCTGCTTTCTTAGTTTTCCCTCTGTCCCTAACACCTTATTTTCTTCCCTGTTTGTGTGTGTGTGTGTGTTGGGAGCCGTATTTGTAAGTAAGGGGGAGCTTATAAAGGGATTAGAGTTTCAATTAGTCGTTACATGCGACACGATATAGTTGTTCACTTGTAGCTAAAGTCCAATTGCTTGTAAGTAATAGCAATTTTTGGTTAAAGTACGGTAACTTTGGTCTATGCTTTTTGTAAACCTGGGCATTCAAGACAGGTCAATTGGGGATTTCTGTGCATCTTATAAAATTTTAATCTTGTGTGAGGACTCCAAGAATAGCAGGACTTGATTTTCAGCGAGCTACCCCAGTGAGGGGTAACACCTAGTTACAGGGGCTAGTAGATTGAGAATGGCAGTCATGACCTGCTATTCAAGAAAAGGTGTCAGGATGAGGTTATAGACATGCTCGCCGAGCTAGGGGTTTGGTTGCAAACGTTTCACCACCCTGCTAGGTAACATCGTCAGTGCACCTCCGGTAAAGTGTCGGTGTTCTGACCTGCTTATTATTTATATATCTCGGTTTGCTAGGGTCATTGGTATGACTTCCAGTTCTGTTTCTTGGTGGTTTGTACACAGGGTCTAATTCAATGTGTTTGTTGATGGAGTTCTGCTTGGAATACCAGGCCTCCAGGAATTCCCTGGCATATCTGTATTTGGCATGTGCGATTATGGATATGTTGTTCCAGTCAAATTTGTGTCCCTTGTTGTCTGTGTGTAGTAAGACAAGTGAGAACTGGTCGTGTCTCTTGGTGGTTAGTTGGTGTTCATGTGTCCGTACTGTCAGCTTTCTTTCGGTTTGGCATAGGTAGATTTTCTCACTGTACCTGCATTGTATTTTGTATATTACACCAGTTTTGATGGTTTTGGGTTTGGGATACTTTCATCAGTAGCTGTCATAGGTTGGTTGTTGGTTTGAGGGCCACTCTGATGCCTGATGGTCATCTCTGAAATGCCCTTGTTGTGCGGCAGGGTTATTAATGAGTCCGGTCATGTTGCATCTTCTTGTTGTGGTCTGGTTCTGAAGTAATGGCGGATTGTGTTTTTCAGGTATCCATTCCTTTTGAAGACTCTGTATAGGTGCTCCTGTTCTGCTTTGTGTAGTTTCAGGTCACTGCAATGTGTTGTGGATTGTTTAAATAGTTCTCTGATGTAGCTCCATTTGTGGGCATTGGGGTGGTTGCTAGTGTAATTGAGTATTTGGTCCATATGTGTGGCCTTTCTATATAAATCAATCTGGAGTTCCTTGTTGTTTTTGCGTTCTATAATCATGTCCAAGAAGGGTAGTTGGTTATTGTTCTCTTCTTCTTTCGTGAATTTTATACCAGTGAGGATGTTGTTTATGTGTTGGTGGGTTTCTTCTAATTTTGTACATTTAGTAATCACAAAGGTGTCAACTACATATCGGACCGAAAGTTTGGAGTCACATGTCGGCCTGACCAGGTAAGGATGGCAGTTTCCTTCCCTAAAGGACGTGAGTGAACCAGGTAGTTTTTTTCCCAACAGTCAACAGTGGATTCACGGTCACCATTAGATTCTTAATTCCAGATAATTATTTAATTCAAATTCCACCATGTGCCATGCTGGGATTTGAACCTGGGTCCACAGAATGTTACCTGGGTCTCTGGATTAACAATCCAGTGATAATAACATTAGGCCATTGCCTCCCCGATGACTTGATGATTAGTTGTTTGAGATTGACAAATTGACCCACGGCCATTCTACACCAGCATCCCACACAATGAGGCATCTCTACAACAGCCTCGGCACTCAATACCACCAACTGCCAATTTCCAGACGTCATCCAACAACTCAACCGCTTCATCCTCGACCACAATGTCTTAACCTTCAACAACCAGTTCTTCATCCAGACACATGGAACAGCCATGGGATCAGATTTGCTCCCCACTATGCCAACATTTTCATGCACAAGAACAAGACTTCTTTGCTACACTGAACTTCCAACCAATAATATACACCAGGTATATTGGTGACACACTCTTCCTTTGGACTTGTAGCAAGGAATCACTGAAACAACTACATAGTGAAATCAACAAGTTTCATCCCATCATCAGACTTATCATGGACTACTCTTTAGAATCAGTTTCATTCTTTGACACACACATCTTCATCAGTGACGGACACCTCAGTACATCACTCTATCACAAACATATGGATATCCTCATGATGCTGTACTTCTCTAGTTTCTACCTGAACCATATTAAAACAGCCATCCCCTCTGGACCAAGCCCTACACATACACAGGATCTGATTGGATGAGGAGGAATGAGACGGGCACATGAAGGTGCTGAAGGACACCCTCATAGGAACAGGATATGATGCTCAACTCATGGATCATCAGTTCTGATGTGCCACGGTAAAAAACGGTAATGTCCTCCTCAGAAGACAGACATGGGGTATGACCAATAGGGTACCTTCCATTGTCCAGTACTTCCTCGGAGTGAAGAAGCTATACCTAGTTCTTCGCAGTCTTCCAACACATTATCAATGACAATGAGCACCTCACCAAGATCTTCCCCACACCTCCACTTCTCCCCTTCAAACACCTGCTAAACCTTGAACAGACCATTGTTCGCAGCAAACTGCCCAGCCTTCAGGACGACATCGACCACAACACTATACAACCCTGTCATGCTAACCTCTGCAAGACATGTCAGATCATTGACATGGACACTACCATCACACATGGCATCACCACCCACCAATTGCACGGCAGACACTCGCGTGACTTGGCCCATGTTGTCTATCTAATATGCTGCAGGCAAGGAGGCCCTGAGGCATGGTACATTGGCCAAACCATTCAGACACTACAACAATGGATGAATGGACACCGCACAAAAATTGTCAGATGGAAATGATCACTGCCAGAGGGGGAACACTTCAGTGATCAAGAACATTTGGCCTCGGATTTTCACGTAAACGTCCTCCAAAGCGGACTTTGGGATAGACGACTACGCAGAGTCATTGGACAGAGGCCAATACATTGGTAGAAGCGGTGGCACGGTGGCTCAGTGGTTAGCACTGCTACCTCACAGCACCAGGGACCCGGGTTCAATTCCATCCTCATGCAACTGGCAGTGTGGAGTTTGTACATTGTCTCCGGGTGCTCCGGTTTCCTCCCATAGTCCAAAGATGTGCAGGATAGGTGGATTGGCCATGCTAAATTGCCCATAGTGTTCAGAGATGTTTAGATCAGGTGGGTTATCGGGGGATGGGTCTGGGTGGGATGCTCTGGGGGTCAGTGTGGAGTTGTTGGGCCAAAGGGCTTGTCTCCGCGCTGTAGGGATTCTATAATCTAACGCACACAAACTTTGCCACCCACTGTGGATGTGGTTGAGGGCATTTTCATTTCCATCGCATATTTGGGCTTTACAGGACAACGGATGACACTGGCAGCTGCTTTTTAGTTTGTGAATTCCAGGCTCCACCAGGTTAACATGCAAATTCAGTCAGCAGTTAAGAAGTCTGACGCAATGTTTGTATTCATTTTAAGAGGACTAGAATAGAAGAGCAGGAATGTACTGCTGATTCTGTATAAGACTCTGGTCAGACCACATGAGGAACATTGTGAGCAGTTTTGGGACTTATATCGAAGGAAAGATGGTCTAGTGTTGGACAGAGTCTTGAGGAGATTTACAAAAATGAACACATGGATGAAGGGCCTGACATGTGAGGAGTGGTTGTGGACTCTGGCTCCATACTTGGTGGAGTTTGGAAGGATAAAGGGGGAATCTGATTGAAACTTACAGAATACTGAGAGGCCTGGATGGAGGTTCCACTAGTCGGAGAGATGAGGAGACAAGGGTACAACCTTAGAGTGAAGGGTCAACCCCTTAGAACGGAGATGATAAAAAATTTCTTCAGTCAGAGGGGGATGAATCTGTGGACCACATTGCCACAGGCTATAGAGGCCAAGCCACTGAATGTATTTCAGACAGAAATAGTTAGATTCACGATTAATAAGGAAACCAAGGCAGGAGAATAGGTTTGAGAAACATATTGACTATGATCAAAGGGCAGTGGGCCGAATGGCTTGATTCTGCTCCGACTGCTTATGGTCTTATGCAGGTCCAGTACTTTGCTATCTCCCCAGTGGTGCCAGGATATTGTTCGCTGTCAATAACACATGCCTCCTGCACAATTCCTTGCCCTCCCATCCTCTCTTTTCTTCCCTTCTTATGAATTGTTGCTCCCCTTTACTATTGTGATACCCTCTGCATTCCAGTATTCTGCCACTACCTCCCATCATTAAATTCCCCAAAATCCATGCTGCAGCACAAGCCCCTCGATTAACCTCTCCCCTCTTGATCTTTAATAGATGGACTCCCCAGGCTGACTATGGCCAGGCCCCTTAAGCAACTTAGCCGGGCAGTCCTAAACTATGAGTGGCACTGCATGAGACCAGCTCCATGCTCCTTTAACTCCTAGAAAGGCTGCACTGGACCCATAGGGCTGACCATGATCCACTCCCTGGATTGTAGAGTTGTGGTCCTCCTTGCCAGGTGCACCCTAACCAGACGCCTGACTGAGCCTAAGCCCCTGGACGGATGTTGTAGTCTACCCCTTCACCCACTATGCCAGGACCCCTGGACTGACCATCAGCAAGCCTGCTCTGCTGGGATTTTGAGATGTTGCTGTTTGCTTAAAGTGCATGCAGTGCATCTGCCACACAGTGCGAATGTGAGACTGAAGTGGCAATCTGATGTACAGCAGCCTAACTGAGCAAAGAAACTGTGCACTAACAGCACAATTGGGATCCCCTGACTTGTAGTCTTGTACATTGCATCAGGAAGGTGAGTTTTCCTGCATGCAAAGTGGTCTGAAGGGGTGAGGAGGGGATAACTTAGAGTCTGAGACAGAGCTCTTCTGCATGAGGTGCTAGAAACCAGGTAGTACTTGAATGACCCTTGGTTCCAGTAGATAGAGCTGGATGCAACTGTAGACTTAAAATACTCGCTGGCCATGATGTCGAAATCTGATTTACAGTGTTATAGCAAAATTCAACCACTGTTGTAAAACAAAGAACTGCTGATGCTGGAGTTCTGAAACAAAAACACAAAAAGTCAGCTGGTGTGGCAGAACCTGAGGGGAAAAAACAGAGTTAATGTTTTGAGTCCCAGGGATCCTTCTTCAGAACTTCCTAACTGTTTCTGCTATTTTTGTGGAAGATAATTCCAAATGCTAATGATCTTCTAAGAGGAGGAATTTTTTTGTCATCCTGTTTTAAAAGGGAGGCCCCTAAGTTTACAAACTCTAGATATAGATTTGTGCATAACAGAAAACATACTATCAACAACTAAGTCCTCTCCTCCCCAGCCCTCCAGAACTCCTTGCAGGCAGGGACGGTTACCATTTTCTTGGAGTGAACCAAGCCACAACTCAGGGATACCCTCTTATTCTCTTAGCACTCAGTTACGTTTTCATATCGAGATGCTTGGAATGTCACTGCCTTGCCTTTTGCGCAATTTGACTCCCTTGCCAGAATGTAAAGGCACATAATCCTGCTATATTGCCTTTCTGATTAGTGCCGAGACAAAGTCAGGCAGTATAGCATGGTTATGTGGAGAGTCAGTGGACGTGATCTATTTAGATTTCCAGAAGACCTTTGACAAGATGCCACACAGATGGCTGCTAAACAAGAGGAGAACTTTAGGGGCAAGGTACTGGCATGGATAGAGAATTGGCTAACTGTCAGAATGCATAAAGTTGGGATGAAGGGGTCTGTTTCAGGATAGCAGCCAGTGACTTGTGGAGTTCCACAGAGGTCAGTTTTGGGACTACAAGTATTCATGGCATGCATTAACGATCTGGACAAATGATCTGGACAAAGGGACTGAGGGCATTGCTGCTAAGTTTGAAGATGACACAATGTGGAGGGAGAGAAAGAGTGGAGGCTTCAGAAGGACTTGGACAGGGTCGGAGAATGGCAGAACGCTGTGGATGCTTGGTCATTGAGGGTCATTAAGATATAAATAAATTCTCAATTAGTGAGGGGAGCAAGGATAAAAGCAAGAAGGCAAGAGAATAGGATTGAGAAACTATCAGCCATGATCAAATGGCGTAGCAGATTTTATGGGTAAAATAGCCTAAATCTGCTCCAAGACAACCTTGCAAACTTCTCAACTCCAGTGAATGTAGACCCGACCTGTAAGGGGGCTTGAGCCTAGCCAGCATGGGAATCTCATTTAGCTGAAATTTTAATTATCTTCCCGTATTTGGACATCAGTTTTTGATGCATTTTGGAGATCTAGTTTGCATTTGAGAATAGAGATTTATACATTGATGCTTAGTTTCTCAATACCGCATTTCCATGTGTCGAGCAACTCTTGAAATTCAAAATTAGGGCATACTTTTTAGGGGAGAGGAGAAAACTTTAAAAAAAGATACGTGGGCAACCTTTACTCGGACAGTGGTTCATGTGTGGAATGAACTGTCAGAAGAAGTGAATTGCAGGTACAGTTACAACATTTGCAAAACATCTGCATAAGTACATGAATAGGAAATGTTTGGTGGTACATAAGCCAAACGCAGGCAGGTGGGGCCAGCTTGGTTTAGGAACATGGTTGGCGTGGACGAGTTAGACGAAAGGGTCTGTTTCCATGCTGTGTAAATCTATGGCTCTTGACTGTAAGACTTTATAGAGACAGTCTGTTTTCCATTAGGATGACCTCATCCTGCTGGGTAATTATTCCCAGCACCACCAGGTGGAGCACTCATTGTTTATTTGAAATTAAAAATGGCGTCCGTGACAACCGGCAGACCACGTGATCCACCCTGCGAACGGTTCCGGTTCTGTGACGGTAGTGATTGACGTAGTTATTAGCCAATAGAAGAGCCAGAGTACATACAGCCAGTCCAATGGGACGCCGCAGTGCAAAAGAACGGCCAATGATAAGGGAAAGGGAGCAGTCCTTCCGGTCTGGCTGTCTTTAATCTGTGGAGAATGATGTCGAGTCGTCGGCTTGGGGTGACAACTTGGTACGGAAGTGCTGTTTGTTTTTAGGGTTCACGTGGGGCGCGCGCGCGCGCGCGCGCGAGAGAGAGAGAGAGAGAGAGAGAGAGAGAGAGAGATGTCTGAGATTTTAATGGTCGTTGATGCTGACCCTGTTCCGGCCCACCGGCTGGCGGTGATTTGTCAGTGAGGCGGCGCGTTGCCGAGTGGGTGGGTGCTCCTCGCTCCCATTTTAAGTGACAGCAGGCCGAACTAATCGGCCGGCGAGCCATTGATGACGTCTGGGCCCTGGTGGCCAATCGGAGCGGGCCGTGGTGCCGGGCGGTGGGCAGGCGGCAGGTGCGGAGCCTCCGAGCTATCTCCCCTCCCCCCCACACACCCCCACCACCCCCCGCCCATCCCCTACGCCAAAACCCCACCTCCTATCCCCCGAAACAGCTTTGTCCAGGGCCTTCACCTGGTGCTGTCCCATTGCCCACCTCCATCTTCAACCTGTTACAGATCTCACCTTGTCTGAAGCTCGTTTCCCCGCCCGGGGTTTTAATTCCTGAGCATGACAGGAACAATAATTTGCGTTTAATCAGCGCCTTTCGTGTTTCTGAAAACGTTCCAAGGCATGTATGTATGTGTGTCTATAATTAAGTGAAATCTGGCATCTAGCTTTCTAAAGATATTTAGCAGTTTATCGAAAGAGAGGTTTTAGGCAGTGCAATTGTTGACCTTTGGTTTCTTGGTTATTCATTTCTTTAAATGCTTTGATTTACGTGGTGGTTATTATGGTTTCTGGACATATGGTGTTGTGAAATTTTGTACCTGCTATATTCTTAAGACTTGGCCATAGAAACTTCAGTCCTATCCTGAATGTTGTCTCTTTTTACCTGAGCGCTCTGTGAAAGGACGACTGCGTCTCTGTCGGTGGGTGACTCCTCAGTCTGTTCTTGGTAGATCTAAATTTGTGAAATTTATGGCTTGCCATTTATTTCTGGCCTGTCTTTCTACTCAGGTTTAAGAAAGATGTGTGGTCATGTCTAAATGATCTTAGCTTGTCAATAGTTTTGAAACTTTATACATAGAATTGCTTAGGTTACAGGATGTGCTAGATATCTCCCCAACATGAATGTAGGTTGGAATTTATAACCCATGTTAGAATCATGGGATAGAGCAGACTATTTATTCCATCAGTTGGAGGTTTTTGTTCATAGCAATTATGTAATTATTTTTTCTTATTCCTAATTGCCTGGAGGGCAGTTAAGGAGAGTCGGCCACATTGCTGTGGGTCTGGAGTTATCTGTGAGCCAGACCAAGTAAGGATGGTAGTTTCCTTCCCTAAAGGACATTACTGAACCACCAGATGAGATTTTCTGACAATTGGCAATGGATTCATGGTCATCATTAGATTCTTTATTCCAGATATTTATTGAATTTGAATTCCAATTCCAATATCTGCTGTGGCCGGATTCAAACTCACTTCCCAAGAACATTACCTGGGTCGCTGGACTAATAGTCCAGTGATAATACTACTAGGCCATTGCCTCCCCTTCATGATTTGCACTTTCCTTCAACTTGAGTATTAGGCACTTTTGATTGTTATCACTTATTTGCATATTGCTGGTCATTCTTCTTCACAGTACAGAAAGTGGTCCTTTGGCCTGTTATGTCTGTGTGTTGGTTACCAAATGTCCATCTATTTCCTGTTTCCTTGCATCTGGCACGTAGCCTTGTGCGCTATGTTTTTCTTCTAGTGCCCATCTAAATAGTTGTGTTGAGGCTTCCTACCTCCACGAATCGGTTTTTCAGACAGTGAGTTTCATGTACATTTGGCCTTTGGATGATTTTGCTTTTCCTTGAATCGTCACTAACCCACCACTTTGCCTTAAAAACCATGTGCCCTGATATTTGCCCATTCTTTGGAGAAGATTTCTCCCTATGTACCCTGTCCCATGCCCCTCAGAATATTGTACCTCAGTCAGAATCGCCCTTCCTGCAATAAATCCCCCCTCTTTCCCTCCTATAAGAAAAATAGCCCCAGCTTATCTAGTCTCTTCATAGGTGAATCTCTCCAATCAACGCAACATCCTAATGAATAAGATAATAAAATGTGAGGCTGGATGAACACAGCAGGCCAAGCAGCATCTCAGGAGCACAAAAGCTGACGTTTCGGGCCTAGACCCTTCATCAGAGCTCTGATGAAGGGTCTAGGCCCGAAACGTCAGCTTTTGTGCTCCTGAGATGCTGCTTGGCCTGCTGTGTTCATCCAGCCTCACATTTTATTATCTTGGAATCTCCAGCATCTGCAGTTCCCATTATCTCTAACATCCTAATGAATCTGTCTACACCTTCAAGGCAATTATTTCTTTCCTACTGTGTCACAACCAGAACTGCAGTGTTTTATAGCTGAAGCTTGCTAACATGATGTTGCTGAAAGGTTTTATAATACAAAGCAGAGAGTCAGATCTGCTGATTGATTTTGGGGGGTAGATAATGGATTGATTTGGGGGAGTAGATAATGGGCATCATAGCAAGAAAACACCTTCAGTTTTGTTCAAATAGCACCATAGGTTTTTTCTCTTTCCCCGAGGAAAGAAAAACACTGCTGTTTTTTTGCTTTTCCTCCAAGGAAAATTTTACATGGCATTTGTGTTAGTAGTCTCTGCAGTCCAAAGGTACAGTTGTCAGTGTAGACAGTGAATTTTTTTAGATGTGTACTTGAGCATAGATCATACCTTTGCTATAAGCTTACTGTCAACTATCAAATTTAAATTCTAGATGTACATAATGGGATTCTCTTTAATGAGAGATGTGCATGTTGTCTGAATAATCTCAGCTGTGACACTGCAACATTTTGATAAACTACATAATGTAGCATAGTTATTCATTGTTCTGGTGGTTTCTACATGTTGATTATCCTCTATAATCTATTCCTATATATGGTGAAATTGCTTTTGAGATTGTTAACTAATCTGTATTGTGAAGTAAATGTCTACAAGAAATTGAATCCTCCTTGCTGCTTCTGAAGTTGTGGAAAAATGATGCTCATTTGGCCCCCTAACATCTTGCATTGTTTAATAACAGCCACCATATCCTGCCAGAAAAAATATAGATGTAAAAATGCCTATAATTTGAAGCTTTTTGGAATGGAGTCAAGATTGTCTAATTCTGGTAAGTTACGCAGATGTTGTGGCATATCATAACAAATCTCCTGATGAGAATTGCTGCAAGCTGCAACAGGATTTGTTTCATTTTATGCAGGAGATGACTAAATGATTTATGCCAAATAAAATAACACATCCCTAAAGAGTAAATTTGGGACACTTTTTTTATAATCCTAAAAAGTGAATTCTTTTTGATGGCACTGTACAAATAAATTGTTGTGAATATTGAAACCTGTAGCTTTATTGATTCATGCCAGAGAACTTAGAAATGCCTCTTTTGCAGCACCTTGCAGACTTTCTTCATTTAAATAATCTTAAATATTGGTTCTGTCAAAAGTACATAACCTCCTCTTTCCCCACATTATTCTCTATCTGCCAGGTTTTTTGTCCACTTGTTTAATCCATCTATATTCTTGTGCAAGTTCTGACTCCTCCCCACCTTTTTTGGGTTATCTGCAAACTCGGCTATACTCTCCTCATCCAAGTCATTAAGTATACTTATGAATAATTGTGGCCCCAGTACTGATCCTAGTGGCAGTCCACTGGTCACTATCTTGAAAATGTCCACCTTGTCCCAGCTGTTTTTTAAAATTAGTCATTCCTCTATCTATGCTAACATTAAAACCTCTAACATCATGGGCTTTAACCTTTTTATTAAGTAGCCTAACATAGTCCCTTACCAAACACCTTCTGAAAACCCAGATATGATGCCAAAGTAGGTGGTGTAGTGGACAGTGAAAATGATGATCAGTGCCACATGACCTTGATCAGATTGGCTAGTGGCTGTGGAGTGACAGATGAGTTTAATTTAGATAAATGAGGTTTTTCATTTTGGTGAGGCAAACCAGGGCAGGCCTTGTACAGTTAATGGTAGGGCCCTGAGTGTTGCTGCTGAAAGATCTAGGGGTGTGGATCTTTACTTTCCTTCTGAAGGTGATGTTGCAGGTAGACAGGGTGGTGAAGGTGTTTGGCACACTTGCCTTCCTTGGTCCAAACACTTCAGCATAGGACTGGGGAGTGTCACGTTGTGGCTGTACACGACATGCGTGAGGCTACTTTTAAGAATACTGTGTACAATTCTGGTTGCCCTCCTACAGGAAGGATGCTCTTAAACCTGAAACAGTTTGGAAAAGATTTAAAAGGATGCTGCTGCAATTGGAAGTTTGAGCTGTAGGGAGAGGCTAAATAGGCTGGGCTGTTTTCCCTGGAGTGTTGGAGGCTTAGGGATGTCCTTGTAGAAGCTCACAAAATTTGAGGGGTATGGATAAGGTGAATAGCCACTGTCTTTTTCCCAGTGTGGGGGAATCCAAAACTTGAGAGCAGAGGTTTGAGATCAGGGGAAGGATTTTAAAAAAAGGGCCTGAGGGGTAACTTTATGCAGAGGGTGGTGCATGTATGGTATGAGCTGCAGAGGGAGTGGTGGAAGCAGGTACAATTACAACATTTAAAATGCACCAAATGTGTCTGTGAATAGGCTGGCGAATGGGAGTATGCCAGATTGGATTTCTTGTTAGTGTGGATGATTTGGACCACAGTCTGTTTTGTGCTGTGTGACTCTGTTATATTATCCTTTTATCTGTCCTGCTCATTACCACGTCAAAGAATTGTAGTAAATTTATCAGGTGTGATTTCTACTTCATGAAACCATCTTCAATCTGCCTGATCATATGTATTTCTAAATGCTTGGCTATTACATAGAATAATAGGATTTAACATCTTCCCAGTAAGAGTTGAAACTTGACTTAACGCAACTCACTTGGTTAAACTAAATTATAGTTAACTATTCTCTTGTCTCTTTCCTTTGCTAAATAAAGCTGCCATTTTTCCAGTGTGTCTGCTGTCTTAGTCTTTGTAGCTACTTCTGTATTGTAGGGTGCGTTCCATCAGGTACTGGGGACCTTTTGGTATTTAGCACCGAGTTTCCCTAGCACTCTTCCTAGGTGATATTTACTGAATTTTACACCTTGATTGTTTAGTAACTTTTAAATGCTATTCATATTTTCTGCTGTAGAGTTTTACTACAGTCCCGATACAATTTCCTGCATCCTGTTATTTTCCCTGCCCTTTTTGTTGGCTTCTCCAGTTTAGAGATTTTTATAAAAAAGTACTTGATGTCTGTCTTGATATCGTAGTTTAGCTATCTTCTTCCTCATTGGTTATGTTTTAGTTTTTAAAAACTTTCAAAGCATCTGGTTTATCATGATAATTTGGCATATTGTACTTTTATCTTTGAGTTTGATGGTGCCCTTAACTTCCCTGGCTAACCGTGGCTAGCTTATCCCTTCCTAGAATTCGCCTCCTACACTGGGATATATCTTTGCTTTGAGCCATTGACTATTTTCTTAAACATCTACCATTATTCTGCGAATGTGTTTACTAAACTCCTTTCCTAGCCCACTTCAGCCAAATCTGCCCTCATTCCTAAGTAATTGCCCTTACTTGAACTTAGCTTTGCTGACTCAAGTTCCTCCCCCTTGTAGTTAATGCAAAGTTCTACTATGTTATGTTCACTGTTTCGCAGGGATTCTTTTACTCTGGTATTATCTTGTACACATCGCTAGATCCAAAACAGACTCGTGCTTGGTTAATTCCACAACTTATTGTTCTTAGAAACTGTCAGTGAGTATAGTCTGAATTCTTCCACATGGCTCCCTTTGCCAAATGAACTATTTCAATCTGCATGAAGATTTCAAGCCTATAGACTACTACCAGTATTACATTACCAATGTTGTCATAACATAAAAAATAATTTTTTTCTTATGCCAATTGGGTGGCTAGTATTGCATGCACATGGTTCCCACAGGGATGGTGAATACTACTTGATCTGGGTGCGTACTAATTCACTGAACTAATTAGTACACTTCAATTTTCATGTTTATTTCTAATGTTGCTTTATTTACAGGCCTGATCACTGTCTTTTGTTAAGCCCCTATTTATGATGTATGTTTGTAGCTGATGGACAGCTGGTCTTGTCCTCTGGACCTGCTGACTTTGGCCACTTCCAGCTCCCCAGTGTTAAATCATGTAAATTAGTTGTACTTTTGAGTTTAAACTTGCCTGTGTGCTTTAAGTTATAAACCTCTACTGCACTTAACAGCAGCTTAATTCAGCAAAGAAGTTAAATAACCTATGGTTTCTTTCATAGGGCTAAATTTTTCATATCAACCAGGGAGGGGAAATAAGTTGCTTTAGAAACTTTAAAATCTTTGAAATAAGGAAGGATTTATCAGTGAACCAGTTGGTGTGATCCTCTTTAAGCAAGTGTTCTTAAAATAGTTTAGTTTTGGATATGGCAAGAATATATTATTAGTTACCCATGACTTCAAATTACGGGAATGTTTGAGCATTTTGAAGCTTGTTTTTCCTTTTTTTGTTCCTCCTTGTGTTTAAACTACTGTTAAATTTTGCCTAAAATTATATTGGATTATACAGGATCTGTGCTGATGTTCCATAAATGTAATGCAGGAGTGTTCACCCATCTCATAATATGACACACACAACTCAAATTATTTATTATATTGAAGAATGAGGTCAGATTTTGGCACTTGGTTTTGTTTCAGGTGTGTTTTTGTTTTTGTTTTCCTCACTGGGCACGCTTGGAATGAGTTGCTGCTGACTGCTTTTGAGACTATTAAAAACGGTCAGCTATGCAAATAATGTTGGGATTAATAGTTTGCTGTGTTGTGCACTGTAACCATACTGTTGCTGGGAGCTGCATGTCTTGTCTTGTTCCAACAATGCTTATCGTCTAGCTAAAACAATGTATTAATTTGAAAATGTGCATATTTTCAGTACCTTTTTTCTGCTTCCTAACTAATTACAGTGCATTGCTGGAATTAGTATTTAAAAAAAACAATGATTTTTACACTTTCACGAATTTGTGACAGTGAGCTGAAAGTCTCCTCTGCTTTTTCTTCATTTTTTTTCTTTGAAAACGTAGTTCCAATAAAATTTTAGTTTAGATCTAAGACTTGGGTTTTTGCTGAAATAATTGTCAGAATCACTAAAATCATAATTATAGTACTCACTGGCTAAATGTCAATTTTGTAATTTTCCCTTTGGATTAAGAATTTGTTCTAGTTCACTTTATACTGGGACCATTTTGTGCCATGTGATTGCTGATACTGGGAAATGTATTGCTACTTCTCTCAAATTTGATTCCAGTTATTTCTTGTGTATTATTTTGGGAGGCTGACAGTGTGTTTTAAACTGCTGATTCCCATTGCTTACAAATAACCTAATAGTGGTCTAGTGTTTTTGTTGTTAGCTGCTATTTAGCAAGTTGCTTTAGAAACTTTGGAATCTTTGAAATAAGTCTTAAAATCTTAACATGGCTGCACACCATGGGTTTGGGACAACGTGATACTGGCATCTGGAGAATGTTGTGGTTAGCTGTAAAGGAAAGTAATTACTGGCTGGCTACTATTTTCCATATAAAGGAAATAGTCAGTAATAGAGTTGGAGCTCAATGAGTCTCAACTTCAGAATCTTGATGGAAAGTATAAGTAAATTGATAAAGCCCTTCATAAGGAATATCACATTGGAGTTTAGAGAAATGGATGATCTTAGTGAAGCATACAAAATTGTCTACCCTGTCAAGCTCCCTCAATCAGATGTTCCTGCCAGTGAGAGAGCTTTGAATTAGGGGACATCGTTTTAAGTGTCTTTATTCGGCAGCTGAAATGTAAAGGTGTTTCTTGAATGGTGACTGGGATTCTCTAATAATGCAGAAAATAGTATCTACTAGATCAATGAAAGTATTTACAGTGGATGCTTTTTAAAAAATGAGTTGAAGGCTATGGGGAAATGAGGTCAAAGGCAAATTATCCACGATCTTGTAGAATGATGGGCTGGATGGCCTTACCATAGAAAACCTTGTTCATTCCTGCTATTTTTTAACAGCAGGATTGATTTGGTGAACCTAACCATTCCTAAGTGTTGCCTAATTTTGTTACTTTTCACTTCCCATTTGAGAAATAGATACCAATTGTTCCCCTCTCCTTTTTTTTGTATTTCTTTCTTGGAGCATTGATGTCACTTGTGAGGAGTGCATGATGTTTTTCCCCCCCCTCATTGCCCTGAAGTGGTGGTCTGTTGCTACCTTGAACTGCATCTGGTGTGGTTCCACTCAGTGTACTTGGAAGGCTTCCAGTATCTCTCAATCTGTCATCAGTGAGGGAGCAGCAAGATAGTTTAAATGTAACAAGTAGGAGCAGGCAAATAAAATCTTTTTACTGGTGCATAGATGGATTCTATTAGTGACTGTATCAAAGGTTGCAGGGAGAACAGGAAAACCATGCTGAATGATAATGGGCACAGAGCACGTTGCTTGTGATAGAAAAATAAATAGCTTGAGAAACTCCACAGGTCTTGCTGCATCTCTGGAGGCAAAGCAGAGGTAATGTTTCTAGTCTAGTGACCCTTCAGAATGGCTGAGATTTCCAGCTTCGACAGTTCTTTCGTATTTTGACTTAATGTTGTTTTTGACCTTGGATTAAGGCTATTTTAGTGTGGACAATGGTCTTCTATTTGGAGATTTCAAATAGATAAGGGTGGATGAGGTAATGCTCAAGGAAAGTTGAAAATGGAAGTGTTTTGCAGGCTGGGTAACTGTCGGTTTTTAAGAATGAAATGATTTTGCAGCAAACTTTTTTTATTAACCGGCATCTATGGGGCTAGGAAGTGTGCCAGTTTATCAAATATTACAGATAGTCAAGAAGTATGTACAACTGCGGTAAAACCCTGAACAAGCAAAACTTTGAGAATTCAATATCTCTCAAACGATGTGAAAACATCAATGTAAAAATACGGTAAGTAACAAACATTGCAGGGGGCATACACCAGCTTTATTTAAATTGTATCGTAAATACTCTGAATTTGCAGTAAATCTCAGTATTTGAGGTATGTAACTTTTGCTGATCTATCAAGACCATTTGTTGATAAGGTGTTGGTTAAAACAAAGTTTGCTGTATTTGGACGGTTGTGCTTTGAAACAATGTGAAAATGATGGCTGTTATCATGCTCAGCTTAATATTTACGTGAAAGGTATATTAAGAATAATATCCTATAAAGTAATTCTTTTGAGGGTCCTGGAGCACTAGCCTTCTGCTGCCTTGCTTCTCCAGCAGAAATGTGTTCACTTCCAACAAGTCTTAAGATTTTTTTCTTCCCAAGTATACATTGCAATTATTAGCTATGTACTTTTTAGGGTCCTTGTACATCAAAGGCCTAAAACTCATCGACCAGTAGTCTAGGGCTTGTCAGTTTTGTTTCACTTAGGATAGATTTAAACATGCAACAGTTCCTTTTAAGGAGAAATGTGCTAATCCACTATCTTAACCACCTAGTTTCATGGTTTGTATTAATAGCTTTAATTTCAGGAAGATAACATTTGTACAAGTAAGGTAAAATGCTGGATTTCAGAAACACTTTGAACGTGAAATAGTGATGGTTTAGGCGTGATCTATATTTATTCGAGATTAGAATTTAGAGGGAGAAAACTTAACTAATGGATGACCTTTTTCTGACCATGTGATAGAATGTCACTGTCAATATCTAACCTAATAAAAGCTTTAATTTCTGTATGGAATTTCTATACAAAAAGCAGCTGAAAGCAATTTGTGAAATAAGGTATTGTCTTGGTAGGACCTGCAAATCTACAAGAAGCTCAATAACTGAATGAGAAGTTACTCATATTAGTGAGCTTGCAGACTTGCTCGCCAAGCCAGTATGTTTGATTGCAGATGCTTTGTCACCCTGCTGGATAGCATCGTCAGTGCATCTGTGGTGTTCTGCCCTGCTTGTTATTTGTATGACTGTTTGCTAGCATGGTTGGTATTACTTCCAGTTCTGTTTGTTTTCAGTGTTTTGTATATTGGGTCTACTACAATGTGTTTGGACTTCTGGTTGGAAAACCAGGTCTCTGGGAATTCCCAATCATGTCTTTGTTTGGCTTATGTTATGACAGATGTGTTATCTCAGTTGCATTTGTGTCTTTGTCCGTGTGTGTTGAGACTAGTGAGAATTGGTCACGTCTCCTGGTGGCTAGTTGGTGCTCGTGTATCCTTATTACCACTTTACTTCCAGTTTCTCCTATGTAATGTTTCTCAGTCCTTGCATGGGATTTTCCATGTTACATTAGCTTAATTGGTTGTGGGTATGGGATCCTTTACGTTCGTCAGTAACTCTTGCAGGTTGGTTGTTGGTTAGTGAGTTACCCTGATACCTAGGAGTCTGAGAGGTCTGTGGCCATCTCTGATAGACCTCTGTACGGTAGGGTGACTTAGTGTATCTGGCCATGTTGTGGTTTGACTCTGAGGTAATGGATGTTGACTTTTGAGTATCCATTTTTTTTTAAAAACTCTATACAAATGTTCCTGTTTTACTTAGCACAATTCTGGGTTGCTTGTTGTGGCTCTTTTGAATAATGTCCTGTGGGATGGTTGCTGGTGTAATTAAGTACCTGACTTCTGTGGGTGGTCTTTCCTTTGAATGCTGGTCTGGAGTTCTGCATTTTGCTTTCTACTGTTTTATGTCCAGGAAGACAAGTCAGTTGGTATTCTCTTATTTTGTGAATTTTATTCTGGTGAGCATGTTGTGTGTTGGTAGGTTTCTTCCAGTCTCGTGCATTTGATCACAAAGGTGTTATCTATGTAGACCCAGAGTTTGGCTTGGATAATGGGGAGCATAATAGCACAAGCCAAACAGACCTGCTTGGGAATTCCTGGAGGCCTGGCATTTCAACCAGAGCCCCAACAACAAATGCATTGAACTGAACTGATTTCTGGAAAAACAGACTCCGAAGTAATACCAACCACCCCAGCAAAACAGGCATATAAGCAACAAGCGGGACAGAACACCAGTACTTCACTGGAGGTGCACTGATGTTACCCTGCACAGTGACAAGACATCTGCAATCTAGTACACTAGCTCAGCGAGCAAGTCTGCAAGCTCCTCTGACTAGAGCTACAAATCTTATCAAACTTTATTCATCTTAGTATCAATCAAAGATTCAGTTTTGTGGCTAAGCATTGATGTAAATTTCTGTTTTGCAAATGGGTTGCAGGGTGCAAGTTTTTTTTATTTGGGTTGGAGTGTTCTCTTTCTCACATACAATTCAGTTGGAAGAAGTCAAAAGTTTTGAATTTAAAGATGGAATTAACCAAGTTCATGTCTCAGCCTTGAGGTGAGAAGGCAGTAGAAGAGAATTTAGCTAGAGATATTGGAAGTCTGGACTGTAGCTGTTTTGTTCAAATTCATTGCAGAAGAATTGAATCTCCAGGCTCAGCAAAGGAACTGTGGAAAGTTTTTGACCTTCAACCTCCAAAGTGGCCAAAGACATTCTGTAAGAAGCCATTAAAAAGGAGGTTCAATAGAAAACTTTAGTTTAAACTTTTGTTTAAATTGTAACCTAAGCCTTTTGTCTGAGGTGGTGTTTGCCTTACTTAATCTGCAATATTGCAGATGTAAATTCACTTTTGGCGTATAATTCTAGTATTTGAATTTCCAATTTAAAGGTAACAATTCCAATGGGACTGTAATACCAGGCACAACTTATTGCAAGTTGATGGGGTGAATGAACAACTAAAGATAAGGCTATTAGACGGGAGGGAGAAAAGGCAAAGGTCAGTTAAATATGCAGGTCACAATTCTTCATTTTTAAGGAGATAAATGTTAGCAACTAGTGAGTTTTGAGAAGACTTGTAGCTCGGGTTGAGGTTCTAGATATGAGTTTGCTCGCTGAGCTGGAAGGTTAGTTTTCAGACGTTTCGTCACCATTCTAGGTATCAGTGAGCCTCCGAAGCGCTGGTGTTATGTCCCGCTTTCTATTTATCTGGTTAGGTTTCCTTGGGTTGGTGATGTCATTTCCTGTTCTTTTTCTCAGAAGATGGTTGATTGATTTGGAGCCAGTGTGTTTGTTGATGGAGGTCCGGTTGGAATGCCGTGCTTCTAGGAATTCTCATGCGTGTCTCTTTTTGGCTTGTCCTAGGATGGATGTGTTGTCCCAATCAAAGTGGCGTCCTTCCTCATCTGTATGTAAGGATACAAGTGACATGACCCACTGTCACTCGTATCCTTACATACAGATGAGGAAGGACGCCACTTAGGATGGATGTGTTGTCCCAATCAAAGTGGCGTCCTTCCTCATCTGTATGTAAGATACGAGTGACAGTGGGTCATGTCACTTGTATCCTTACATACAGATGAGGAAGGACGCCACTTTGATTGGGACAACACATCCATCCTAGGACAAGCCAAAAAGAGACACGCATGAGAATTCCTAGAAGCACGGCATTCCAACCGGACCTCCATCAACAAACACACTGGCTCCAAATCAATCTACCATCTTCTGAGAAAAAGAACAGGAAATGACATCACCAACCCAAGGAAACCTAACCAGATAAATAGAAAGCGGGACATAACACCAGCCCTTCGGAGGCTCACTGATACCTAGAATGGTGACGAAACGTCTGAAAACTAACCTTCCAGCTCAGAGAGCTAACATTCTGGATGTGAGTTTGCAACTGTTTGGTTCATAAGCAGTGAGAAGCGATGAGTAGAGCATGAAACTAGTTTCAACTAGATGAAAAGTTACATTGTCAAGTAAATCTGATTCTTCAGAATTCTGTCTCAAAGATTCTAGTTGTTTTGGTTTTTTGTTTTAGTTTTTTTCCCCAAAACACCAAGGGGATTAGACATGTGTAAAATTGTGAACTGTTTGATTGCATAAGTGAAAGGTAACTGTTTCCAGTGGCAGATAGGACAATGGCCAGGGGATCTGTGTTTTGCTGAATGGGAAAGACCACCAAAGGGTGGTGTGGTGTGCATCAAGATCAGGGAGGTGATGGCCTAGTGACATTATTGATTGTTAACCCTGAAACCCCAGGTTTGAATTCCACCATACCAGATAATGGAATTTAAATTTAAAGAATTACAAATCTAACAGTGACCATGGAAAAATGACTTTTTGGTAAAAGGAAACTTCTGTCCTTAACTGGTCTGACCTGCATGTGACTTGAAACCCACTGCAATGTAGCTTTGTGACCTGCATATTTAACTGGCCTCTTGCCTTTTTTCCCAATCTAACAGCGTTCTCTTTAACTGTCCTCTGAAATGGCCTAGCAAGCCTCTCTGTTGTAAGAGCCAGAGGAACAAATGGTTTGAATTTAAATGTGCACAGTTACAAGAAAATTTATTTGACCTTTGTCATGCATATTGAAATTGGCAGGTACAATATTGTCACCATCATAGATGTGCCTGCAAGGGAAACAGTTGGGAATTGAATACCTAAGGGCTGGTGTATTTGTTGAGGGGTTAGGGTGGAGCGGTGGTGGTGATGAGGGGCTGCCCCCTCAGTATGAAATGAAGTTGCTTCTTTAAAAGATTTGTAGAGTCCGAAGGCACAGAATCTGTGGTGGGAAGATCCTGATGGGAATTATGTACAAGTCTGTAGCAGTAATCAGGATGTGGGGCAGAAACAAAATCATTTGATGTTGTAATCGTGCAAGGCATGCAAGAAAGGCACTAATAATGGGCACTTCAGTATGCTGATGGACTGGAAAATAGGGTTGGCAGTGGATCCCAAGGGCAGGAATTCTTGGAATGTCTAGCAGCATATAGTAGAACCCTCTAGGGAATAACCAGTTCTGGGAATTGATGTGTAAGGAGGCAGACTTGATTAGCGAGCTCAAGAGAAGGAACTATAAGGGGACAGTGACCATGATAATCATAAAAATCACCTTACAGTTTGGGCAGAAAAAGCTGGAGGTGGCTAGAGTTCATTGCAATGAGAGCCGAGTAGGAATGGCAGGAGTTTTTGATGGTCGCAGGGGAGGCACTGAGGAATTAATCCAAAAGAAGAAACAATGTGGTGAAGGCTAGTGAGAAGCTAGAGTATTGCGAAGTCTCTTTCAAAAGTGCTCTTCATATCTAAGAGATGAGAAGCAAGGGTGGATGTTGGACATTTGGAAAATGAGGCTGGAGAGGTAGTAATGGAGAATAAAAAAAGTGCAGAAGAACTGAATAGGTATTCTGCATCAGACTTCAGGTCAGATGACACCAGTAACATAGCAAACTTCAAGGGATTCAGGGGTCAGGTGAATGTAGTGGCTATCAAAGGATGTGCTGGGAAGCTGAAAAAGTGTGAAGGTGGATAAATCACCCAGCCTGGATGGACTACATGCTAATATTATGAAGTAGATGGCTGAGGAGATTCTGGGGGATTAGTGTGATCTATCTTTCAGCAATAAATAAAGACAGGGAGGGCCCCAGAAGACAGTTTTTATAGACTGGTTAGTCTGACCCTGGTCTTGGTAAGATTTGAGAACCTGTTACTAAGGATGCGATTTATGGAGTATGTAAGAGCATGGTAAAGTAGGGCTGAGTAAGTGTGACTTGAAGGGGAGGTCATGCCTGACACATCTATTTAACTTCTCAAAGCATTCTATGGGCAAGTTAGACAAAGTCAGCAGGTGTGATCTGTTTTGTATTCCTGGAAGGCCTTCAAGGTGCTGCACAGGTGGCTGCTAAATAAGAGCCATAGTGTTAGAGGCAATGTACTGGCATGAGTGGAAGTTTTTCTGACTGGCAGAAGGCAGAGAGAAGAGATGAAGAGTTTTTTCGGGATGGTGACTAGTGGAGTTCTAAGGGATCCATGATGGACCACAACTGTTCATGTTATATCTTTTTACAATCTGGGTAAAGGAACAGAGGGCATTGTTGTTAAATTTTCAGATGATTTTAAAGATGGGTGGAAGCTGCAGAAGGACTTAAACAAGCTAGGAAAATGGGCAAAGAAGTGGCAGATGGAATACAGTCTGACAAAGGCAGAACAGTGGTACAGTGGTTAGCCCTGCTGCTTCATAACACCAGGCACTGGGTTCAATTGCAGACTGGAGTGATTTGTCTGTGCTGACTTCTCAATCCTCCTTGTCTGCGTGGGTTTCCATTATGTGCTCTGGTTTCATCCTACAGTCGATAGATATGCAGGCTAGATGGACTGAAACTTGCAGAATACTGAGGCCTGAGTAGAGTGGATGTGAATATGATGTTTCCACGAGTTGGAGAGACTAAGACCGAGGGCACGGTTTCACTGTGAAGGGACAACGTTCTTTCTTTTAACTGATTTTTGAAAAGGAATTTCCTTGGCTAGAGGGTGGTGAATCTGTGCAATCCACTGCCTCAGAAGGCTGTAGAGGCCAAGTCGTTGAGCGTATTTAAGATAGAGGTTCTTTGACCAAAGGAAATCGATGGTTATGGGAGAAGACAGGAAAATAGGGTTGTGAAGCATATCAGCCATGTTGATTAGTCTAATTCTGACCCTGTATGTTGTGGCACAAGGCCACACATGGGCAAGGAAACATCATATGATCACAAGTTGACACCACCTTTTTTGGAAGGAAATGATGAGTTAATTGCCACAAAATACCAAGTCTCTGATTAGTTCTTGAAGGCATGAGTTTTTGTCTTTGATAGTCCACTTGGATTTTTGGTTAATGATTGAGGATTCAGTGACTATAGTTCCTGCTGAATATAAAGCAGAGGTGTATAGACAGATAGTTGGCAGTTAACATTTGCAGGCCACTGACCGTAAACACACATTAGCTGGTCTATTTTGCTGTATGTGGGCACAGACCACCTTATCTGAGGAGATAAGACTGGAAATAGATGTTGTGTAATCATTAGCGCATGTCTCCATTTCTGACCTTCGCTTGAGACAGATGACTCCAATTGGGCTATATTTAGAATGCTGTTTTAATTTGCAGAACAGAAAGAAAACTATCTTAGTGAAAGTTGGGAGGGGTGTTGTGATAGCATGCCTGCTGGTGTACTGTTAATTTTTGTATCAAGTTGCTTTAAGAGTAAAATGCTGTGGTTGATTGGTTGACAGGCATAAAGATGTCGGTGTTTTAAAACACCAAGTTGTTTGGAGACAAAGGATGAAAGGTTCGTAGAAAATTTTTTTTAAAAGGACTTTTAAGATTGATCCTGTCTCTCTAGGTGAGAGTCTTGGGAGCACTTCCAAGGTAGTGGAAGTGGAGTCCTTTAATTTTTTTTGTTGGTTGGGTGATTCTGCTCCCTTTGTCAAATTGTATTTCCAGTCTTAACTATCGTTTGTAGTGCGCAACTGTTAGGGGAAGGCAAACAATGTCCTCTTCCCACAGCAGTCATTGAATTCAGCAATATGAAGGACTGTAAAGCCAGTTTGACAGCTACTGTCTAAAGTTGGGTATGTCTGATAAGTGGCATGTTTGAGTGCTGCAGTAGTAATGGGTAGGGTACCTAAGATGCTGCTTGGCCTGCTGTGTTCATCCAGCTCTGCACTTTGTTATCTCAGATTCTCCAGCATCTGCAGTTCCCATTATCTCTGATCACAAGGATACCAAGTAAGTAGGTTGTGGGGGTACTAGGCCAACTAAGTAGGGCCCAAAGTGGGAAGAAGGAAAGGTGGTAATGAGGCCAAGTAAATGCTGCAGTGTTGGGATGGGTGTGAAAATCTGGCCTGACAGGGAGGGCAAGTATTGAGTCCCATGGTACAAAAGGGTGGTCACAAGTCAGGTCTAGCAGGATGGGTAGAGGCAGGTGTCCGATTTTAGGAGGTGCGGATGTCCCTGGGTAAATGTTGGGGTAGATGTTGAGTTGGGTCTTGGGGGTTTAAGTTCATGCTGTGTTGGAGTGGTTGTCAGGTAACTGTGGTAAGTAAATAGTTATTCTGGAGTTAGATCACATATTCAACAGTCAAACTTGCTTGATTTTGTAAAACTGACTTTCAAGGGTTTTAGCTGGAGGGGAGTTGTCTGGCAGAAAGTTCAGTTTTACAAGGCATTTCCTTTTGGGCGTGTGCTACATTCTGTAAGGTCCCCATGTGTTACACTGATTTACACAGAAGTAATAACTGGATAGGCAACTTTTTTCATGCAGCAGCATTGGCATAGACTGGGAATGAATTCTTTAATCATGCTTTTTCAAAAAAGTGCTGATTTAAGTGTGATAATTGCACTTAAACTTTAAAATGAGCATGAACTGTATGAAAGGAAGCTCTTCAATTATTTTGGTAGCCTTAAAATGTAAGGGTCCGCTCACCTTCTTTTCAAATAAGATTAAGTTGTTTTAAAAAGACATGTCAGAAAATTAAAATTTTCTATTAAGCTGCCAGCAATTCTGTCTGGCTCAACATAGAATCTTCTGAACTGCCAGAAGTTGTCAGTGTTTACTTCCTGAGTAACCTTCTTTAAGATGGCCACACTTCCACAGAGGATCTTTTCTCTTCTCTCTCCCTCCCCCCCCCCCCCCCCCCCCCCATCAAATCTGCCAGACTAGACAGTATGACTGTATCATGACTTCACAACTCTCAAGTTAATTTTTTTTCCTCTTTAATTTTAACCTGTTTTTCTAATCTACCTGTTCAGAGGTGTGTAATGACATCTCTGAAGCAGTTGGTACTTAAACCTAGGCCTCTTGGTCTATGGGTGGGAACAATATCACTGCAGCAAGAAGGCTCCATCAAGGCTACTGCATTTGGAATTCCCAGGCATTCTCCCATCAAAGTACTAACTATAACTTAGATAACCAAGGTGTACGGCTGGATGAACACAGCAGGCCAAGCAGCGTCAGGAGCAGGAAAGCTGACATTTAGTACAGAAGATGTGGAGAGGAGACAGACAGGTCAGGGCAGGGAGTGTTGGGGTTGGGCCGGGGGGGGGGGGGGGGGGGGGGGTTATATCTCAGTCCAGGGAGGATGGACAGGTCAAGGGGGTGAGATGAGTCTAGGAGGTGGGAGTCTGCTTAGCTTCTGAGATCAGATGCGATTTTGGGCTTCTTACAGTGTGGCCTAAGGTGCTGCTCTTTGTATGCTGTTGTTTCTTTGTTTACACATGTTAATTTCTGGATGTTTTGGGCCTGACCCTTCTGGCCCCACTTCCATCTCCTACCTACTAACCTCATCACACCCCCTTGACCTGTCCATCCTCCCTGGACTGACCCATCTCCTCCTACCTTCTCACTTACACTCACTTTTACTGGCTCCATCCCCGCTTCTTTGACCAGTCTGTCTCCTGTCCACCTATCTTCTCCTCTATCCATCCTCTGTCCACCTCCCCTTTCTCCCTATTTATTTCAGAACCCCCTTCTCTTCTCTCATCTTCTGAAGAAGGGTCCAGACCTGAAACATCAGCTTTCCTGCTCCTCTGATGCTGCGTGGCCTGTTGTGCATGTCCAGCTCTACACCTTGTTGTTCTCAGATTCCCCAGCATCTGCAGTTTCTACTAACTGAATTAATTTCTGGATGTGTTCTTTTCATTTGAAAATATTTTTACAGCAGCTATGACAATGTTGTGATCCAGTGCAATAGTTTTGTGTGCATCTGTTTTTACAGACTAACTGTTAATCACTGCCACCATTTTTTTCCCTCTGCTAAGGCACTAACTAACTTAAAGTCCTAATTATGCTTAGAGCCCTTGAATATCTTGCTTCAGTGTTCTCATTTTCAGGCTGTATTAATCTTGATCCAGTAGTAGCACTTTGACCTGAGTTGTGGGCTTAAGTTCCCATTGCAAATTTGAACAACACCCTAGGCTGATACTTGAGCATGGTACAAAGGAAATACTGCACTGCCCAGAGGTGCCATCTTCAAGATGCAACTTTAAAGTTCCAGATTGCCCTTTTGGGATAAAGAAACATTCATCTTTCTTCTGGAATTGTGTCCTCGCTGGTATTGAGCTTGACAAATTCCCATGTAACATTATCTGGTCATTAATTTGTGTGACATTGCAAACTGTTTCAGTTACAAACAAATATTTGTAATTTAGTATATAACTTTTCAAGATAGCAAAGAGCATTCCAGCACCTTTAAAGTGGACAGCTATTATGAAGGAGACTGTCTGATCCTGGTGGTTGACTGACTATTGGAGCAATAGAATGCTTAATCTAGGCAAGTATTCTTTGCCTACTGACTGTGTTGTTGAATTACAACTCTGCTGAAGTAAATTCTTTAAATTTCTCCCCAACTCAATTTCTTCCTAAAGATGCACCATGCCTAATTGAAGCTGTCCTCATAGAGGAAAGGAAGTATTTTGTAATGTTTAATAGCCAGGAAATTACAGTTCTTTTTAGATTCTGAAATATTTAGAAGTATAACTGTTTTAGTCTTCAACTAATATTTGCAACTTTTTAAAGTGTACAAGTTTGACAAATGCCAAGACACTACTAACATGACCTCATGTTACTAATTTTAGATGAACAATTTTCAGTTGTAAAGACCATGTGTTATTCTCTTTTTTCTTTTTAACTTTTTTAATTGTGGACTGAAATGGGAAAAGAACTGTCCTGAAGCTAAGCTGTGCTGAAAGATTTACTTCATGTTTTTTGAAAAAAGGTGGCCTGATGATTCCAGTAGGCACGTTACACAATTGCTAGTTCAGGCAGGTGTAATTGAAGGTGTAGATGAGCTGGAACTAAGGATGCGTACAGTGATTCTGCCGACAGTAAACAGCTGGTTGTAGTCCAGCCTCTCTTTTTGAAAAAGGCTTTCTGCTTGCCAGGACCCTGAACGGCTTGGGCCTGTGAACAAGCTGGCTGAAAGCCATTGCAGCTCTATCCAAGATGGAGAATGGGGGGAAAAGTTGTGGCTGTAAGACCTGTTCTCTTGAGGTATTTTGTTTTAGAGCTAATTTCTTAGACTTCTAAGAGCATTAATTACTGTTTTAAAAGTAATTACATTGTTTTGGAACTTCAGAAGGGGCAGGGAAAAGATGAAAACAACAGCACTTAAAAAGCCGGAAGAGACAATGCAATGACTGGGAAGAGAAACAGAAATAAATCTGCATGGCTGTCTGACCCAGCAGTGAGCCTGCACAATTGCCTCTGCCCTTGAGGCCACTTTTGGAATGCTGCGATAGGAAAGATGTCGTGAAACTCGAGTGTTCGGTAAAGATTTGCAAGGATGTTGCCATGGCTGGAGAGTTTGAGCTGTAGGGAGGAGCTGAATGGACTTGAGGCTTTTTTCCCTGGAGCAGTGGAGATTGAGGGGTAATCTTGGGTTTATGAAAAAAAATGAGGGGGCATGGCTAGGGTAGAAGACAAGGTTTTCCCCAGAGTGGGGGAATCTAAAACTAGAGGGTGTAAGTTTTTGAGGGGAGCATTTTTTTCTAAAGGGACTTGGGGGGGTTACTTTTCCAAGCTGTGGGTGGTGTGTTTATGGAATGAGCTGTTGGAGGAAGTTGTGGTGGCTTGTACAGTTACAACACTTAAAAGACATCAGGATGGGTATATGAATAAGAAGGGGTTAGTGGGATATAGGCCAAATGCTGACAGCTGGGACCAGATTAATTTAGGATATCTGGCCACCATGAATGAGTTGTATCGAAGGGTCTGTTCAATAACTCTGCTTGGGATGCTAAAAGCCTCTAAGTCTGGAGAGAATTTTTAAAAATTGCTGTGACTTCTGAAATATTGTCTGAGACATTGTGTAAACTGGTCACTTGTACCTCTTGCAAACCAGTGAATGTATCTGGAGAAGGAATACAGAGACCCTTTATCCTTTTCAGCACAAAAATCACCTCAGCAGGTCTTGTGAATTGGAGGCCCAAAACTGCTTTCCTTGCCTTTCCATCTTTCAACACCCAAGTTTCTTTAAAATGTATGTCTCCCCATAATGGGGAATTTGTAAGGGGTTAGCATTCTCTAGGTAGTCGTTTGCAATTGGTTTACAATGAGGCCTTAGCACTAGCTGTAGTCTATTTGTAATAAATAGTTGATCATAAAGCCCAGACCAATCTCTTCTGTCAACATTGATCTAAACCGGTTAAATTGAGGAATTCTGCATAGATTTAAAAATCTTTCACTATTTTAGCGACTGAGAATAACAAGTCTTGATTTTCAGTGCTAACCAGTGAAATGTAATAGTTACCAGGAATAAGAATTCTATCCACTTCAAAAAGGAGTGTCCATCTCCTAACTCTAGACTGCCAAAGCAGCCTGTTTTCAGATTCCTAGATTTGAAACTGTTGTATGGGGAAACCGAATTGTGCCTTGAAATTTTTTACACCTACATACCAATGATTTATAAATTTCATGTTTTTTAAAATCTTTTCCAGAATATAAAGTGGACTAGAGAGATTCAAGCAGGGGTACAGCTGACTTGGTCGTGAAGCTGATACAAGTAATGAACCCTTTCTGGAGCATGTCTACAAGCTCTGCTCGAAAGGTAATAGAGGAACATTTGCCACAAAAATGATGGAGTAAAGTAGTCTCAAATGACAGGTGTTGCATGAGAATAAGTGAAAAGTCAGGCCTAGTGTTTAAAAATAGCACTTTTAAAATTTCCCTGTGCAAAGTTTTCTTTTCCTTTAAACTTAATTTTTTTCCATCTTACCAGGTATTAAAACTGAATTATGAATTATTTGAAGTACTCTTCCTGAAACAAGTAATTAGCATTGGATGACTTTGCTATACCACAAGTTGCAATAACTTGTAGGATGCTGGTAGTAAGTCTGACAACTGTACAGTGATAACAGCTAATTGTGTATGACATGGCTAAAATCTATGGCAATTCACTTCCCTTCCTCACTATGAAAACTGGTCTTTGAGATTTGAACAGGTGTACTGAATGGTGGATAATATGCTTTCGGTTAGTGGGACTAATGGGGAAAGTTTGCGATGTATGAAGAGCACCTTTCTTTGCTATTAAAGAATTTTTTTAAATAATGGCCTGCTTTGATATTTCCATGTGTTGCCATTAGTTAAGTGGAGGGATGGCGGTTATTCCATCCATGCTGACCTCCAGAACTATACGTATTTCCTTCTCATTGTGAGGCTAAGATTAATTCTTTTGTGTTATGTTGTATTTTTTCAATTGGTAAAGCTAGCTTGCTTTACAGTACTGTGTGAATATTAGTGTTATTTTGCAATTACACCAGAGTGAGTGTAGAACACTGAATTTTATAATCTGCTTTCCCACAATTGTTATACAGAAATCAGACAGTGAAGAAAGAGGTTTGTCAGGAGAACAGAAGACCAGTCCTCCACGTTCTCTATCAGCCAAGAAACAGTTGCCTTCTATACCAAAAAATGCTGTTCCTGTGACTAAGCCCATTTCTCCTGTCACATCTACGCAGCCAACTAATGGGACACATGCTTCTTACGGTCCCTTCTATCTGGAATATTCTCTTCTTGCTGAATTGTAAGTAGCACATCTCGTATCTTCACTGTGCTTCGGTGTGCAGATGAGTGCATCATTCTATGATGATCTGCTGTGTCCAGCTTACAAGTTTTTTTTAAAAAAAAATAATAAGATTGTGGATGCAAGAGAAATGAACCAAAAGACAAAGTACCAGAGACCTCATTGAAGTGAGCTAGCACAAGATTGAGAGAAAGATGTTCGTTGACTCAATAATATTAAGTCTGTTTATCATCCACCTGAGCAGAGTTCTAAATCTTGGTCACATCTTTAGAGAGCCTGAAATACCAGCTTTCCAGGGGAAAACCTCATTGGGAGTTAAAGTAGGCTGGTGTGTTAGAGTTGGAGGGTTAGTAAACTTGAGATTGGTTCATGGAATTCCTTTGGTCTTGATTAACAAAAATAATTTTGTGCTTTAAATTGCAGTACCTTGGTTGTAAAGCAGAAACTGCCTGGTGTCTATGTACAACCCTCATATGGATCTGCATTAAGTAAGTCTCATTGTAATCTAAATGGTTTTACTTTCATGTGTTTTGCTTTGCAATTTTGTGAAACTAATTATTTCACATCTGTTTTCAGTGTGGTTTGGGGTGATCTTTATAAGACATGGCTTGTACCAGGATGGTGTATTTAAGTTTACTATTTATATTCCTGACAACTACCCAGACGGTGACTGTCCTGTAAGTAATGAACCTCTTCCATTTTAATTTTTGTCACATTTTGTTCATGACCCAGGCAATGAAAGCCACACTGCAATTTATGCAATAGCGGGTTACAATGCAGTCTGTTATCTTTAAAATGGCTTTACTTAAAGTTCACCACCTCCCATCAACAATTGTTTCAATTCAGTGCAAACCCTGCTAATGTAAGGAGAGCTAACTTGTCTAAGTGCAATAAAACAATTTCAAAAGCAAGACTGCAACTAATCCAGAATTGAGTCAACTCTTCCTAGTCTTATTCAATTTTACGTACACATATTTCCCTCTTTGCCTCCTTCCCTTGAAGTTCTTGGGACAAATTCCTGTCTTACCTTTCCGGTGCAGTCTAACCAGACTCATGGCCATTGGTCTCCTGTTTAACCAGCGTAGTCTTGTGTTTGCAATATACCCATGTGGATCTTGGTTTGGTGCTACTGTAAACCATGAAAACCAGTTGTCTGATCTAGCCAATCTGGAGTTAAATTACTTCCTTGGAGTCCATCTACAATGACTTGTGTAATGCAGGGAGGTAGAGGAAAGAAAAGTATTTCACCTGTCAGCTTTATAGGCTTGGAGTGGACAGTGCCAAGGCCTAGTTGGTTAGTACTGATTTCAAATCCTGTTACTTCATTCCTGCCTTGATTTCTGTGCCATGAGTTTACAGCAATCTACACATCATTTCGTGTACAGAACTGACTTGCCTATCTGGGAGCCTTTCTGCTATGGGCCTCATTGCATGCAGTCGTCATGCAGGAGCAACTATTTGTTCCTAGCTTTAGGTCTCGTGTATTGATTGCTGTAGAAGAGTAAACGTCACATCCAGAACTTTGAATGTACATTTGATGAAAATGTTACAAATGAGTTTGGTACTGTGGAAGCAAAATTGTTTAATTTGGCACGAAATTTCATTTAATATCTCAACTGGATTCTAATTTTTTTTATGTACTAGTGCCAAAAAAAAGCACTGCAAATATTTAAAAAAAAAACCTGATGCCCCTGCTAAAAGTTGCTGGGTTGAAAGGTTGGCTGCTAAAACTTACCTATTCTGTTTTTAATGTGAGAACTCTTGATGTAACACTGCTGAATCCAGTCTGAATTTGAATAATGAAACACTCCCATTTGCTCACCAAAAACAAAAGCAGGACCCTATGAGGCAGCCAGTGCAGAATTGAAACCTTCAGTATATTTAATGCTTGGAAATGTTCAGTTCTGCCAACACTAACAATAGTTAAAGAAATCATTAATTTTCATTTTACCACTGTTCTAACTCCTGTGCTTAGAATTTTCCAAAACCAGCAATTGCTAGCCTCAAATTTAATAATTGCAGTTGGAAACTTAAACCTTGGAGAGAAGAAACTTCTATGCAGAAGACAGCTAACTTAGCTTTTTTAAATAAAGGTACTAATTTGGATGTTATCTTTTATTTTGCATTGTTTTAGCGCTTGATGTTTGATATGCCAGTCTTCCACCCACTAGTAGATCCAACAACAGGAGAATTGGATGTAAAAAGAGCATTCACAAAGTGGAGGTTAGTCTACGATGAGCATCCGATTACCATTGCTAAGATTGCATATTTCCACTTTCTAACATGGCTTTGGTCCATTCAAAAACCCTCTTCTGTGCCTTCACCCCCTCAAGATTTAACTAATCCGATTCATTCCTAACCTGCCTTGCTGCTGCTACATCTGTGTAATCTCCTCAATCCTTCCAGATGTGCTGTTTGACTACTTGCAGTTCTGACTTTGAATTGCTTCAGCTCCATAGATGTGAATCTATGACAGATTTTGGGCATTACCGTTCAATTGTCTGCTATAGACTAGTATCAAATTTTGCTTTATAATGCTGCTGTGAAATACCTTGGGACTTTTTTTTATCTATACGGCACCTTTTTTAAAAATGGAATAAGTTAAATTTTTATATAATTGGTTTGAAATGCTGACTAATCTCACGTGTTAAACTTCAATGGGATATTTTATGGTTTGCCTATAAGTATATATGTTTATGTTTTCTATTTTTATAGAAAAATGAAGCAAATTTAGTTAATTTAGCATTGTATTGGTTTCTTTTAAATCAGTCATACTGGCTAAAGATCAGCTTCATCTGCAGGCGCACATGTTCATTTTGAGTGCAAATCCTAAAGTGAGTTGTCTATTTCAAAAAAACCTATGCAATTTCTTATCCCCTCACCCCCAGAAAAGATCAGTCTAGGCTGTACACTTGCATGTGTTTTTCCATAGAGATCCATGAAAATATCTGAAGGAATCTAGGAGGTGGGGGGGAAATACTGTCCCACTGCACACCACCTTCCTGTAGGTTTTTAATAGAAGAAGCAAATGTAAGGAACTTGGTGACTGCATGAATCTTTCTTAAAGCTGTTTTGCTAGGATACTCTTCTTCCTACAGACGGAATCATAATCACATCTGGCAGGTGTTGATGTATGCTCGTCGAGTGTTTTACAAGATTGATACAGTTAATCCCTTGAACCCTGAAGCTGCAGTACTGTAAGTAACAAAATGTTAATGTTAATTTTAAAACAGATCTCTAGGACTTTGCTTCTAAAGGAATGTTTGTTTATAGCTAGGATTTTTTCATTTCAAGAAAAATGAAAAATTTATTCACCATTTTTTATTTCAACTCCAGCCCAGGATGAGTTACATCTTGAGGTAAACTTTGCTGGGACAGTCTACTTTTTTTCTTCTACATCCTTATGTAGGCCTTTAGGACAAAAGCAGACTGCTGTGAGTGCTGCAATACATACAAGTCATGACAGTTCCCTGCATATCTGATGCTGATCCCCAAATGTGACTTTGGCATCTGTTTCTCCGTTGACCACAAGAATGGCAAGCAGGGCTTAGCAGGTACTGCATGATTGGATGGTCTGCAGAGTGTATTATTGAAGGAATCCTGAGCCCTGGCGTTCTTAGCAATCAAGCTGAATTTGTTGCCTTCTGTGGAAAGGAGTCTTAGACCAGAAGACACAGGAGTGGAAGTAAGGCCATTCGGCCCATCAAGTCCACTCCACCATTAAATCATGGCTGATGGGCATTTCAGCATCACTTCCCTGCACTCTCCCCGTAGCCCTTGATTCCTTCTGAGATCAAGAATTTGTTGATCTCTGCCTTGAAAGCATCCAACGTCCCGGCCTCCACTGCACTCTGCGGCAATGAATTCCACAAACCCACCACACTCTCTGGCTGAAGAAATGTCGTCTCATTTCAGTTTTAAATTTACCCCCTCTAATTTTAAGTCTGTGCCCACGGGTCCTAGTCTCACTGCCTAACGGAGACAACTTCCTAGCGTCCACCCCTTCCAAACCGTACATTATCTTCTAAGTTTCTATTTAGATCTCCCCTCAACCTTCTAAACTCTAATGAGTCTTCCCAACCAGTTCACTGACGTTGGTGTCAGGTTGCAGTAATGTTTTGACGTAGCAGGCAGCTGGAATCTCTGCCATTTTTACAAACAGTGTTAAGTATCAGAAGAATTGTGGATGTAATGTGGAGGCATTTGAACGGGAGAAAGAGCAGTTTGAGGTATGAAGAAATAGGTTTTTTGGGGCAGTAACAGGCAGAAACAAAGGTTCTGCCCAGGCAGTCCTGTTTGTGGAGTTTAGGGTGAAAATAGAAACAGGCTGTATGATGTTGGGGGACTGAGCCAGGGGAGATCCTCAGATGAGGTAAGATTTGACAGTCTTGGCTCAAAAGTGAGGGTGCTTCTTTTGATGCTTTGTCAGCTTCAAAATTTCCAGTTCATGGGCAGAGCTGCCCCCATTCACTGCAGACATACAATTCCTTTTACACATTCATCCCCATTGGTATAGTCTTAGGGTTTTCCACTTTCTGTTTTGACAAAAGGTTTAAAAAAAAAAGGCCTGAACTCTCCATTCTCCTCCACTTCTACCATTTTTCTTTTACCTGACCAAGCTCACCTTTCTTTTGAACAACTCTTTAACTCTCCTTTGTTTTGTTCAGGTCAAAGTTGGACACCCACATGGGCCCCAGTTATGCCTGTTTCTTTGTAGTGTACGTGGAACGTTTTGTTTCAGTCTTGCTCAGGGCCCCTCCCCATAGCTTCCTCCAGTACATCAGTTATATCATCAGTATTGCTTCCCCCTCTCTCTCTCTCGTTCAAAAATAAACTTTTCCAGTTCACTTCCAATTTCCATCCTGCCCTTGCCTTCATCTTATCCATCTCCAACTCCTCCCATCCTTTGTTTTTGGGGACAAGCTGGCCACCAGAAATGCAAATGTCTCCATGGCTACCTTTTTGACTAGACATTCTACCCTGCTTCCTGTAAGATCTCCCAGCTTCTTTATTTCTGTTGCAGTGGTCTGATGATACCACCTTTTTTTGCAGGGTTGCCTCAAAAAAATCCACTTTTTTAAAAAAATCAGTGGAGGATTCCCCACTTGTGGTTGAGATGCCCTCTTGTCTGGCCCATCTCCTGCATTTCTACCCTCACCCCTTCTCTTCGCTCCCACAAGGATAACACAGAGCCCCAGCCCTCATTTACTTACCACTGAACAGCGTCAAAGGATTGGAGATATAATTCCCATTACCTGTAATGGGGTGCCACAACCAGACACCTTCCCATCCCCTCTCTTGCCTGTATTTTCAGGAACCATTCCTTCTGGAACCCCTGGACAACTTCTCTATCCTAACACCTTCACACAGATTTACAGAAGGTTTAAAGCCTTTGCATTTAATTTGTTGCTCCTCCTCATGCAAGGGCTCAGCCAAATCTTTCTTTCAGGTGAAGCAGCCATTTGTCTGTACTTCATTTGCTGCTCCTCCAACATTGGAGATACTAAACACAGGTTGGCTGACAGCTTTACAGGCCACTACATTCTGTCTGTGAAAAGGACCAAGAGTTTTCAGCCGCCTGCCACTTCAACATACCACTCTGTTCCCAGGCCAACATTTCTGTTGCAGGCCTGCTGCAGTGTTCCAGTAAGCTCTAAGAACGTCTTATTTTCCACTCTGGGACGCTGGAACCTCTGCAGCTCAACATTGAGTTGATTAACAGTAGAGACTCCCCACTCAATATGACATGGATTGTTGAGGGGGAGGTGCCTAGTTATATATAGCTGCTGTTAATTCTGAGTGACCACACTTGAAACATTATCTGGGGACAAAGTGGAGTTACTGCCAGACCTGAATTTTGTCAGGAGTTTCTGTTTTGTTTAAATCAAATGCTGCCATACTCACTGCACTCAGCAATTCAGCTGTTTTGGCCAAGTTTGAACCAAGACTCTGATTTAAGTTCAGGACCTGGTGAGTGGCCCATGCTGAACCCAAACGCTGCTGTAATGAGCAGGTTATTGCTCAGCAAGTACTGCTTGACAGCACCATTTATAGCACCTGCCATCACTTAAATGATTTGGGAGTGGACTGATGGGGTGTAATCGGTTGTACTGAATTTTGTCCCTGTATTTTGATGTACAGGACATCCTGGGAAGTTTTCCAAATGGTCAAGTAAATGCCAGTGTTTTCTGTCCTTATCACCCTAATGACTGTGCCTGTTACTCTGGAAGTTCTTGCACCCTTGCTGGCCCTACGCTCGGCCATGTAGAGGACAGATCTGCACAAACCCTGACCCTCTGAGTTTGCTCTCCCCTGCCATTCACTGAGGCCCATCATAGAATTTAATTGCTGGTGATTTACTGTCACTAATTCTGTGACCTAGTACACTGAAGTGCCTCCCCAGAATTGATGTTTGGTTCCCCCTCCAACTCCCTGACTTCACTGAATAGTGACCAGTCCCAAAGACTGGCTCACCTCCCTGATCTGACTTGACGTGGATTGCATTTCCCTCAGCCCAGATGGATTTCTTTACAGCACCTTGAAAGACTCACATGTAATCTCCATTGATTGCATTTGACCTGAAGAATCAACTGTGGCTAACCTCTCTGCGCTGTAATCTGACTAGCCCCTTGACTGGTTGAGAGACAATACGACCAGACTAACTGGAGGCCACTGTTATCTCTGTAAAACTCCTTACCTTTGGTTTTCTCCTGTTGGCATTTAGTCCAAGCACATGCAGCATTTGTTGCAAAAAGCTGCACATGCTGTACCTCTGTTAACATGGCACAGTGTCAAATAGTGACATGTCCAACTTCCAACACTTTGCTCCTCAGTGCTGTCTGCCTTATGCTTCTGTACTAAAGCAGACTAGAATCAATGATGGCCAACCTCTAAGCTGGCATTAAAAAGCAGTATGAGACACACAAGATGCCTGACTGCATGCGTGCAGGTAATATAGATATGCAAGCTGTCTGCCCTTTGGCACAACTGACTTACTTCAAACATACAAGCCCTGTTTGGGGTCTGTCGTTCCAAAACAGATGCTAAAAGTCATGATTGAATTGGGCTGAGGCCAAACGTTGGCATGATGCTGGTGGTTTGCTGATGACAAGTTGTGCTTAAAGGATCTTGGAGGATCTATGCTTGTTGACTTCAAAGTCCCTTTGTTCAGAAGAAATTATTCTAAAGTGAGTTGGCCAGCACAGCCATTCTGCAGGTTGCAGTGAATGCTCATGAAATATTACCAGGTACCTGCTATCCATTACCAGTCAAGTTTTTGTGCCATCGACCCTTCTTTGTGGAGAGGCGAGTTGGGTGTGCAATGCAGTGGCACTGTATGCTTATTGCATCGAAGAAATGAAGACTTGTACTGACACTTTTTTGACTCTTGAGTAACGTTATCTTGCTCACCATCTTTCTCATCTCGGATGAAAAAAATCCAGCCTGTGCAATTACTTTCACAGCTATAATTAAGAATAATTGAGTTGTTTGACATGCATCTTGTGTAACAATTATGGGTGTTTGGATTGGACTGTACTCTTCAAAAGATTGTTTGCAGTAAACCTACAAAAATATTGCTAATTATCATGAGTACTTAATTTCAGAGCATTGTTCAGTAAACATTAGTGGGCATGAAATTGACAATTTAACTTGCAATATTGCCAAAATTTGCCTGCACTACAGATGTTGACTTTTGTTTGGGATGTTGTGATGTAATGTCTAACTTCTAATAAGCTGCACAACAATGTCAACAAGTTGTGTAGTTGTGGATGCACAATTCACATTGGATTCCAGGGAAAATGCAGTTTCGTTTGAATCTGGTTGTTGCATGCAGAATATTTTTGCCTTCTAGTAATGCCCGGAAGATTCGTTTAAAGGCAAAGCTATTGTGAAAACCTGAATAAAGTAACTTTCAAAAGCAAACGCTATCAACTTCTATATTTCGCTCTTGCAAAAAGCTGCAGCACAGAGGGATTTGGGGATCCATGTACATAAATTGCACAAAGCGAATGTATAGGTAATAAGGCAGGCGATATGGAGTGTTGGCCTTAACCTTGAAGGAAACTAAGTCCTAAAATAGGAAAATCTTGCTAAAACTATAAAGAACTAGTTAGACCATACTTAGAATCCTGTTAATAATAGTTTCCTGGTCCTTTTTTCTAAGGAAAAATGTACTGGCATGTTGATTTTAGCTATGGAGGGATTTTCTTAGGAGATTGCATACTTTGAGTTTGTATTTTGTCGTTTTCCTGAACTGCAATGTGACCTTAATGAAACACCTTGGGGAACCTGATAAATAGATGCTTAATTGTTGGTCCCTTGTGGGGAGTCCAGGTCCAGAAAGCATAATCTAAGGGCAGGGGTCACCTTAAGACCAATGAGGAGGAATTCCTTCTGGCAGTAGTGAATCTGTGTGGAATGCTTTTCCACTGAGGGCTATTGAGGCTGGCCTAATTATATTGAAGTCTGAAAAAGGCAGATTTTTAAAAATTCTGTAAAGGAATAAAGTGTTAAGGGGCGCAGAGTATGTTTTAAAGTGGAGTTGAGGGTTAAAAGCCAGGCTCCTGTTGAACAGTGGAACAGACTCGATAGGCTGAAATGTCCTCCTTCTCCATCTTATTTGCTTGAGCAAAGGCATTCTGTCAAACTGAACTTTCAAATTTTTTTCCAGATATGAAAAAGATATTCACTTGTTCAAAAGCAAAGTAGTTGACAGCGTCAAACTATGCAACAGTCGACTTTTTGATCAACCTAAAATGGATGACCCTTACGCAATTAGGTAAGATGCACTGAGCTTTGTTAATATCGCTTGTATGAGGTAATGTCATTACAAGCTCATGTTTACTGTGTCCAACTGCTTTTCAAAATGTTGAGTGCTTTGATTTCTGGCTTCTTGATCACATTTGGAACTCTTACCTATTTACATCAAGAGGATTTTGCTTGAATATAATTTTATATCTGTCATGTAAATATAGCCTGGTTGAACCTCACTAAGTATTTGACTAGTGCCAAAATTTGCTGTTTATTTTTACTCTGGTACACTGTCTATTCCTTTTTATTGTTGATATCAAACAACTTCTAAATCTGTGACATAAATTTTTAACCAGTTTAAAGACAACAAGTGGAACATTTCAATTTGGGGCTAAGTTTATAATCAATTAATTAACTAGGTTTCCAAAGTAGAGTTTCATAAGCCTAGCACCTAAATGTGTCTGGTGAGGGCCAGATCCACAGCTCAAAACCTCGTTACTGCCTTAGTTGAAATGGGGACAAAAAAGCAGAATTCTAGGTTGAGAGACTGCTATTGACATTGAGAAGAGTCTTTGACTGTTTTGGGGTATGGCATTATGGCATTCTAGAAGATTGTAGGCAGTAAGAATCAAGCAAATGTTTCCAAGAACTGTAGTTGTCCCGAGCACAGAAAGATGGGTTGGTCTTCAGCTGAAATACCCGGAGTGCTGTAGGTGTTCCTGCAACAATGTGCCTGGCCCAACCATGTTCGCCTGCTACATTTGATCTTTCCATTTTTTTTGTACAAGATCAGAAATGGGCATATCAGCTAATGAGTTCACTGTTTGGTCACAGTTGTAACTCTTGAGCTACATGCATCAAAACAAAAAAACACTTCAAATGCCACAATGACCATTTCCAAAAGGAGGAAATGGTCTCCCCTTGACGACAAACATCAGTGAAGCCCCCACTTTTTAAAAAAATATTCTCTTTTGCTGACCAAAAACACAACTGGGCCAACTACATGTCCACTGGCTACAAAATCAGTACGACATTGACAACAAGGGAAACATTGGCAATATCATGGAATACTGTTTGCTTGCATGGAAAATTGCAGTTGAAGACCAGTTCAGTGCCATCGAAGGCAGAGCAGTCTGGTTGATCTTCCACTCTCTGATGGCTTCACATTGCCACCACTGACCCATCTGCAAGATGTACTGCACCGACTCACCTGTAACAACCTTCCAAACACCGATCTCTACTACCTGTAGAATGACAGGCAGCAAATCTTACACTGTCCTGTCTAGGAATGTATCGTCATTCCTCTCCAGTTGGGTCAAAATGCTAGATTTAACCAGCTCAATTTTATTGAGTGTACCTACTTGACAATAACCACAGAGTTTTGAAAGTGTGGATCACTAACACCCTCTTGTGGGCAATTTATAATCATCCCATGTATGAATTGGAATTACTTGTATGGTGCCTTTTAACATAATGAAATGTATAAAGACAGCATAATAAAGCCAAGAATGAATGAAAACTGTTTTACAGTTGGTCAGATGACAGTGTGGCCAAAGCTTATTCTTTCAGAAGTGTCTTGAAGGACAGAAGTGAGTTTTTGTAAGGAGGCACGTCCAGCCCCTAGTCTAGGTTACTGAAGGCACAACCGCAATTCATGATACATTTAAACTTGGGTGCTCAAGGCAAAAGCTATTCAAGGATGTTGTGTGGAAACCTACTCCAAGACCTCAAGGTTGAAATTCTAACCCTTGTGTGAATTTTTGGTAAACTGGCCTATAACTTCTCATGGAAATGTACTGGTTTTTCTTGAAAAGCTTTTCACCATGGAATCCTGCAATACATGAAGAAGCCAGAGAGAAGATGTTGACTCCAAAGGTAAATTCGTTTCACTTTCTGCAATAGCGATACTTCTTTTTAAAAAGAATGTCTACCTGTCACTTTTTTTCAGTCAGGTTTACCACTGCCCATGGCAAGCATCTTGAGCAGACTTCAAATCAAACTCTTCTGATATTTAGGATTTTGTGAACTGACGTTAATGTTATTCAGTGGGAACCTGTTTGGTGAACTGTGTTGAGCACTTGGTGTTTTCAGTTTGAGTTTTTGATTGGAAAGCAAAAGCAGCTAACTTCTGCACAAGCTCTCCAGCTGGTCTCATTGCTCCAAGTTCTTATTTTTATTTCCCTGACTATGTTCCTAAAGATCTTTCCACCACTACTAATAAACTGGCTACCCTAGCTTGTGAAAATTTGACCACAGGATCTCAATACCTGCCCTTCTCTGCATAGTACTGAATTTTTTTTTGTTGTTCCACAACCTCTGGTTGGTTACTTGCCTAGCTGAATATTCTGCATACTCTTCAGATCTTTTCAATAATGGAAACAGCAGTTTGGCTATTACGACTTCATCCATGTTGCTGTTCAGCGGGTGTATTGACAGCAGGGGTTGGGCAGAAAAAGTTAACTTTGTGGACTTATTTCTCCCTTTGTTCAAGATTTTTAGTTCCAACAAAACTGTTGTGACCTTCAACAGTTTTTATGCCTAGATCCCCACTCAGAAGGGAAATTCAAAGTCTTGGTACCTCTTTCAGCTTTCTGAGACCTTTTGAAAATTTTTAAAGTCTCCTGCACCAAACATGGCCACCTGTTCACCTCCCTCCTTAGCAAATTTTGCTTTATAATTTCTTTGAAGTTTCAGATTTCTGTAATGTTAAACAACTGCAAGATGCCGATCTTGCATGTATCTGCATTTTCTGTCAGGCCCACTATAGCTTTCCTCCCAATTTTTTAGCATTTACTCCAACTGTGGTTTTTATCTTTTTTTTTCTGTTTTTTTTCCTCTCTACAGTCAGTATAAAATGTTTCAGGACACTTCCATTGCATGATAGATTACTTTGTTTTAAAATATTCATTTTTATTTTGTGGCATTGTACCTGACTTAAGTTATACTTTGTATTTGTGGTGTACATTCTCTTCCCCCCCCGCCAACAGGGGCAGATTCTAATAAATTTCTCTTTGCCTAGAGGAAACCTGACGATCAGAACAAAAGCATGCACATGGCTGGCCTTTCCTGGGTAAAGCCTGGTTCCACACAACCTTTCAGCAAAGATGAAAATACTATGCAAACCTAAGGCATCCTATCAACACCACACGAGGCACTTTTTAACCTGTGAAAAATGGACCAGGTTAATTAGAATATAACTGTTGGTGCACATGTCGGACTTTATTTTAGCAGTGACTGTAAGATTATATATAATTGGAACTGCTGAAAGATTGGGTTTTTTGTGTGTAGAATACAACATTTTAAACTAGTATTCAAATTCAACTTTTAACTGAAGGTTTGTAAAATTTTTCATTTTGAAGACCTTTGTCTATACTACTTAGGTAATCTTGGCAATGCAACAATCGATTTTATGTTGGGATGGTTAAGTGAATTAAATGGTATATCATAAAGATGACACTATTTCATAGTACTGTTATGACGTAGAAATGTTTTCATGTTTTGGGGCTGGTCTGTAGAGATTAAGGTGAGTTTAGCCATTCAAAAATTCAATCCCAAACACACACTCATAGTATGACAGTATTTAGCAGTTTTCATAAGTCACTTGGGTTTTCTATTGTAAATATGTTGGTGTATAAATTTTGTAAATAGCTTGTTACCCTATTAGCATTTTGAGGTGAAAGTAACAGTAGTCCACTGGCATACAGGTTTGGAAAAGCTGATCTGTGCCAAAATAACCAACTTGGTACAGCAAGCTTCAAGTTTTTTGTAATTTCAGTGGTCCTTATATACTGTATGAATGTATAAAGTAATTCAAAGAAGTCTTCTCTTCCACTATTAAACATTATCATGTTTATAATTGTGCAGTACAACAGCATATTATACGTTATATGCTGCTTTGGATACCAAAATTAGGGTGAATTTTAAGGGAAAATTAGCTGCTGGCGTACAAACTGATGTCATAGTGGCTTAATCCTTAAAATAAAGACAAGCTAAAACGGTACCAACCACTTGAATGTATTTGCCATGTGTCTGTGGATGCTTTTGATATGTCATGTCACGTCCTGTTAAAATAACCCATGTAACCCTTTAGTCTTGGACACATTTGATAATACCATCATAAAGATTATTCCAGTGTGTGGTGTTTGTGGTATGCTGATTTGCTGTAGTTCTGTGTGCTAACTCCCAGGTGTATTGTATATCTCATGGCTTTGGCTCAGCTCCCATATGATCCTTTTTCACTTCTTTTTATTACATTTTTGTTATTTGGGAGTGTTAACTCCAAGTAAATTTTTTTCCTTCTGTTAATTTAAAACAACTTCTTTGTTTGTTTATTTGTTTGTTTTTGTTTTTGTTGAGGTCTACCCCCACGCCAATCCTAGGCCAAATTCTTCAAAGTTTTCCCCCAGAGCACTTTGGCCTATGCCTGATTTATTCTCTATCCACTTTCGAATTTAAAAACAAAAGAACTGTGGATGCTGTAAACTAGAAACAAAAACCAAGTTGCTGGAGAAGCTCAGCAGGTCTGGCAGCATCTGTGAAAGGAAAAAAACTGTTAAAGTTTCGGGTCTGGTGACCCTTCCTCAACAGTTTATTCCTTCCCAGATACTGCCAGACCTGCTGATCTACTTCTGACAGTCCAGCAAGTGAAGCTTTTCTGAATACACCATCACTTCAGTTGAGTGTTTTACTACTTAGTCCTGCTGAATGTTTATTTACTTTACCATCTCTGCCAACTGATAACTTCACCCAAAGTGTGACACTGTGTTCCACTTGTGCAAAATTTAACCATGTAGTTTTGTTTGTAGAGAGCTCTTAATTTTGTTTTAGATAAGATTGCAATCTTTTAGTTAAAACCACTACTTATTTAATACTGCCCTATCCTTTCTTTCTTAACCTACTCATCACCAGCCTTCATTGTTGGAGTCACCTTTTTCGTCTGGTTGTATCATCCATGCCATCATACCCCATTTTGCCTGGAAATGGCACTTAATTATAATTCCATATGCAAATCCTCTGAGATGGATTACTATGAAATAATCGAGTCCCTCAAATTGAGACTTGCAGTTAGTCCAATTACAGTTGAAATAGAAAATCAGATGGCAAAAGTTCTGACACCACTAAAGTTCAGATTTCACAGAAAACATTTTAGACTTAAATGCAAAAGGTTTATAGCAGTAGTTGACCCAGAACTAATTGACTTTACTGGAAAAGTTGGGTCACCAATGTCTAGCAATATTATCATTTATAATAATTACTTTTTATATGCACGTGCATCTAGGACTTGTCTCAACCAGAATCAGCAGTGTAATTTCCTTGTTTTTGCCTTTAAATTTGCAATCTATAGCAGGATGATCAACCACTTGTGTGGTTAAAACAGCAAAATCCAGTTGTGTAGCAATACATTTTCTATTTTTCCAACTATTTGTAAGGGATATGTTGGATGAAAAATGCCTGTCAAATAAGGAAATTGTACCTGGCTGATTGTACAGGTAAGCAATTCCACTCTCTACAGTGGATAAAACTACATCTGTGAATATAGGTTTCAAGCCTGTAAATACCAAATCCAGGATTTTTCCTTAACTTTTTTTGCACTTTTGTATTTTCAGTTGGTGATTTCCTTTCTGTGAAATGCTGCTTAGTGTTTTCCTGTTTGCAGCTAAGTATAATTTTAAACTTTAATTAGGCATGGTGAATGCAGTGCTTTTATTTCCCAGGAGGTTCATGAAATAAAGCAGAAAATATTTAGCTGCTCAGCAGGTGAGTTACCATCTGAGACTCATTCATTGACTTGACCTGCACCTGAAATATATTCTCTCTGATTAGCTATCACTACCTTTTTTTAACTTTTTGTTTTGCTTCAAATATCTTTTCACTTTTTAGTACTTATTTCAATAAAGTTGATTGCTCAGTTGCTTTACAGTTTTTGATCCACTTTTCCCATAACTACTTCATGGTCTGTACAAATTTTAATACGGTTTTCTTTTCACTTACAACTGGAAATAGCTCTTAGAATCCCTACAGTGTGGAACCAGCCCCTTCAGCCCAATAAGTCACATTTGACTCTCTTGAGCGTCCCACCCAGACCCCTTTTATAACCCACCTAATCTACATATCTCTGAATACTGTGGGAAATTTTGAGCATGGCCAATCCACCTAGCCTGGAAATCTTTGGACTGGGAGGAAACTGGAAACCCACAGTCATCCAAGGAATTGAACCTGTGTTCCTAGTGCTGTGAGGCAGTGGTGCCAACCACTGAGCCACCATACTGTCGGTTGATGGCTAATGAAAATGTTTTCTTGTGCAACTGAGTCACATATGAAACACTACAAAATGAGTTCTGTGATGCACAGACTGAAATGTGGAATTATTCTGCTGTTTCAGAAATCGCAGAATATAAGTGTAAACTGTAGCCATTTTGAGTGTACAGCTTATGCTTAATCTTAACATTTTTTTTTCTGTGACAACTCCCTTTTTAATAAATCGATACTGACAAAATCTGGTTTAGAAAACAAATTTCATGTTTCAAGTTTTCACCTTTTACAAAGTGGTGCAACACAATGACAAGCAGACATATATTTAAAGTGAACAAGTTATAATTGGCATAAATTAAATATCTTTTGCAGCTTAATGATTTCTGAAGCAAGTTAAGATTTTTGGCTACCTATCGAAATGACCAGTCATTTTGCAGTAATTCCCATTTTTGAGTTCCATTCATTATTGGAAATTTCTCTATAATTAACAGAAGAGATGATGCATCTTCCATTTTTAAACCCTCCTTGCAATCTTGTAAAATGTACTGCAAAATTCTTTACTGAGAAAATGGGTTGTAGCTTTCATACTAAATATGTAACCACATCAATTTAATAACTTTTTAATGCTTATTTTGCATTAATTTTAACATCAAGTTTACAGAATGTTAGAGAAAGAGCATGTGTGTCAAAACTTTCTTTTGATTTGAGTGAGGTTGCAGTGTATCAAGTTGTTTCACATTTGTTCATGCAGCTGTGATTGCAGACTTTTTTCCAACCGGTTCAGAGATTATGACACCAGGGCATGAGAGACTTGGCACAAGGACCTTCTGACCCAGAGATACGAAAGTTCCATTTGAGTCTCACATCCAAAATTAGTTATTTAACCAAAGAGTCTGCGCTGTATACTTGGGTCATTTGTGAACATGGTCACTTCCCAATTTTGCTCTCCTGCCCCAACAAGAATACATGCTACTTCCATACAAAAAACAAAATTTGCATTTCGTTGATGAGAAAACAAATTTTGAACTTTGTAAAAGAGAATTTTTATTTTTGTGTATTTCCTAACAACTAAATTGAAGTGTTTATAGGCAAAGATCTGGAAATAGATTGTGTAGTTGCAGTTGGTTAAAACCAAACTTTGTTCAGAGACTTGTCAACCTCATTCATTTAAAATATTTTGACTGAAAAATGTTTAAATATGAATCTCTCATGTAAACTATGTTCCAAGTATTAAAATATCTTGGATACAATTTTCCTTATGGCTTCCTGATTTTCCCCACTGTAACAGCTATGGAAACTGAAATCCACACTTTCATTATTTGTCATGTTCATTCCATAGTAATGGAGGGAGACCATATGTTCCAGCATAGTGATTATTGTTTCACCTCTTGCTTGCATTAATCAGTGATGGACTGGCTGTCAGATATTTCAATCAGGATATTAAGTATTTCATTTGCTTGTATGATTATGCCTCATCTTCTGTTGGAGCAGAACAGCTGGATTGCTGCCTCCGGTTGGGTGAAGCATTGGTTGCATTGGCTGCACTTGAATTCTACTCTTAATTTGCTAGTTAGTGTTGTAATCAACAACTTGTGTCAATTGACAATGTTCAAGAGCTTTAATGTTAAAATACTTCCACTTAACTGAATCCAAATATCTCTACTTCCAGGTTTTGATCTGCTGTCAGCAGAGGGCATCATTTGGTTTGATTGCACATTGATGAAATATTGACAATTGCCTGAACTGAATTCATGTCTAATAGTACACTTTGTAATTTCAAAATGCATGGGTATGGAACACATTCTGGCTTGATGAATGGACTTTGTGATCACACTTTAATTGTGCTTGTTCTGTCTTTGAATTCAGTGGAATTCCTGAAGTGTGCACAACTTTTAAATAATTAGCCACTACATTTGTTAATTAAGTGCAGATTCTGCCACATTCACTTGCAAAGGTGGAGAAAGATTATTTGTTAGAAACTGCCTCCAAATAGCAAACAGGTTAATTGTTACGTGACCATGTTTGAGATATCTGTTTGATATGTGGGAATGGGACTGTTGACTGTCATGACTGAAATTGAGAATTTTTATTATTGTGCCCTAACATCATGAATGTGCATTGGATCATAACCAGAGTGGGATAGAAAGAAAGATCCTTTAATTCCCATCCAAAGGATAGGAGAAGGCAGCAATCCAGGCTGAGAGGTATGCTGAAACATGTAATGTTATGGTTTGTAACTGGTTCTTGTCTAGTCCATGTGGTGATGAGGGTGAGCCTGCTACATCTAGCTGCTTCAGCTAAGCAATGGCCCAGGTGACCTGATGTCCTGTGGCAAAGTTTACAGGCACTCAGCCACCAGCCCCAGCCTGGTGATCATGTATATTGCCTAGACCAGCCCACTAGCCAATTTCACAGCAGCCATGTTGCAGGGAACTGCAATAAGATCAACGGATTGTTAAAGCTGGGTAATATATGGTGCTTTATGTAAGATTTTCAGTTTCTCAATCTCCTGAGCATTGTAGTGATGACAATCAACAAACTATATTATTCCTTTTACAAGGCAACGTGAGTAAAGAATTCTGAAAGGATGGAGAGACTTTTTTAAAGTCTATTTGATCATCTTTATAAACCAAACTGATACACAAACTTTTATGTTTTATTATCTTAGTGAAATTAACATTCAACTCTATGTCCAGATTTTATTTTGAATTACTTGTCACTATTCAGGTCTAATGCAAAGTCACCTTGAATCATGTGACTGTTTCCATTACACTCTCTCTCTGGTATGGATTTGATTTGAACTCCTGATCTGTGGATTGGCACTGAGCTTTTTTGTAATCCTATACATGGTTCCTATTTCCAAATGATTTAATTGCACTTGGAGTATATTCAACCCATCTGATGAAAACATCACCATGTATTCTGTTCAGCTAGAATAATTCCTTCTGCACTATGAAGTCTTGCTCCTGTTTACTTAGTCAATACATGAAAGTACATTGCTTCATGGGGAATGTTAAGGTTTTTTAAACAAAATGATCAAATACAACCAGCATGTAGCTATGAGGATATTCCCTTCAAATGTTTAGTCTACTGCTTCACGGTCATTATTCGTCTCTATGTATTTGCACTTAGTGCATCAGTAACATACTACTCATCCTAATTATCCTAACCTTTCAAACTAACTGAACACAAGACGGTTGCCAATTCTGTGCACACCATAATAGCAAGCATAACATATGTTAGCGCACAAACTTGTGTACATAATACATGGCCTCATTTTGGAATGCTGTGCTGAGTTTCTTCCACAGTGTTGCAAAAGTACAACACGAACTTTTTCTTGTCTTGATGGATTTTTATAGTTTTTAATGCTTTCAAATACCCAGTTAAAATTTTCCACATGAAAGTTAATGCTGTAATTAAATTTGGTATGATGTGCATGCTGTTTTAAGCCTGCTTTGAAAGCTTTTAAAATCAATTAGAAACACTTCAATGCTTCAACAATCTTTACCTAAAAATCCACTCTCTGCCTTCAACTGGCAGATTTTTGTGGAGATGGGTGAGAAAAGCTCAAGTAACTTCTCAAAGCATCAGAATCTCGGTCCCTTGCAATTTGACTTCCTGCAGCGTTCAATGCCTGTATAACCTTCACAGAAGCTTTAAACTTAACTGTGTAATGTTTTGTAGCTTGCTTTTCAGGTTGAGATTAAGGAAGGCAAACTATTCACAGCAGCTGAGGTTGACACCCCATACTGGATCAGTGAGATCCTCTGTCATTGGCTACATCCTGCAAACGCCTATACAATGCAGTGTGATTCTCCTGACAGATCCTCTTAGCTGGTAATTCATTGCCTTCATCCAATGACAATCCACGCTTCTTGGTTGGTGATTCACCAGACTTAATCATGCTGTTGATGTCTCTCAGTCTCTGAAGATAGAGAATTTAAAATAACATTATTTTTCTGAAGTGTAATTAAAAAGGTTATTTTTAAAAAAACATTTAAACAGATGTTGAACACTTGCTACAAGGATAACGGAAAGGAATAATTTAGAGTGTAAGACACAAAACAATGGCACAGATTTAATGGGCTAAATTAACTTGGTCTAATGACAAGTAGTTACTTTTTGTTTTCTGAAACATGCCCAAGGATTACTTGTTTCTCACCTAAGCTTTAATCTTGCATCCACTGTGTAACAGAAATTGGTTATACGTCTCTTCATAAAAGCACTTGCTCCTGTTTTTGTGTTTTGCTTGCATCTCAAATTTTTAATAGCCAAATGAATTTGTTATCCTAGAAAATTACCTAGTTCTTTAAAAGTCCTCTGTGAAGCTAGATGAATACAGCAGGCCAAGCAGCAAGGCCTAGACCCTTCAAAGAAGGGTCTAGGCCTGAAACGTCAGCTTTTGTGCTCCTGAGATGTTGCTTGGTCTGCTGTGTTCATCCAGCTTCACACTGTTATCTTGGATTCTCCAGGCTGCTTGCTTTTTTTGCCTCTGTCCAGAATAACATGTTACTAGAGTAAAGTTCTTCAGCACACTCAAGGAGAGTTGCTCACAGTTAGGACTTGAGCCTGGACATCACTTTGTCTTTCAGAAGCTGACAAAACTACAATCAGGCATCCTTTTTGACATTCTGTCTGAGTACAGAGATCCCTTCTTCTCTGGCCTTTCCTCCAGCTAGGATTTCTCCAGTGTTGTCTAAGAGCTTGAGTGCTCTAACTCAGCTGGTCAAGACGGTTCAAGAATTGCCAACGAATCCACTTTATGCCTTCACTGACTTTACCTACATCTCCAGGAAAGTTGTATCTGCTCGGTGCTGGATTGGTAAAGCTACAGGTGCACCTCTTCAGGATTTCCAGGCAAGTTCAAATTGTGCTAATTTAAGCTTTGTTGCAGGCAAGAACCAGAATTTGTCATGGGCATGTCTTACTTGCACACTACCACTTTAAGAACTTGTCTACATCCTTTCATGCAAAAAAAACTCCATTTGTGATTGCAAACTATAGGATTGAAACAAATCAAATATAACCAGTGTAACATGGGTAATTTAGAAACTTTATTATTGTAGCTTACCTTTGATGGGCTTTTGCTAAAACAGTAAAACATTTTTTCTCTTGGTGAGACTGAGCCCCCATTCTTGTGAGGTGATATATAAATGGAGTGGTGCTGAGAGAGTAAGACCCTGCGTGGTGATCCTGTCCTTACAGATGGGAAGGGTGATAAAGATGGAGCTTCCTTCTGTACAAACAAACACGTTGTTCAAATTCATCCACATAATTACATCAGTGTCACATTAGTTTTTTCCCCTTTTTAGTGACCCTTTAATTTGCACCATTTTATAGCTTTTATCTTCAATTCTATTAGAATAGAACTACAATAATGCTGTCTTGTGTTTATAAGTAACTTCCAGAAAACGTGCAGTAGGAATTGGGATATCTGTCAGTGATTACTGCTATGGAAATTACAGCAAAACTGTCTGTTTAAAGTCTTTAAGTGTGATAAAGACATCTGAATAAATAAATGTTCACACTAGTACTATAGGAGTATTCTATATTTGGAGTTGTGGTTTTTTTGGGGAATGAGAATCTAATGTCATTGCTGTTAGATTTCACTATTGGTCTTGCTCAAGATTTTGAGCACTTTATCAATACCGTGCGTATCCTTTTCATCTAGTACACAGTGAAAGATATTTTTTGTTTCCTTAAGATTCCATTTAGTGAATGAAGATGTTTTATGAAATTAATATCCCCATCATCTGAGTGAATTATACATGGTCCAATGCTCTCTGCTAGTACAATTTAAACAAAATACAAGGTTAAAAATTGCCAAACAGGATAAATTGTGATGTGTGTTCTTACTGTTCTTGATCTGCTGTCTTGTATTAGCATGGAAAACATTGCCAGATACCAGAGGGCAAAGAATTTGCATAGGGATTTCTTTTTGAAGAACCCAGCAGACAAACATCCTGGAGCAGCTGAAACTAATGTTAAGTAGTTTTCAGATATGTGAATGCTTCCCATATTCTGCTTCTGCATGAAGTTAGGTACATGTTACTGTTGCATGTGAACTGGGTGGGAAATAAATACTGGTGTAACATAGGACAACAACCATTGTCAGAGTTTGGGTTTACTTTGTTCTGCTATTTTTCTCTGATTTAGCTAGTATACCAAGAATAACTTTTTTGCTTTTACTTTTACTGTCATGGGATATTTTACATTCACCTGCTAGGTCAGGCTAAGTTTCAATTTTAATGTGTCTGATAATGTACTAAACACACTGTTGCACTGAAACGTCAGCCTGGATTTTTGTGATTATTCCTTGAATTGACAAACTTCTGATCCAAGATAAGACTATTGTAACTGTACAAATCCTATAACACCACACTTTAAGTTTTAAACTCCACTTGTACAAGCTACATCTTACCCCATTCTCTGCATTTGATGAGGAATATTTCAATGCAAATGCTTTGACTCTTCTGATGTAGATATTATTGTAGAATTGAATGAGATCACCCCTCTCCTCCTCTTCCATATCACTGTTTGCTCCAGCTAGTCGAGTTGGGGTAGGTGGTGCACTGTTAGGTTGAGGTACAGGCAGTGTACTGCTAGACCTCATGTTTGGGCTAGAGTCTCTGCTGGCTGTGTAAAACAAAATGGTTATTTTGTTGCACAAAGACATTTGTCTTTCAAAAACCTAGTTACATGTTAGTAATACCAGTAGCATGACTGGAGTAGGTGAAAGATCCTAGGATGGGGCATGGGGGGGGGGCGTGCTAAGAGAGAAAGGGATTTTATAGAAAAAGAAAAATGTAGCTTTTTTCCAGTTGAGTTGAAGTGTTGTAACCAAAAGGTGTCTGCACCTTTTTTGGCAGAAATTTGTCAGGCACTAAGAATGAAAAATGTGTGAAACTGCATGAGAAGGCCAGCAAGGTTAAACTGATGTCAGGGCAGCATTGTAGCTCAGTGGTTAGCACAACTGCCTCAGCACCAAGGATCCATGTTCAGTTCCAATCTGACTGTCAATCTGTGTGGAGTTTGCACATTCCTCCCCATGTCTGCATGGGTTTCCTCCTACAATCCAAAGAAGTGCAGGTTAAGTGGATTGGCTGTCTGAGTTCCAGGATGTACAGATTAGGTGATTTTTAGCCATGGGAATAGGGTTTTGGGTGGGGGGGTGGGGTCAGCATGGAGATGTTGGGCCAAATGGCCTGTTTCCACACAGTGCTGGGTGTCAAGGTGAGATTCTTAAGCAAGGGCAAGTTGCCCACTTAATAGATTATTGCCTGCAAATAAATGTCACTGTTAATGTAGCTTTCTGTCTTGCCATCTGTTAGAAGCCAACTAGACCCTGAAAATTCCTCCACTGGAATTGAGGAATTCCAGCTCCAAAATAGCCTTGCTGTTAATCACCAAACAACATGGATTCACTCCATGGTGACCAGCCCTATGCACCCCACATCCATAGGCATCCAACATGTGCCAGCCTCTAAGATGGCACTTGTGTGCTCTGGCACACGTGGTCAGGTCATGCATGGGACCTGGGTGGTTTCGTTGACTTTTTAGCATATGTTCACTTTGAGCCTATCTCGATGCTTACCACATCACCACTGGTCTTGGTTTTGCACATTGCTCCTCAGATGTACTAGGCTTACTGTACTGCCTTGCTGATTTTGGCTCAGTGACAACCCTAAGCTTCTGCAGTCCTCAGCTGAGACAACACTGTGCCAAGATGCATTAACTGAAGGCTCTCCAGTCAAGGTCAGCCTCTAAAACTAGTGCAGGAACCTGGACACCAGTCAGTTGGTCAGAGGTCCGAGTCAAGATCTTCCCTCTTTAATGGGTGAGGAGCTGGATGTGGGGCACCTCCCCCGCCCCCCACCACCACCCCACACACCTGTCTGATAGATCTTATTGAATGGCGGAGCAGGCTTGGTGGACTGAATAGCCTACTCCCTGTTCCTATGCCTCTACCTGTATGCCTAATTGTAGGTGGTTTTACAACTGGATTGAGAGACTTTTGAGTTAAAGTGGGTGGCACAGCTGTTCAGTGCATGTGTAAGATCTCCTGAGCAAGGAGACAGGCAGCAAAGAGCACATGTGGGACAAATATCTGGGATAACAAGGTGCAGAGCTGGATGAGCACAGCAGGCCAAGTAGCATGAGAGGAACAGGAAGGCTGACGTTTTGGGTCTATGCCCGAAACATCAGCTACCTGCTCCTCTGCTTTCATCCAGCTTTGCACCTTGTTAGCTCATTCTCCAGCAGCTGCAGTTCCTGCTATGCCAGGAAACAGCTAGAGGCAATTCCAGACTAGCAATGCTTGTCCAGATTCACAACAGCTTTCTGAAGATGTTCCTGACATCAAGGATATTCCAGCAGTGATGAGTTGCTCCAGAAACAGTGAGTGGTAGAATGGAGTTAGAATCAAGTGAGGGGCACCATAGGGATGGTAGGTAGTTTTGAGACCTGCTTGGTAAGACATGGGAAAATATGCTAGGATTTGCAGTCAACTTTTCTATGAAACGTAGCCCATTGCCTTGCCATCTAACTGCAAGAGTGGGGAAGTTAGAAAAAGATGTGCAGGAATAGGTGAAAGAAATGGACAAGGCAGTGGGAGGCATGATAAATTAAGCAAAAAATTGAAAACAGAGTATAAAACACCAGACACAGGTGAAACGAATCAGCTGCAACTGGGCCCAATACTTAGCATGACTGTTAAATCAAGGTTCTTGTCAGCTATATCAGTTCATGTCTTCAAACAGAACTAAATTAATTTCACAGTTGACTTGATAGGATTACACCTCTTTATGCATAAATTAACTAAAACGTATCTCTGGAGACAGCAGAATCAAAATGTACAAGCTCTGAAAACTTTAGGGTATTATGGTATGTGTATAAACCTGCACAAAGGTAGAACAACATATAAATTGTCCATTTTAAGCAAACCTTTCCTTTTTTTTTAAGGCAAGTTGATGTGCCATAACACAGAAACAACAGTACCTGTGGATAGGAAAGGAGAACATGTTTGAAATACTTACTCCTGTCTCTGCTAGTCTCAGTTGGTGAGCCCTGGCGACCACTACTGTCACTACTGCCTGAGGTCCGTCTTCTCCGAGCTTTTAGCAGCACACTTCTGTAAATCTAAGGAACAGTTTACCTTTTTGAGATTGCAGTAATGTAAAACATTTTAACAAAAGCCTTTTTAAAGGGTTAAAAAAAATTGACCAATGGACGTGGGTAGGACTTACTATTTGCGTGCAATCATACCACTAAACACCATTGCCTATCACTATGAACAATCTACCTCCTTACTCTTTGATAATTCCCCTTGTATGTATATGGTTTGATCACTTCTCCTAACACCTCTGATTTCTTCAAGATACAAGAAAATGCTTTTATCCTCCCTATATATCGTGTAGTCTGTTTTTCTTGGGGCTTGCCACCTTCCTGCTTGCTAATATCAGGATTAGCACAGTCTGTGCTGTTCAAACTTTACTACTGTTTTCATTTTAAACTGCAATTACTCCAATCTTCCTCTTAATACCACTTCAAAACAAAACATACAACATCTGTCTGACAGATGAAAAATAAACTAGAAGAGATGTAGCAGTGTGGAGCTGGAGGAACCCAGCAGGCCAGGCAGCATCATGAGCAAGAAAGTTAATGTTTCTGGTAGGGATACTTCTTCAGAAATGGGGAGGGAAAAGGGAGCTGGGAAGTAAATAGAAATTCTGAAGAAGAGTCTCTACCTGAAATGTCAACTTTTCTCTCTGCTGTCTGGCCTGCCATGTTCCTCCAGCTACATCTCTTCTAGTTTATTCTTTCTCTTTACCACAACCATGGATTTTTCATTACACTGTGCAACAACTGACAAGCTGTTAGAAGTACAGAGCTATCAATTTATTTTTTTGTTTTATTATTTGATTGCGATTAAAATCTTAATACTGCACATTGGTGATCTAAATTGAAAAAGATTGCTGGAGAAAATTTAAATAGATCTAGCAGCATGTTTCCTGCTTTTCTCAATCTTGGGTCTTTGCAAATATTTGCAATGTTTTGTGATTCTAGTCAGCCACTTTTTTTTAAACTAACATCTTAAATACCTTTGTGACATCTGCAAGACAGTAAAAGGTGTTATAGCTGTCAGAGTATAGTCTTCATCCTTTAATGTGTAACACTGCTAAATTTAATCTAAAACCATCCTACTTCTATCCTAACATTACTGAAAAGGGACTAGAAAGTGGGTCTTGTATGTAAATCTCTGAATTGTTCATAGCAAAAACTGTTTTTGGGTTTAAAAAGTAAGTTGCTCCCTATTTCTATACTCCAGTAGGCAAGAGTTTGTAAATGGCTGCTGCTTCACTGAAATGGCCATTTTCTTTTGAAACTTAATGCTGGTTAGCTGGAAGGATAAGCACAACTTAATGTAATTTTGTTCTCATTCAGTGTTCATGCATGCATATTTCCCCTACTCCTCAAAAGGTAATGATCAGGGGTAGAATCCCAGATTGTTTGAGGATACTGGGCCAATAAAACAACAAAAGGGAAAACAATGATTTCAGTTGGGATGTCATTAAAGATGATACAGGCTCCTAATCAGATTTGCTTGGCTGTTAATTACTTAATGTATAAAGGCACTGTTGCCTCTCAGTGCCAGGGACCTGGATTTAATTCCACCCTTGGGTGACTGTCTGGGTGGAGTTTGCACATTCACCCTGTGTCTGTTTGGGTTTCCTCCCACAATCCAAAGATGTGCAGGCTAGGTGGATTGGCCATGCTAAATTGTCCATAGGGATGTGTAGATTAGGCGGGATGCTCTGAGGGTCGGTGTGGACACTAGAGATTCTGTGATCGTCAAAACCACTCTGATAGTTTAATGATCAAGCATCAACACTAACTTCTTGGGCTAGGAGTTGGATTTCTGTATTTTTCTAAGTGAACAGCCCACTGGTCTTCACCTGAAAAGTCCATCCTGTCCATCTTCACACAGTCCCTGATAGCATTTACAAAAGTCACTGATAGTTACAACTGTTTTAGCTTACAAATGTGCACTTTATAGTTTGTGTTTTAAATAAATCTGTTTCAGTTACATCTAAAACACATGAACTAACATGGAAAGAATGTAAATGTACTGCCAGTGATTTTTCAAATATTATTTTCCCAGGTGTCAGTCTTTTGTGCTTGTTATAAGAAATAAAAGCCAAAATAAACTGTTTCCAGAAATGTGAAACCTTTAAAGCACTACGTGAACTGAAATAATTCCCCCAAAGGCTCAAACTGATGAATAAAAACTATCTCACAAGACTCACTGTCCTTTCAAAACATACAAAATATGCCTGTGTGAAAACACTCGAGTCATTAAACATGTTTTAGATAATTACTAAAATGTTAATGCAGTCCTCAACTAATAACATCAGTTTTTGGTGAAAGTAAAATACTTTATACTTAAATAGCAGAATTACAGTGCAATTGGTAAATCATTAATTTCAATCAAATTTAAGTTGAAATATCCATAGTCTTTGCCTGAAGCAGTAAAGCAGGAGATTGGAGTCTAATTCAATTTTTAAAAAAAACTCAATCCAAATTTCATGCTGATTAAACTCATGGTTCAAAATCATAAACTAACACGAATAATCAGGTTGGATGTTAAAATAATTAAAGCCACATCTTTTAATTTTGTTCTCTCAGGTTTTTCCTTTTTTAAGTTCTCCTACACAGAGCAGATTGGTTTTGGAGCTCACCAGTCTGACTGGTAATTCAATATAACCCACAAGCCTCTGCATAAACACTGCAGTATCATATTCAGGATGTGTCATGCTGACCTCAGACCAGTGCTTTAGAGGGTAATTTAACGAATGGCAAAAGGAGATTTCTTTCTCAACAGTGGCTATTCTGAAGTTAAGCAGAAGTTAAATTAGAGGATGGAACTCTTGTTGTAACTTGCCAAAAGACGTTTGTGTTAGCAAGCCTAGTAACTGACTGCTTTGTAGTCCATATGGTTTATAAAATTGAGTATCCTTTGTGAGCTAGTGCAATGTAACTCTAAATAGAATACTCGTTCACCTTTCAACTTTGGGAGGAGCATAAAACTTTATTATGGATTCATCGATACAATTTTAAAATTATTGTGTTAAAATGAGCCTCCTCTCATCCCACCAAGTCTATGGCAGTGAGGTTTAATTGTACACTAGTTGGCTTAAGTAATTTTTATCCTGGTATAAACTCTAGCAGATAATACAAAGAGAGCCAAGTCTCTGGAAAACATCACGTCTCTGCCTGAGAAGCCATTCTAATGGAGCCTTGTTTTAACCTCTCACACATATAGATACAAGTAGTAAAACCACTGGTAAACTGGACAACACGGTGAGATCAGGCTTTGAACAGTGATGTCTGTTTTCTACCTCCAAATTGGTAAAATGGTATGTTTTGTCTTTTTCCTTGAAATACAAGGAATATCTTTACACTTCTTTTGTGGTGACACGACTGGTGTGGTATTCTTTTCTTCAAAGACTGTCTGTACAGTTTTATAAAACACAAGTTAATTTTGCTAAATTGAGACTGAGGCTCAAGGTCTCGAAATAGGTGGCACATCCCAACAATTTATTGAATAGGCTGTACTCAACCCCCTGCTATTACTATGCATAAATCCCAATTTAATACCCTTTGACATTTTATACAAATATGTTCACAAAACTATTACAGAATTTTGTGCATTTGTTTTTAACAATTGGGATTACTATGCACACTTAATTATATTTTCTCAGGTGTAATGTTTAAAGGAAATATTTTGTTTGCCATATTGCACTACAAAGGCTTTGGATACCTAATTTCTGAATTGGTACATCTGTGCCAGCCATCTAATTGTGATCAGGAAATTATAATTTGTAACATTGCTGGATGAATGCTTAATGCAGTGATACTAAATTCTGATGCACACTATTTTAAGAAAAGTAGTAAAATGATTAAATAAGTTTAATTGTTGCATTCAAATAGTGGACAGAAGATGAATGTCTAGAGTCACTTCCATTTTAAACTCCGATTTAGAACGAGCAACAATTCCCTTGCACATACATAATAAAAACAAGCTAATAATTTGCTCATTCAAAAAACCGTGGAAGGATACAATAGTGTTTGTTTTCACTTAACACTCACGACCTGGGCAGAGTAACTAACCTGGCTGAATTGGTTTAAACTATGGTTGCAAATCCCATATTTCATTTTTAACGAGTGGAAGTTCTTGTAAGGACAGGCAAACAGAAGTTAACAAATGAATAACCTACTTGGATAACTAGCAAGCAACTGTTCAGTGAAAGGTCAAAAAACATCCAGAGTTTAAATCCAACCAGAAGCCAGGCAATAAAATTAAATGGTGTAAAATATCATATCTTTCAGCAGAGACTTGACTAGCTTTAAACATAGAGAATGTACTTGACTTAATTACATTAACAAACCTTGCTATTGACATTGTCCTGCAGTTCATGTATACTGCTTCACAAGCTTTAAGAATATGTTGAAACAATTCTACATTAATTATCAGGCACATTCTGTCCTCAGCTTTAAGAAGAGCAATTTTTCAACAGAATCTACAATCCTCCTTCTGTTGGTTTGTCAGTCATTTTGCAGTGATCTATTTCAGAATACATTCCCAAAAGATGGTGAATTTTTGGTACAAGTTTCACTAACGATTTAAACAACATCACAGCTGGCTTGTTTCCATACACTTCTGGAGTGTGGTTAGGCTTTGGCAGTAAATATGAAGGTTTTTAGATATGCTGTAATATTCTTGTAAAATCATCCTCAAATCTCAGTGTCAATAATGAATAGATATTCAAATATTTTGCTGTATTATTTGTTAAAGCTAGAGTGTGTCTGAGGGGTTGCAGGGATAGAAATTCTTATGGGTGATACCACTCTGCTCCAGTTATACACCTTGCATGATATTCAGTTCTTTGAAGTCCAATGGAACCAGAAATTGAGTGGAATGTGACTAATTCAAAACACAGCACACTGTGTACCTGACTGATTTTGACTTTACAGACAAGTGTTTTTAAATCCTGCAAGTTTCACTGGATTAATAATCAGAAACAGACATTAATGCTTAAAGAATTATAAACATATCCAAACAACTCAACTCAATGAAGACATTAACTGCCAACTCCTATTAGATTGGATCCTTTTCCACTGGCTACTAAGTTTAGAATTAGTCTCTCACTATAACTCACCCTCCAGTCCTAACCATGTCAAATTCCCTAGAAATAATGAAAACCCTAGAGTAACTCTCTCTTAAATAACAAATAAGCTGATGCCCTCCCACCGCTGCAACTGCACTTGCTCGAAACACTTCTTCTGATTAAGAGCGATACCCCCTGGCTGAATGTCATTTCCTTGCCTCCAAACTGGTGCAGATTACGCACTGTCCTGTGCAAATATTGGGGAGGGTCAGAAGGAACCTGATACTGACCATGTGGAATGGCTCATGCAGGTTAGGAACAACTTTTTTTAATGAAAGTGTTACCACACTGCTCTAGCAGCATCGCCAAAGAGATGATTGTCTCAAATTCATGTAATTGTGACACTGTTCAATATTGGCACCTGCTTTTAACATGTGAGCTGGCTTTCCCACTCAAACATTTCATTGTCAGCGTGTTACAGTATAGAGCTTCATCTGTAATATGTAAATCTTAAGAGCTCTGGTTACAGTGATTCAATATCTGGATTTTTAACATTAGCACAGAGCAGAAAAGGCCATTTCATTAACATTAAAAGTTTAATAACAGTCCAGAGATGCTCCTGCTTCCTCAACCTCCTATATTTTCTCAACAGATACAAACTATGGGCAGCTCAACGGTTAGCACTACTGCCTCACAGTGCCAGGGACACTGGTTTGATTCTACCCTTGTGCGACAGAATGTGATAATCTGTGGGTTTCCTCCCACAATCCAAAGATGTGCAGACTAGGTGGGTTAAAAGGGATGGATCTGGGTAGGATGCTCTGAGGGTTAGTGTGGACTTGTTGGGCCGAAGGGCCTGTTTCCACACTGTTGGGATTCTATGACAGTCAATGAAATTACTCAAAATCCCAAGAATAACCAGTGCAAGGTATATACATACATAATTGTTCAAAGAATCAGAAGAAATGAATTGCTAAACTGATACAAACTAATTCACAAACTTCTTCCATCCGATTCACAACAGCTGCCTGATGGTGTCAATGGTGCTGTAGAATGAGCTTGATAATCAATCTCTTTAAGGCAGCATTCAGCACATCCAGAAATAACATGGAAAAACAACATCCATGTGGTAGAAAGCATTGCCGATCATTGGTTCAAAGTCATCTTTAGCCTCTCATGCATGCTATACTTAACACAATTTCTCAATTTACTTAATGCATCTCAATTTTAGTAATAAACTTACATTGCTGCTGGCCTGTGGTTGTGTTCTATAGCTACGCATAATATTCTGGAAGGATCTGTCCTCTTTTGTCACCTGAGAATAGAAAGCAATTTTATATTGGCCCAAAGCACAATGCACAGTACTGTTTTACTAACACATGAAAATCAATGGAAATAAAAATAGACATGGAGAATTGATCTGTTTAGAGTGTCTCTTAAATGTGCATGAATGATAGTTACATTTTGTGAAACTCTGCTGAGTATGAAAACTAATGCATAGGATATGTTTGGCACTTTGCTTAGGCCCTGATTGTTTATAGAGTCTTGAATTTTCTTCCAGATTTTTATTCCACATTTTGCGACTGTGATTTGCAAGTCATTTGGTGCAAACATATCAGCAAAAGGCACATCCAAAACTTGTGTGTTTCTCCCAATTGTGTGCCTTTTGTCAGTTATACTCTAATATTTGTACCCGATTCTACACAGCTGGAGAAAGGGGAGGTCAAGGATGCTTTGTTAACAACTTGATCCAAAACAATACCATGTGTTACTGAGTGCAACAGGCTTATTTTCTTCTAATGTACTTAAAATGTGCATTTATTGCAAGTAATTTTTTTAAAATAATCAAACATTGCAATAAGTTATACATTGTGTGTGTATGTATGTTTTGAACAGACTTGCAGCTTGGACTTTGTCATATTTTGTGACACCAACTTATTTCATTGCTAAATTTGAGTGAGAACATATATATTCAGCAGATTGTGTAAAGGGTTGGTGTCTACATTTTAGACCCATACAGGAATGCAAAGCCTATGTGTTGAAGGGAGGATCAGTAGATCAGTTGAAAAGTTAGTAAATGTTTTAAAAAATAGTATGCACTTGCTGTATCTTAATGTGGTAGAAAGTTCTTCAGAAATATATTTGCAGATAGATCATTAAAAGTAACATTTTTAATTTCCTTTATTAATAAAGGAGCCTTAAAGCATAAAACTCCATGCATGCTATTTATTCTAACTTTTCACTGTTACATTCAGTGCAAATTTTACCTTGGACATTATGTAAACAGCACACATCAGCAGCTGATCTAAGTGCCTATCAACCATAAGATCTGTGCAGTTGACTAAGGAATATTCAAAACATGTCCAGATTTTCCTCCTCAAATCATCAGTAATATCCAGTTTTGCACAGAGATCACGCAGACGAATACTGGCCAAATGATAAACCTAGTTTAACAACAGCAGAAACAGAATCAATCATCTGAGACTGAAAATAATATCATCAAACTCCCTCAAACAACATCCCAATCTGTTGTCTCCTCCTCTGTAGGCTATATTAATAACATGCAGCTACCTGCACCAATGACAAATAGCTGTTGTCCAATTTTTAATTCAGGATAATTTACCATTTTATTCATTGCAGATGTTGCTTATCTGAAAAGACACAATACAAATCTTGACTGCTGCTTGAAATCTTCATTCTCATATCCAGAAAGAAACATACCTTTCTGAAGAACAGAGCTACTGAGCCAGTCTTTTTAGGTCTGCTGTTCATTGCCATTTGGCATTGGTTTTGTCTCTGTCCTGGGGATTGCTGCATTGATACCTGTCCAGCAATCTGCACTGTTGTTCCAGATAATTGGTGACTGCTGGCAAGGGTCTGTGCTGTGAGGGGTTGAATGGAGTTTGTCACAGATTGGGCTTGTCCTGTAACACTGAGCTGAACAGGGATGAAAGTAATTCCTCCATTTTCGTTTGCGATACCTTTTTTGAGGTTTTTTAAAAAAGTAAAATCAGCAGCTTGCTAAAAACAAAGCATCAAAAAAAACTTACTTAAAATAATGTTAATAATTATTGTCAAGTAATCACAGTAAACAGCTTAAATAATGACCATAGCAATTTGAGTTTATGAAATTGGCTGAAAGAACAAAGGACAATGTGCTTTGTCAGTCTAAAATTTCCAACTTTAAATCTAAATTAACATTCTTTTCCTGCAACTGGAACACTTCAGTTGAAATGTAGTAGGAGGTACACATAGAAATAATAAAATTCCAAATATTCTAAACAGGGCTGAGTTGGATTTTCTGAGCTAGATGTCATTTGGCCTAGTTTTAAAAGCTAACTACCTACCAACCAACCATTTCCTGGAAAACTCATATCCTTGGTTCATAATACTGAAGGTAAAAAAAGAAATTATATTTGAAAATATCCTGTAGGATCCACTTGTTCAATTACCTGCAGGTCAGATGGGGTGGGAAGAAATACAAATCTTATGTATAAATCATTTACCTTGAACTGGTATCGTGACAGTTTGTCCATTGGTAGCTGTGACAGTTGCAGTTGCCATGGTGACTAAAGTCTGACCAGGGACATGTGCAATAGAAACAGAATCAGTGGTCACATTCTGGACTGGTACAGTGCTAACTGTTTGTTGCTGGGAATTTCTGAGGGAGTTGCTTGGAGGAGGATCAGGATTGCTTTCACTGTCCACAAACAGTCGCCTTCTTGCATTACTTGCTGTTGGAGAGCTGTATCGATCATGTAATGTGGTGGGAGATGCAATGGTTTCTAGAAAGAACAGGTGGGGAAAACATGAACAATAATTGTTGGGATAACAAAGTTTCTTCTGACAGCAATCCAGTGGTTTTATAAAAAAACCTTTTCACAGAGGAAAAAATTGGGATTGTCATGTTAGTATTTTGGAAACTGTGATTGTAAGTTCTGTTGCCTGAAATCACTACACTCTCACATCTTAATGTTTTGTGGTTCAGAGTCACGTAATTTGACTTACCTGCCAACTGAACCAACATGAAGGACCAACGTAAGGGAAACAAGCAGCTATATATTGTAAGTGTTTACACTTAGTACGCAGGGGCAACAGAAGATGCAACTAATGTATCACTTAGGATTGAACAGTGGCAATGACAACACTTGAATTTCTGGAATGTGCTTCCTGGGCAGAGACTATGCAGCATGAGAGCTAACGGCATGTGATGTGAATCATCATACCTTTCTTGCCACCCTCAGTGTGAACCTCCTTAAGTCGTGTAGGAGTAATGGGAGAATACATCTCACTGCTTCCGGCGTTCTCCAGATTTTCAAAGTAATGTGGCGGCATCACCTGGAAGAATGTACAAATTCTAAATTGATACCGTGGATTCTGAAATTTCACCATTTAAAACTTTACCTGGTTACTTTGAATCATTTTCTCTAAGTGAGATGAAGTACTAAATTACTTGTGTAAAGAATACATTGTGTTGCATTTTATCCCCTTTGTCAGCTGAACTATTGTGTAAACCTCTAACTGTTTTAAACCTTACCATGTTTAATCCTTGGATTATTATTTTTGTCAAAGATTATTAATACTTCAGTTAACACACAAACACCAAGCATGCATACAGCAATAAATGAAAGATACATTTCTTGACTTCAAGATGATTAGTGGAATCCATCAGCTATATGGTTTTAAAATGTTAATAATTTCAACTTGAAGTCCAGTGAAGCCACCTCCAATTGTGCGCTCAGACTTGGATGAATTTTTGCTGTTTTTTTTTCAGTCTGCCACCGTACTATCGGGGAAATCCTAGAAAAATGGTGCAAATATTTCTAGCTGCATTTTCAATGCGGTTTATAAAGACTGCTGATTAGGTTGTACAATATCTTGTACTAATAAATGCCGAATTCACTTTGTAGGAAAGGCACAATAGGTTCTGCATTACAATCTTCAGGTTTTTCCATAGCAATATCCTGTTAGTCAGCCTTAGATTCAGAGTGGGTGCCAGAGGTCTGGAGAATTGCAAACATTACAGGTCTTGTTCAAAGAAGGTTGTAAAGATGACCGCAGCATTCAGTCAGTTTAAACTTTGGAATGGAATTTAATAGTTACATATAGAAACATGGCTTAATTTGGAAGACACAACGTGGTTTTGTTAAGGAAAAATAGTGTCTAGCTTACTTGCTGGTGTTTTTCAAAGAGGTAACAGAGGTACAGTGAGGGCAAGTCTGTTGACGTGTTGTGCATTCACTTCTAAAAGATGTTCAATATTGTGACATGCAACAGATCTGTGGGAAAGTGATGTGTCATGGAATAAAAGAGACAGTAGCAACATGGATTTAAAACTGGCTGAGAAATAGGAAACGGGTATGGATATTTTTAGGCTTTATGATGGAGCTCCGTAAGGGTTAGCATGATGGGAACAAAATGAAACCTACTTAATGTATCAATTTATATTCTCTACTTGTTCACTTGCCCTGATTTTGTGCAAGTAACTTGTATCTATAATAAACATGGTGACACTTGATATCGTCTTTTCCCGTAGATATTTGTTTGAAGTTGAGGTTGAAGTTTGAAGCAAGGAACACTTGCTTCACTTAAAATATATAAATGATGCAGATCTCGCATGCAGAGTAGTTGTTCAAAGTTTGGAGGTGGCACAAAATGTGAGAATTGGAACCTGTGAGGACAGAGTAGAACCACAGTCTCCAACATGTAGATTGTGATTGACTGGTCGATCAGAGACTCTGATAGTTCATCTCCTCACCCATTTATGTTACCTCTCTGCAATACAATAATCGTCATATTTCTGCATGAATTCCACTTCCAGAAGTTGAGCAGCAATAGAAATTTGCATGCTCTTAATAGGCTTTGCTTGCTTGTATCATGTTTCAGTTTGGTCCAGATGGACTATCATTGCAGGGCAAGTTAAGTTTAGTGGTGGCCATGCTGGGTCTGTGGTCCACCCAAATTAAAACACTTCAGAGTCTGGAGCAAAAAAAAATCAAAGACAAAGAAAATTGCACCCCACCCCCAGGAAACTTCTGTGCACAGCTGTGGAAGTTAACAGATGAATTCATCAGGCTATTTCAGGAATTAAATGTGATGGAACAAATCATTATGTATATCTCAAATCCACTCCTTCAAGTATACATCTATAGGTTAGCTACCTATGGCCCAGGAATCCAAGGACCTACCACACAGTGATAACAGCGGAAATACAAGACAATGATGGCTTGTGAGAAAGAGCACTTGGAGAATTTTCTCAACCAAGACTTGGTCCTTGGATGTGAGGACCTTGACCATATTTCACAGCATGCTACCTGGCAACATCTCAACACAGAAATCCATATGTTGAATTAGGCAGCAAAAAAAATTGTCAGGGATTTCTAAGGAGTTCATATAAACCTACAGTCTAGCATTCCCCTTTGGACTTTTGGCTGTCTAGAAGCCAACATCCCATTAGGGAAGATCTCAGCTCCTTTTGAATCTCAAACAAAACAGAAACAAAAACCACCCAGAGGCAGGGTAATGAAAACCAATAGCCAAAGGGGGAGAAAATAAGGGAGCTATGATTGGGGTGGGGGGAGGGGAAACATGTACACCAAGATTTCAGCTCCGTTCTAAATAAACGGAATCACAAAATAACAAACACTAGAATGAATGTGCCATGAACTAAAAATTCAAAAACTAAAAGCCAAAAAGGAATACAAAAGGGGGCTAAATCAAAATGGCTTTTTGAGACACTGCAGACCTCATGAGTTATTTTAGATATTTTCTAATCAATATGTTCAGAAATGTTATTACACACCTCTGGAGCTAGTGGGACTTGAACCAATGCCTCTGGGCCCAGTGGTAGGGACACTACCAGTGCAAGAGCCATTTCCTTCTGATTGTTAAATATGTATATATCCAGAAGCACTAGTGAATGTATTTTATCCCCCACAAATCACACATGTTCATTTCTGCCTTTATCCTTTATAAATAGAACTTATTTCTCCAGCTATCAGAATGATGACAACAGTTTATGATGAAACTAATGTAGCCTACGAGATTGTACAATAAATTGAAGATGGATACTCACTTCCTTACATGTCGGAACCTTGTTTTCCACATCTTTAATTCCATCCCAAAGGGGTGATTCTTGTTTCCATGCCATGTTTTCCAGGATTGTTTCCTCAATATGATTTAGGTGTTTCACCACCTCCCTGAAGAGACCATCCTCTGCCCTTATAAGTACTTCTATCACCTACAAGATAGGCAATCAACTTCAGAAATCTCATTTCAAAATATTCTGTACACAAAACCCATCAAAAGAATTTTCTGTTGCTACCATCACCTTAGTAAACCTGAATTTGTTACAAAGCTTTTTTCTCCCCCCATAAGATGGAATAATTTCAGACAGTGCTTTCTGACAACCAGGAACAATTTAAGATTGGTGCCACATCATGCATTATGCTGATAAGGTTTACATTAGGGATCAGCACATGGAGTGATTTAGAGTAAAAAATGTCATTGCAAGGCACTTCCAGATTGGGAAGCAGACTGTCAAATTTATTCATAAACCAGAAGGGAAACAACGGGTCACTCCTGAACAGTTTGTTTGAAAAATATCGTTCTGAGTCTGATTAAAACAAAATTATTAGACTTCTTGCTTTAGGTGGAAACAAACTTGCACTCACTTTACTGCGACATGGTCAACATGTGCAGCAGGATCACTGAATTTTCAGAGTTTTGAGGCTCAGCCACTGATATTATAACAATTCTTTGCTTGTCCTTGGCATCAGCATACTCTTCTGCTCCAATAAATCAAAGCGAAGCTTTCTGGCAGCCATGCTAAGTAAAGACATATGGGCTCTTCCTATGCCTGCCATTCTGAGTGCACCAGTTTCGTAAGCCTTTAGGCAGAGGCAGTAGGATCAGAGAACTGTATTGTTGGATCCCTCTGCACAGTTCTTCACACACCACTGATATGGATCAGAGTACGGAAGTTCTATGTATCTGAACAGTGATGGATATTATTAACATCTTTTACATCACTGGGGAGAGCACCGGGCAGGTATTTCCACTGTAGACTACAGAGAAAAACTGGGAAGTAGATGGGTTCTCATTGCTCCATCAGATTGACGATTTTGTGACATAAAAGTAGCCACTGACACACACACTCCCTTGGACTGTTTTGTTTTCTATTTTAAAACTGCGGCAGTGCTGTACTGTGCTGTGCATTGGGGCTTAGTGAACCACTTTTTCTCACTACAGCAAACTTGTCAAAGTATTGTCAGGAACTGATTTTAAGAGCTGCAAGAGTTGCACAATATCTCCTCCCAAATTTTATGTGAAGATCACTTTTCAGGCAGTAGCCCTGCAGTTGCTCAATCAAGGCATTTGAGTGAACTGAAAACAATACACAGCTGGACTCACCTGAAGTTAAAAAGGACCCAATTTAAAATAGCTTATCACCAGATTCATATGATAAAGGGGGAGGTGGGACAGGGGTGGAGCAATTGGAGGAAAATAAGGCCATCTCATTGAAAATGTAGAAAAACAAAAGAAACGGATGACCGCAAACGTGAAAGAAAACCATAATTTCATTAATAATAATAACAACCAGCAAAATAATGTCAGAATCTTTCTTCAAGCAATTATTTGTGGAGAATATAGCCCTATTAGGCCTCATTCCATGCAATAATTTAATAGAGCTCTTCGAAGGTGAATTAGCATGGCATGCATTGCCTACCTTATAAAAATGATAAGGCGGAAGGTCATAGATCTCAATGATCCATGAATAGTCCCCTGGAGGTTTATAAGAAAAGATAACTATTTCAAGGCAGCAAGCCAGAAGTGATCGGTGAAATACATCTTGTTCCAATATCCCCTGTATAGGAAACAGAAACATTTGCCAAACTTTGAAAAAGAATAAACTGAAGGCTTCAAACATTCATTTGATTGATTGATCATAAAAATACAATGTTTAAGAAACTTACTGATCTGAATGGCATTTCAAGCTCTAACTGGCCATTGTGACAGCAGAACCTAATGCCTTAGTTCCCATGGCCATTTGTTCACATTATTTTCAAAAAAAAATTACAGAAACAAAATCATTGTGACAAAAAATCAAAACCCCTTAAAATGCAAAGTCAAATAGGATTGTAGAATGGTTATACAGCATGGCTAAATGCCATTCAGTCCATCATGCTGATTCTGTGAGACAGTCACTCATCGAGTGCTCCCCTGCTCTTTCCTACATTTCTTCATTTCTTTCTTTAGGTGCTTACCAATTCACCTATGAACGTGCCTGTACCTTGTGCCTCTCACAAGCAGCAAGGGCATCCTAAACGACTCACTTTGGAAAAGAAATGCTTCTCCTCAAATTGACGCGTTCTTTCACCTTAAATCCATCTCCTCTGGTCCTCTCCTGTTGCATCAATTTCACCCCATCTCCACTGTTTAGACTTTTCATTATTTTGAATACTTCTATGAAATTTCCTTTTAACCTCTTTAAGGAGGAGAACAGCCCTAATTTCTCCAATTTGAAGAGATAACCAAATCTTTGAAAACTCTTCTTGTGCATCTTTTCTGCACCCTATGTAATGCCTACACATCCTTACCAAAGCCAGGTAACAAGAACTTGACAATACACTACGCTGACCCTGATTATAAAGCTTCCTTTCTTTTGTACTCTGTATCCTATTTATAAATCCCAGCATCCTGTACGCTTTACTGTGCACCTTCTCAAGCTCCGCTGCCATCATCTAAGAATTAGTGCACATATATCCCCAGGCCTCTATGTTGCTTTACCCCTTTTAAATTTCATATTTTCTCTCCTCATTCTTCTTACAAAAATGTAACTCTTTACATTTCACTTCATTATACATCATGTGATTGCCCATTCCACCAGCCTATTCATGTCCCTACATTTTCAAAATTGCACCCTGTACACCAAAGTCCAGAGTATTAATGTCAAGAAAAAACTGGTCCCAAATTCAACCCCTGGAAGACATCACTGTATCCCCTTCTCCAGTCTGAAAAAGTAACTAGCCAGCACTACTCTGCTTCCCGTCATCACTCAGTTTACTTTGTATCCATTCTATTATTTTGACTCTTGTTCCACAGGCTTCAATTTCTCTCACAAGCTGATTGGAAGTTTGCAAATACCATACCATGTCTAACACCTCATCAAAAACTTCAAATTAAATGTCAACTTTCCCTACTTAATCCATATTTGTCCAAGTAACATTCAATATAATTCAAAACCGGAGCAATGGGCTGTTTATTGGAAGCCTTGCCATTTCACTAAGGCTATTTTTAACATAAAGGAACTTATTAAAGCTTCCAAACTTTAAACACTACTGAAGCAACTTTCATGTTGGATCATTGATGAGATTCTCCCAATTGCAGCCGATTCTTCGGGTAGTGATGCCAACAAACACACTGGAAGATCAATGTAGCAGTGATGGCATCAAACAAGGAACAGATCTCAAGGAATTCATTCCTCCATAGCCTCAACTTTTAAAATCAAAGTCGCTGGTAACGAACTAACAGAATTATGAAAATCAGCCATGAGCAATTAAAGATTCACGTGCAATCTTAAAAGTATTGAGAGTGACAAGGGATAACACACTAAGCAAATATGGATAGAAGATGTTTTACCTTTGACATATTACTCGTGTTGACTTCATATAAATATTATGCAATTAATGCAAAGGCTCAAACTAGAGTGGACTCTTCTGTTATGTTGGTGCAGTAAAGGTTACTGTCAAAATTACACTCCATAACTTGTATTGTTTTGAAAACATTTTAATTTGTACTTACCGTCAGATCTATATCTCCTAACCTCCTTTTTTCCTGCTCAATGACTGTTTCCAGGACTTTGTAGTAAAGAACTTCTGCAAGTCGAAGGCACTTGGTAGTACTGTCTGTGTAATTAAAGATATTACCATATTAAATATAAGCTATTTATATTTAATAGCTTATTGAAGCAGGCCCACTTCTCACAATAAAACCACTTTTCATTACATTCTCTTACATCCTTCCAAAGAAACAGTTTACAACAAGAGATCAAGAATAAGGAGGAGGTTATATGTTAGGTACAGCCAACTGGGATCAAGTACTTAAGGGGTGTAGGGGCAATCTTAAGAGAGAAACACGGAGGACAAAAACAGGATATGTGATAGCCTCGACAGATAAGGTTAAGGGTAATCCAAAGAGATTCTACAAATACATTAAGAGCAAAAAAGAGCAACTAAGGAGAGAATAGGACCCTTAAAGATCAGTGTGTGGAACCGCAGGGGATGGGAGAGATACTAAATGAATATTTTGTGTCAGTATTTACTGTGGATACAGAAATGGAGGCTCGGGAATGGAGGAAAATATGTACTGATGTTTTGAAAACAGCCCACATTCCAGTAGATGTGGTGCTGGAGCTCCTAAAAAAAAACCAAGATGGATAAATCTTCAGGAGTTAATCAGATGTAACCCAGGACATTGTGGGAAATTAAGGAAAAAATTGCGGGGGCCCCAAGCAGAGATATTTGTATCACGTACAGCCACAGGTGAGGTCCCAGAGGACTTGAGGGTAGCTAATGTTAGCCTGGGAACTATAGAGCGGTGAGTCTGATATCGGTGGTGGGTAAATTGTTGGAAGGGATTCTGAAAGAAAGCATTTATGTGCATTTACATGCATTTGGAGAGACAAATACTGATTAGGAATAGTCAGCATGGCTTTGTGCATGGGAAATCATGTCTCAGACTTGATTACATTTTTTGTGGATGTAACCAAGAAGTTTGATAAGGAAAGAGCAGTAGATGTTGTCTATATGGACTTTAGTAAAGCCTTTAACAAGGTTCCACGTGGTAGACTGATTAGTAAAGTTAGATCATGAGATTCAGGGAGATATTGCCAATTGGATACAAAACTGGCTTGATGGTAGGAAACAGAGGGTGGTGGCAGAGGGTTGTTTTTCAGACTGGATGCTTGCAATCAGCTGTGTTCCGCAGGGATTGGTGCTGGGTCTACTGTTGTTGGTCATTTATATAAATAATTTGGATGAGAATTTAGGAAGCATGGTTAATAAGTTTGCAGAAGACACCAAAATTGCTGATATAGTCGACAGTGAAGAAGGCTATCAAAGATTACGAAGGGGTCTTGATCAATTGAACCAATGGGCTGAGGAGTGGCAGATGGAATTTAATTTGAATAAATGGCAGGGTACTGCATTTTAGTAAAACAAACAAGGCAAGATTTATACTATTAATGGTAGGGCTTTGGGCAGTGTTGTCAAACCCTGAGGGCGTTCAGATATATAGTTCTTTGAATGTTGTGTCACAGGTAGACAGGGTGGTGAAGGTGGCGTTTATCACACTTGCTTTCATTGCTCAGACCATTGAGTATAGGAGTCAGGACATCAAGTTGAGGTTGTTCAGGACATTGGTGAGGCCACATTTGGAGGCCCTGCTATAGGAACAATATTATTAAATTGAAGAGGGTTCAGAAAAGATTGACCAGGATGTTGCCAGATCTGGAGGGTTTGAGTTATAAGGGGAGACTTTTTTCAATGCAGTGTAGGAGGTTGAAGGGTGACCATGTAGAAGTTAATAAAATCATGAAGCATAGATAAGGTGAATAGCAAAGATCTTTGCCCTAGGCTAGGGGACTTCAAAACTAGGGACATAATTTTCAGGAGAGAAGAGAAAGATTTAAAAAGGAACTTGAGAGGCAACTTTTTCCACACAGAGTGTGGTTCATATGTGGAATGAGCTACCGGAAGTGGTAGATGCTGGTATAGTTACAACATTTAAAAGCCAAATGTAGGAACTAATTTATTTTGGGAAACATGGTTGGCATGAACGAGTGGACCAAAGAGTCTGTTTCCATTCTGAATAACCCTATGATTCTATAACTACAAACAGTGCTTTCTTAAGGGGTAAGTCATTCAGAACTGAGATGAGGAAGAATTTCTTCACTCAGAGTTGTGAACATGCGGAATTTTCTACCACAGCGAGCAGTTGGAGGCCAGTTTGCTCAATATATTCAAGAGGGAACTGGACGTGGCCTTTGCAGCTAAAAGGATCAAGAGTTATGGAGAGACAGCTGGAGTGGGACATTGAAATTTCATGATCAGCCAGTGATACAAGCTCAAAGGACTAAATGGCCTACTCTTGCACTTTTTTTTAATGTTTCTATGTTAATAAAATCTGCTTCATTCTTAATGTCACGACCATAGTAAGATCTGAAAAAGACTTAGGTTTGAGTTCATTCACACAGTTGGTGCAGGCAGCAATGCATCTGGTTGAGTTGAAGTGAGATTTTGAGGAAGATTGTAAAGGTGGGCCGAGAATGGCAAGAGATGGATTGGAACGCCAGCCAAAATAGCCTAAATTGGAGGGAAGGGATCTTCCAAGATTGAGCTGGGCTAGAACTCATGCTGACTTCACAGTATTTGTCGAAGAACTGGACATCAGAAGAGTCATGATGACAGATGGAATTTTCAAAGAGGTTCTGACAAAAACCTCTTCCAGTCACGTTGCCAGTATTACTTCCTCAAATACAAACCACATGTTCATTTTTACACGGAAGAATGCAGTGTGAATACAAAGGTAAAGGTAAACTTGCCAAAGTACTAACGGTCCATCGGGGTGCTCATTCATTGGAGAGAGATACCGGTGGTGCAAATAGTGAGTATTTAATGTGGTGAATGGCATGCCAATCAAATGAACTGTTTGTCCTGCATGGTGTCGAGAACCTTAAGTGTCACTGCATCTGGACTCCTCCAGGAAAGCAGACATTAATTTACACAACTCGCACTTTGGAGATAGGAGGATGATTTTGGGAGTTAGAAGGTGAGTTATTCATCATACAGTACTCATCTTCTAATCAGCACTTGTAACCACAGTGTTTACATGACAGGTATAATTAAGTTTCTGGTCAGTGATGACTACATTGTTGACCACACAATAATTACGCGGCCATGATTCCTCTCACTCTTCCGTAATGGTTTTCTCAGTAACTTACAGTCTTAATCATGTTCAATATTACTTGTACTGACCTATTGAGAAGCCAGAGTGATCCTTGGTAGATTGTGTGTAATGGTGACAAAATATTTCACCCATCTCTTTGACTCTGTTAAGAACAGACTGCGTGGGATCTCTGGAGCAGGACCTGACAGAAAGGTAAACACATCGTCATGCAACTGAACAACTGTGAATAAACACTGATTTCTACAGGGTCGGACTCCTGTGTCTGCAAAACTGAAAATGGAGGAATGCCTATTTTTCAGCATAATAAGCTACCTGTAAACTAAATTGCTGGGAATCTGCAGCTTTGTTGGCAGCCTGTTTATTGTGAAGTAGGATAGAGATCTTTTCTGTTTCACTTAAAAAAGATCACCTCACTTATGTCATAAAATTACAAGCGTGCAAAAAGTTTATTAAAAAAATCACCAGGTCATATAATTCAATGACAACATAAACTGAGCAGTGTCAATGACATCATTTCTCATCATGCCATTGCCTGACTTTCACACTATGGTTGCATTTCTCTGGGAAATGCATACTGATGCGCCCGTGAAAACCTTTACTCGTATATATTTTAGTAATTCTTTAGTATCTACCTTCAAACATGACTCAAACATTTTGCTAATTTTCTATCCTCCATTGTACTTTGTTGTCCAAAACCAGATTTATTACCTATTGTTTTATGTGATACATCCTGCATAAGTTTACTTGATCGATGATTGCTTCATTTTTATATTCAGACTAGTCCATATTGTCATTGTTAGAAATGTAATGTCAAGTATCTGTTCTCACTTTCTGGGGAAGCAGTACTTTCCAATTTCTCCTGAAATATTATATCATTTCCAAATATTATGTAATCATCTTCAGTTGTGAATAAATAATTCTCCAGAATCTCTATTATGTCCTGTACTTTTTAAAAACTGATTCACTGGTCTTTAATAGTTTTAATTAAGAATATCTCTGAAAATTTGTTTTTGTATTTCTCTGGATCCCATAAGCAACATTTAATTCCATCCTTATTTCTTTTTTCTTATTATCCCCAAGACTCTCTCCATATTCATTGTATTTTCATCATTCATCTGTAAATTTTGAGTAATCCAGAACTGTGTCTTAAATGACACTTGGTCTTGTTCTCCTACCAGTCCTGTCCTTCTTGACCTGCCTTAGTTGCTGATCAAGCAATATCTTGATTTTAAAATCTTGACCTTTGTTTTAAATCCCTCCATGACCTTGCCCTCTCTATCTCCTCTATCATCATAACCCTCTGGAATATCTCAGCTTCCCAAAACCTGGCTTCTTATGCATCACCAATATTAATTCATCTTTCAGCGATAGTCATTGCCTTCACTTCCCCAGGCCCTAGGTTTGGGATTTGATCTCTTTACTTCTGACTCTCTGAATTACTCTGCTTTTAAAGACACTGTTTAAAACCTACATTTAACCAAGCTTTTGAACATCTGACCTAATAGCTCTTTACATGGTTCAGTGACGTACCTGGTTTTATAGTGCTCTCGTGAAGCACTTTGGGAGTTTGCATTATGTTAAAAGCACAACATAGTTGCTGCTATTGTAAGTATCAATAAGGAGCTGAGCGAAAACTTTGTTGATTACACTTGCCATCCTCTACCTCCTTAGTTTGAAAGTTGTCTTCTTGAATTTTTTTTTTGGATTAATAGATCAATAGAAAGGATACTTGGAAAGCTTTGCCATAAGGTCTAGTGGGTTTCCTCATTGTATCTGAATAAACTTGCTGTGTTAATTACATACCTCACCCCTATAGCATCTGTCATGTCCATTCACCACCTAATCTTACCATATAACATTCCCGGAACAACTCTTAGCTCAGCAGATATCTACTGAAAGACTTGTGTTCTCTGCGTCTGGGCCATTTTTAAAAGAGTTTGTGTACCCGATGAGCACTGGCATCATTGGAGAAGGGGAAGATGGCACCACAATTCTCCAACAGGGGCCTGGACGTCCTGGATATGGGGTGTTACAAAGGAGAGGAACCTTCGTCCTGGAGGATTGGCAGAGGAGACTCTGCCACCAGATCCTGATACCCTAGTCCAAGGTTGCCAGCCGGGTCAGTGCCATCTCCAGGATGCAAGCACCAGCCAGCAGAGTCAAAGCAAGGTTAATAATCTTCTCTGTTCTGCCAGGCTAAATGCTACACTCTGCTCTCCGCCACCTCACACTATTTCTGCCATTGCACCCCTAGTCCATTTCCCACCAAGGCTCAGGTTCTGCCACTCTCTTTATTGCCTGCAATGCCACACTCACTCTCATTACTCCCCAATATCTCACAACAACATCACACAAAAAATAACAAAGAACTGGATGGACGCTGGAAGTCTGAAACAAAAGCAGAAGTTGCTGAAGAAACTCAGCAGGTCTGGCAGTATCTGTGGAGAGAAAGTAGATTTGGGCCCAGTGTTCCAGTTCTGAAAAATTTCTGAGGAAGGGTCACTGGACCCTTAACTCTGACATTAATTCTGCTTTCTCTCCACGGATGATACCAGACAAGCTGAGTTTCTCTAGCAGTTTCTGTTTTTGCTTTGCCACATTAACCTTCCATGCCGGCCCACTGCCTCTTCAATCTCCCTGAACACCCCCCCACATTTGCCCTACATGTGCTAACACTAACAGCTGTGTTGCTCACTGTTGACTCATTTATTCCATCCCTCCACACCTTTTTTGTCATTAGAGGGGAAGACAGTCCACACATAAAAAGGCAGAGGGAGGCCCGATGAGTGAAGGGCTGCAAGACACTTGGCTCCTCAACCCCTACAAGGACAGAATCCTGGCTCCTGCAGGGGAAGACTGGGACTGCTGCTGTAGGGAAGCGAAGACAGCCATGTTCCACCAAATAATGAATTCCACTGCCACTCTCATTCATTGCACACCATGTCTAACCACTGTCTCTCTCATATCTTGCAGTTTCTTTTTCAATTCATTTGTCGGATGTGGGCAGCACTGGCTGGCCAGCATTTCTTGCCCATCCCTAGTTGCCCTTGAGAAGGTGGTGGCGAGCTATCTTCTGGAACCGCTGCAGTCCTCCTGTTATGGGTTGACCCACAATGCTATTACGGAGGGAATTCCAGGATTTTGACCCAGAGACAGTGAAGGAACAGCAATATATTTCCAATTTAGGATGGTGAGTGACGTCGAGGGGAGCTTGGAGGTGGTGATGTTCCTAGCAGGTATATCCAGTATCGCCGCTCCCCTGGAGGGGAAACATCTGGATCCCCCAGAAGCCGCCTCCTTGAACTCTGAGGAAACAGTACAGAGGCCTCAGAGGAAGCATCAGTGCGGCTGACCCCTGCAACTCTCACCTGTTCAGACAATGACACCTTAGTATAAGTGATTGGTGTGAAAGCACAATCGGGTGAGCACGTCACTGTGACAGTTCCAAGGCAGGATGAGGAAGAAATGCCACAGGCATTTAACAACAATGATTGCCCTTAACTGGCCTCTCATCACAGCCTAGTGAGAACCTTCCCACATCACTCAGTAAAAGCTTAAAAGATGGAATGACATACTCCCAATGTCAAGATGATCCTTGCGAGACTTATCTTCAAATGCCACCATAAATCCCACCATAGCCTTCACTGCCCAGACCCCTGAAAGATTCTGCCCATCTCAACTGAATTTAGTGCTTAGACTGGCTACAATATTTTGTTCAATTAGACAGTGTTCAGCCAATGGTCAAACAGCCTTCACTTGTTCAAGGAGCATGCTGCACATGCACATGCCTCTCCCTTTTATTACTGAACGTTTCTCACAGCTTAGCTTCCCTAAGCTAGAAAAATGAAGGGTTAAGGTGAAAAATTATTGTTATTCACTTGCAGCTCCATTGATAACACCTGTGATCTAGGTAGTGGAGCTCCCCACAGTTACAGAAATACCTATTGCTAGGCCATCATAATAATTAGATACAATTACAAATCAACTTATGTTTAATGATGTTCATCATTACTAGTTAATCAGCCCCTTCAAACGATTTCATGGAATTCAGAGGGCCCTTCCAAAGTTAAACACAGCAGCAAAGCCAAGTTATCCTCATCTGTTCCCATGAGCTTTGAATTGATCTTTAATACAAATTCACACAATTTCTACCTGCCCAGCTGCATCAGACAATTGTGAATGATAGCAACCGAGATAATAATTTCCATAGTTCTCCTGACTGCAAACTGGTTGCGGCAATCTCAATCAACTGCTCCAGGTTCATATTTGTGGCAGCGGTCGGAAATACTTATACATTTTTAAAGGCACTTCAAATCTTTAAGAAATATTTCCGGACAGGAACAATGGTCTCTCAGATTTGTATAATAATGAAATGAATTTTATGGTCCCTGTTGGCCGGTTTTGGAAGTGGAGAGGTGGCCTTTATAATTTTATTGGTGCCTCCCAAGTATCTATCTGCCTTTCCCTGATGTATTCACGACATTATGGTGTGGCAAGGCCTCAGGCAGTCTGCCCTCGTTTACACTGATTGAGGCCCTTAAGGGACACTTACTGTCTAGTTGCAATTTGTCAGTCAATGGAAAGAGGCTGTCAATTGTGGAAAAAATGGCAGGTAAGCTTGCATGGACCTCGGGCAGGACTTTTTGGAGTGGGGGAGTTGCAGGATGGTTATGTTGTTGGTACATGTGTCCTTCTAGGGCCCCTTTTTCCGATTAGAAGCTTCCTGCCCAGATTTCCCTTCCCACCTGGCTTGGGCGTAGGATCCTGCAATCTTGGCCTCCTGCCCTAGACCTTCTTGGCCCTACTGAGAAACCCAGTCCCTCCCAAAATTTGCCTGTCCAAGATCGAATGCAGACCCAGCAGAGTCTGCTGTTCCAGGTGAGGCACTGCTGGGTCTCAAGAAAGTTCTCAGGAGGTAGGGCCCACCCCTCCCAACCCCAGATGGGGGCAGAGGTTTCACTCTGAGCTGCTTAATGTTGTGCAGAGTGTAAAACAGACACCCATTGCAGTGTAGGTGGGCTTTGTGGTGATACCTTCAGCAAGTTGGGGAACCCCCACCCACTTGTCTAATCCTGTACTGAGTTGCAAATATTTTAAGCAAATATTAATAACCAGGCTATTACTTGGGTATTGCTGTCATCGCATAATGCTACCCTTAAGGAATGCAACCATTACCTCAACATATACAGCTTACCTGAAAATCTGTAACAATTTCTCACTTGGGGTATTTTTCAGCCCTGTTAATATGGCATGAAGACGGCCAACACACTGTGTTGCAGAGGAGACTGGCGTCACACATGGGTTACCTTCCTTCATATACTTGCGACCAGTAAGTGGTGTTGAAACTGAGAGTGTCCTGGACTGGTGAAGAATATTAATAATATTAAGGTGATCATAATCTTTGATCATAATTTATTTAGTGATTGTTTAAAACTCAAGTATTGCACAAAGAGACTGAAAATTAATTTCCCATTAATTTCTCCAGTATCATCATCTTATTGATGGTAATTTCCTTCAACTCCTCATCGTCCTGTGCCACTTGGATCTCTCGTTCTGCAAATTTTCTGGTATCTTCCTCAATGAAAACAGACACAGAGATATCATTTAACTTCCTTGCCATTTCTTTATTCTCCATTATCAATCTCTTGACCGTGCCTGTTGTGGACCTTCATTCGTTTCACCCAAATGTTTCATTTTTACATAACTATCAAAGCTCTCAGTCTAATTTTATCGTTTGTTACTAAATTTCGTTTGTGTTCTATTTTCCCTTTCCATATTAGTTTCTTGATCCTCCTTTGCTGTATTTTCTGAACTCCCCAACCCTCGGAATTACTGTTATTTCTATTAACTTTACTGAATTTTTCTTTTAAACTTGTACAATCCTGAAGTTCATTTGCCAGCCATGGTCGACAGATTTTTTTTTGAGCGTTTTTGCATCTTGGGGGAACGTACGTTGTAGTTCTTTGAAGACTATCCATTCCCTTTATACTTGATGCCTTTCAATGCATTTTCCCAATCCACCTCAATTTGAGCCGCCTACCGTCATGAATTCCTGATTTACATTTAACACCCTTCCTTCAGAATGAACTACCAAATTTTCAAACATAATGTAAAATTACTATTGTGGTCACTCATTCCTAAGGGTTCTTTCACAACAGAACTGTTAATTCACCCTTTTTCATCACATTGTATTAAATCTAAAGTGGCCTTTTCTGTACTTGTATCCTCCGTAAAATGCTCTAAAAAACCATACTTAAGTCACTCCAGAAACTCATCCACAGCTTTGGTGCTTAATGGATTTCACCCAGTCCTGGATAACAGTGTTGCCCACGTGAGATGTTTCCCTCAATTCCTGATTAATACCCCACACTGCCCCACACTGCCAGTACTATTTGGAAACTTATAAATAATTCCAACCAATATCTAATAACTTTTGCTGTTTCTTAATTCCATTCAAACAGATTCTACGTATTATTCTTCTGATCGGAGACCCTCCCTCACAAATGTATTAATGCCATCTCTTATTATTAGTGTAAATTCACCTCTACTTCCTTCTGTCTATTCTTCCTAAATGTTAATATCCTGGAAGAATGGATAAGGGAGGAGGGTCAAAGTGATTTCTTGAGAGATGTGGCACATTTCGCTTTGGTCTCAGAAGAAGTGAAAGAGCTTCAAGGTATATGGGAATTCTTAAGTAGAATAAAAACAATGGAAAATGGTCTGTCAATATTTTCAGGTTTAAAGAACAAGGGCTTACAAAATATAGTGTGAAACTGCTTTAATTTTTGCAGAGCAAATGTTTTTATTTAAAACATGAAATGTTGTAGTGTATTTCTTTCAGTTAATGACTGGGAATTTAAATTTTCTTTTTCCATGTTTATACTCTCTCAAGAAATATCCTTTTGTGATCTGCTAAGGAAGTTAAAAATAGCACTGGATTAAAAGATGCCATTTACAATGTTGTAAAGAATAGTCATAAGCTAGATGATTGTCAGTGTCTCAGGAACCAGCAAAGGGTCACCAAAAAGTTTATAAAAAAGGGGAAAAAATAGAGATTAGGAGTAAAGTAGCCAAAAAAATATAAAAGAAGATTGTAACAGCTTTTGGAAGCACATAAAAATAGCTAATCATTGATGTGTCAGGCACAGAAGAGGGAGAAATCATTAGGGATGAGGAAATGGCAGAGACATTGTAGAAATATTATGTTCATTTTCACAGTAGAAAACAGATGTTACATACCAGGAATAGAGAACATCCAAGGGGATAATGATAGTGAGAGCTTCAGATAATCAATATGAGCAGAGAAAAAACAATTTTAGCAATTTAAGGGAATAAAATCTGAAAAATTTCTCGAATGCGATAACCTACATCCCAGGGTTCCAGATAGCAGCAATAGAAGATGTCTTGTAATAATTTTCCAAAATTATGTCGAGTCAAGAATAGTCCCAGCAGATTGCAAGTCAGGAAATGTAACACTGCTATTTAAGCAGAGAAAGACAAAGATAAAGACAACAGAACTATACACCAGTCAGCTGGACATCATTGTCAGGAAAATGCTGCAATCTACTATTATGGAAATCTTAACTACGCACTTAAAAAATCTTGTATGATCCGATAAAATCAAAATGGTTTTAATGAAAGGGAAATTGTATTTCACAGACTTTGAATTTTTTTGAGGATGCAACTGGCAAATTAGATAAAGAGGTGTGAGTAGATTTATTATACCTAGATTTCCAAAAGCCTTTGACAAGGAACCACGTAAAAATCTCTCAAGATGAAGGTTCATGAAGTTGGACGTATACTTTAACACAGCTAGAAAAACTGTCCAACTGACAAGAAGCAGACAGTAAGAATAAATGGGGCATTTTCCAGTTGGCAAATGAAGTGCCAAAGGGGTCAGTGCTGAGGCCTCAAAAGTTACAAATTTTAATCAAGACTTATGTGAAGAGATGTAGTAATGTACCATCTATACCTGGTCCGATTTCTTATGTACTCATGCTCTTTCTTAATAGTCTGGTCCAGTTGTGTGAAACTGAAGTTCAGACAGGAAGTCCAAGGTAAGGATGTGTGTAATTTCATGATGTGTGTGCCTGGTGCTGCCAAGAACACACAGCAGGTAGTTGTTGTCTTGATAAATGGTTCAGTTTCCCTCACAGAAAAGTGAAATACATAATCACCTCAAAAAATTAAAAGTTATTGTTCGGTTTTCAGCATCTTGATCTTCAAAAATTATTTCACATAAATAGAACAGAAAATGATATGAAGTCAGATTAAATGCATTTGCCTGCTATTTAAACTAATTTAATTTATACGGCTTATAACAATTCACATTCGATTATAGAATGAGCATGGACAGGTGTTAAGATTTGGAAGTAGGTGAGCACAAGTAGCGATCACAATTCTGTTATGTTTACTTTAGTGATGGAAAAGGATAGGTGTATACCACTGGGCAAGAGTTACAGCTGGGGGAAAAGGCAAATACAATGAGATTGCTCCTGGCATTGAAGTAGACACACTTCAAACCAACTTCTTGCTTGCCGGTGCCATCTTGCATCCCTGAAACTTTATTTCGGACCACCCTACTCTCAACCTTTTCTATACTCCAAGTCGATAGGTAGCCAGGAAGGACCTAAAGAGAGAGCTCAGAAGAGCCAGGAGGAGACATGAGAAGTTGCTGGCGGGTAGGATCAGGGTAAACCCTAAGGCTTTCTACAGGTATTTAAGGAATAAAAGAATGAAGAAAGTAAGATTAGGGCCAATCAAGGATAGTAGTGGTAAGTTGTGTGGAGTCAGAGGAGATAGGGGAAGCGCTAAATGAATATTTTTCAACAGTATTCACTCTAGAAAACGACAATGTTGTCGAGGAGAATACTGAGATACAGGCTACTAGACTAGGCGGGATTGAGGTTCACAAGGAAGAGGTATTAGAAATCCTACAGAGGGTGAAGATAGCGAAGTCCCCTGGGCCAGATGGGATTTATCCTCGGATCCTCTGGGAAGCCAGGGAGGAGACTGCCGAGCCTTTGGCATTGATCTTTAACTTGTCATTGTCTACAGGAATAGTGCCAGACGACTGGAGGATAGCAAATGTGGTTCCCCTGTTCAAGAAGGGGAGTAGAGACAACCCTGGTACTTATAGGCCAGTGAGCCTTACCTCAGTTGTTGGTAAAGTGTTGGAAAAGGTTATAAGGGATAGGATTTATAATCATCTGGAAAATAATAAATTGATTAGGGATAGTCAGCATGGTTTTGTGAAGGGAAGGTCGTGCCTCACAAACCTTATTGAGTTCTTTGAGAAGGTCACCAAACAGGTGACCAGGCAACATCCTAGTAAATCTTCTCTGCACCCTTTCGAAAGCTTCCACATTGATGTGGTGTATATGGATTTCAGCAAGGCATTCAATAAGGTTCCCCACAGTAGGCTTTTGTACAAAATGCGGAGGAATGGAGTTGTGGGATATATAGCAGGTTGGATCGGAAATTAGCTTGCTGAAAGAAGACAGAGGGTGGTAGTTGATGGGAAATGTTCATCCTGGAGACCAGTTACTAGTGGTGTGCCGCAAGGGTCGGTGTTGAATCCACTGCTGTTTGTCATTTTTATAAATGACCTGGATGAGGGCGTATAAGGATGGGTTAGTAAATTTGCAGATGACACTAAGGTCGGTGGAGTTGTGGATAGTGACAAAGGATGCTGTAGGTTGCAGAGAGACATAGATAAGCTGCAGAGCTGGGCTGAGAGGTGGCAAATGGAGTTTAATGCAGACAAGTGTGAGGTGATGCACTTTGGTAGGAGTAACCGGAAGGCAAAGTACTGGGCTAATCGTAAGATTCTTAGTAGTGTAGATGAGCAGAGAGATCTCGGTGTCCATGTACACAGATCCCTGAAAGTTGCCACCCAGGTTGACAGGGTTGTTAAGAAGGCATACAGTGTTTTAGCTTTTATTAATAGAGGGATTGAGTTCCGGAACCAAGAGGTTATGCTGCAGCTGCACAAAACTCTGGTGCGGCCGCACTTGGAGAATTGTGTACAGTTCTGGTCACCGCATTATAAGAAGGATGTGGAAGCTTTGGAAAGGGTGCAGAGATGATTTACTGGAATGTTGCCTGGTATGGAGGGAAGGTCTTACGAGGAAAGCCTGAGGGACTTGAGGCTGTTTTCATTAGAGAGAAGAAGGTTGAGAGGTGACTTAATTGAAACATATAAAATAATCAGAGGGTTAAATAGGGTGGATAGGGAGAGCCTTTTTCCTAGGATGGTGACGGCGAGCACGAGGGGGCATAGCTTTAAATTTAGGAGTGAAAGATATAGGACAGATGTCAGAGGTAGTTTCTTTACTCAGAGAGTAGTAAGGGAATGGAACGCTTTGCCTGCAACGGAAGTAGATTCGCCAACTTTAGGTGCATTAAAGTCGTCATTGGATAAGCATATGGACGTAAATGGAATAGTGTAGGTTAGATGGGCTTCAGATCGGTACGACAGGTCGGCACAACATCGAGGGCCGAAGGGCCTGTACTGTGCTGTAATGTTCGATGTTCTTTTAGTGTACAGAGAATGGAATTTCATCTGAACACATTAAAATTACTGATGTGTCATGATGCACTCGGGCACAGGGACCCATTTTCATGATTAGAGATACTCAACCAACAATCAATAAAACTGCATCTTTTCAATCATATTTCATTATTTGACTCTGGCTGATCCTATATTTTAACACTGCGTATTGTGAAAAGTGTCTCACTGACATCGTACAGCATAATTTCAACCTTAAAGGAATTTGTTTGGTCCTTTGACTTCAGATAATGAAAATAATCGAAATAGTACATACAAACTATATAACTGGAAATCAAATAATCAAAATACTTTACCAGGCTACAAAGAATTAAACAATCTGTTGCACATTCACAACTATTGCAGGGGGATTCCAGAGAATTCTTAGAGAAGTCAGGGGCATAAATACAGCTTTTATTGCCTCAGTGGGGAAATCATATCCCTTACAAGGCAAACAATGTCAGAAGGAATGGGGCCAGAGGCTGGTCTCCCTATTCAGAGAATCCCTGCTTTCATAAGGAGCCCAGCATAAAACTGGAAGTCAGTATGCTCAGGGAGTTCGTGCAGTAATCACCAGAATCAGAGAATTCAGCCATGACCAATTAAGAAACTTGGACCATTGAGGATTGGTAATTTCTCTAAAAACCAACATTGATCTCCTCCTTACTAGGGAGGAAACAATATAAGGTTTTGGTCTGAGTCCTACCAACACAAGATGTGACTGTCATTAAAGGAGAACCAGTTGTTACATACACATGGGATGTCCTTTTACTCACCCTGCAAAGTCAAAAAATGTCAACATAGGAGAATGCAAATTTCCAAAATCACCTACCATGTGTTTTCCAATACTGTGACATGCAATAAATATGCCATATTACAGTCAGACATTCAACTAGAAAGCTGAATACCTACATTGTCAAAATGTTGTTGAAGATTGTGCTCCACTTGCATCCTTTCAGTTGTTTCTGCATTTGACATGTTGCTGAGAAACCTGTTTGGGGTTCCTATCTCCTCATCTGCATCATCACCCAGGAAAATCCTTTCATCAATGTTTCCCACAGTTAACACGTATTCTTCATAGGCCTTGTTAATAGCTTTTCTGTAATGCAAGCAAGAAAAGATAACAGAAAACATTCGAAAAATCATTATTCAGATAGTTTTATTGTTACACATATTTTCATGCCCTCGAGATGCGTCACAGAAGAATAAGTATTTTCCAAGTGTAATCAAAAACTTAAACATAAAGAAACAGTGGCCACTTGTGCTCAGTGAGGTCTTAATTCAGCACTATGATAACTGACCAGACAACATGTTTAAATGATGTTGTTCGAGGAATGAATTTTGGCCGAGACTCAAGGATATTAGACAACTGTTACCAAGAAAAAAATGACTAGCAGGTTTTCCAAAAGTCCCATGAAAAGCCCAACAAACCTGTCCCTCAACCTACACCCAAATGAAGCATGAAAATGTAGTTCAATAAGCATGTGACAAGGTGATGACAATAAAGTACTTTGTAAAATATTTTAACATTGTTGCATAGATTCAATTTTGCAACTGCACTCCAGAAGTGTGTTCCAAGTTAAAATTGTTTTCAGTATTTGCCAGAAACACTGAGCTGAAGTACAAATATTTTTAAAAACACATGGATTGTTTAGCATCATGATCTTTGTCCATTTATCAGCCTTATCAAATTCCGTAGCTGTTGAGTCTGATCAGCAATTGAGTGAAAGTATAATCGAAAGAACCTGGAAATTTCACTCATCAGAAATTTCATGGAGTCCTAACTCTAAACCAGTAGGGTTTCCTGCTTCTTGTGTAATATGCCATTTGATTTCAGATGGGGGAAAAATGTTCTTTGCAGCCTGAGAGATAGAATATCTTCATGACTTACACACTTTCTGTAAAGTTCCCAGGATCCAGAAAGCCAGTAAGAGTTTCTGCTTTTCCCTTTAGGATCTATGATCAATCAGAAATGCACAATTTTCAGTAACTAATGTCAAGAAATGTTAAATAATTCATAATCTTAAATATTGCCTGTTTGAATTGCATAATTAGGATACAAACCATTCCTTTAAATGTGAAATAAGATAAATGATCAATGTAGTGGGGTTGACATTAACCTACCTTCTCTTGGACATAACAGAAATTGCTGGAGAAACTCAGCAGGTCTGGCAATATCTGTGGAGAGAAAACAGAGTTAATGTTTTGAGTCCAGTGACCCTTCTTTAGGGTTCTGAATGTTGACTCCACTTTCTCTCTAAGCTGCTCTCACAACTTCTGAGTTTCTTCAGCAATTTCTGTTTCAGATTTCCAGAATCCATGGTTTTTTGTTTTATTTTACCATCTCTTGGACTATCTCCTGTTCAAATGCAGCCTATACTAATAACAAAGAAGAAAGAAACAAAGAAACCGACAGCACAGGAACAGGCCCTTCGGCCCTCCAAGCCTGCGCCAATCAAGATCCTCTGTCTAACCTGTCATCTATTTTCTAACAGTCTGTGTCCATTTGCTCCCTGCCCATCCATGTACCTGTCCAAATATATCTTAAAAGGCGCTAACGTGTCTGCGTCTACCACCTCCGCTGGCAACGCGTTCCAGGCGGCCACCACCCTGTGTAAAGAACTTTCCACGCATATCTCCCTTAAACTTTCCTCCTCTCACTTTGAACTCATGACCCCTAGTAATTGAGTCCCCTACTCTGGGGAAAAAGCTTTTTGCTACCCACCCTGTCTATACCTCTCATGATTTTGTAGACCTCAATCAGGTCCCCTCTCAATCTCCGTCTTTCTAATGAAAATAATCCTAATCTATTCAGCCTCTCTTCATAGCTAGCACCCTCCATACTGGGCAACATCCTGGTGAACCTCCTCTGCACCCTCTCCAAAGCATCCACATCCTTTTGGTAATGTGGCGACCAGAACTGTACACAGTACTCCAAATGTGGCCGAACCACAGTCCTATACAACTGCAACATGACCTGCCAACTCTTGTACTCAATACCCCACCCAATGAAGGAAAGCATGCCATATGCCTTCTTGACTACCCTATTGATCTGTGTTGTCACCTTCAGGGAACAATGGACCTGAACACCCAGATCTCTCTGTTCATCAATTTTCCCTAGGGCTTTTCCATTTACTGTATAGTTTGCCCTTGAATTTGATCTTCCAAAATGCATCACCTCACATTTGCCTGGATTGAACTCCATCTGCCATTTATCTGCCCAACTCTCCAGTCTAGCTATATTCTGCTGTAATTTCTGACAGTCCCCTTCACTATCAGCTACTCCACCAATCTTAGTGTCATCAGCAAACTTGCTGATCAGACCACCTACACCTTCCTCCAGATCATTTACATATATCACAAACAACAGTGGTGCCAGCACAAATCCCTTTGGAACACCACTGGTTACAGGTCTCCAATTTGAGAAACTCCTTTCTACTACGACCCTCTGTCTCCTGTTGCCCAGCCAGTTTTTTATCCATCCAGCTAGCACACCCTGGACCCCATGTGACTTCACTTTCTCCATCAGCCTGCCATGGGGAACCTTATCAAACGCCTTACTGAAGTCAATCAACTTTGTTATGTCCTCAAAGAATTCTATTAAATTGGTAAGACATGACCTTCCCTGTACAAAACCATGTTGCCTATCACTGATATGCCCATTTTCTTCCAAATGGGAATAGATCCTATCCCTCAGTATCTTCTCCAGTAGCTTCCCTACCACTGACATCAGGCTCACTGACGTCAGGCTCACCGGTCAATAATTACCTGGATTATCCTTGCTGCCCTTTTTTAAACAAGGGGACAACATTAGCAAGTCTCCAGTCTTCTGGGACCTCCCCGTGTCTAAGGGCACTGCAAAGATATCTGTTAGGGCCCCGGCTATTTCCTCTCTCGTTTCCCTCAGTAACCTGGGATAGATCCCATCCGGACCTGGGGACTTGTCCACCTTAATGTCTTTTAGGATACCTAACACTTCCTCCTTCCTTATGTCAACTTGACCTAGACTAAGCAAACATCTATCCCTAACCTCAACATCCGTCATGTCCCTCTCCTTGGTGAATACCGATGCAAAGTGCTCGTTAAGAATGTCACCCATTTTCTCTGACTCAACGCATAACTTTCCTTCTTTGTCCTTAAGTGGACCAATCCTTTCTCTAGTTACCCTCTTGCTCTTTATACATGAATAAAAGGCTTTGGGATTTTCCTTAACCATGTTTGCCAGCAAGATCTCATGTCCTCTCTTAGCCCTCTTAATCCCTTTTTTCAGATTCGCTTTACATTCCCGATATTCTTGCAAAGCTTTGTCTGTCTTCAGTCGCCTAGACCTCATGTATGCTTCCTTTTTTCTCTTGGCTAGTTTCACAATTTCACCTGTCATCCATGGCTCCCTAATCTTGCCTTTTCTATTCCTCATTTTCACAGGAACATGTCTCTCCTGCACGCTAATCAACCTCTCCTTAAAAGCCTCCCACATATCAAATGTGGATTTACCTTCAAACAGTTTCTCCCAATCTACATTCCTCAGATCCTGCCGAATCTTGGTATAGTCGGCCTTCCCCCAGTTTAGTACTCTTCCTTTAGGACCACTCCTATCCTTATCCATGAGTATTGTAAAACTTATGGAATTATGGTTGCTATTTCCACAGTAGTCCCCTACTGTAATATCAACCACCTGGCCGGGTTCATCCCCCAGCACCAGGTCCAGTATGGCCCTTTCCTGAGTTGGACTACTACGTACTGCTCTAGAAAACCCTCCTGGTCACACCTTACAAATTCTGCTCCGTCTTGACCCTTAACACTGAGTGAATCCCAGACAATGTTGGAAAAATTAAAATCTCCCATCACCACCACCCTGTTTCTCCTACACCTTTCCATTATCTGTTTACATATTTGTACCTCTATCTCATGCTCGCTGTTGGGAGGCCTGTAGTACAGCCCCAGCATTGTTACTGCATCCTTCCTATTTCTGAGTTCTACCCATATTGCCTCACTGCTTGAGTCCTCCATGGGGCCCTCCTTCAGTGCGGCTGTGATATCGTCTTTGACCATTACTGCAACTCCTCCACCCCTTTTACCTCCCTCTCTATCCCGCCTGAAGCATGTTGCTTCATGAAGACATGAAGCAAGCCTCAATGCGGTGTGTCTCTTCCCTATTTCTCTGCAACACTTCTATAGTTTCTGTAATTAGGTAATCTTTGTTCTACATCTTCTGCATAGTAAACTAAGAGCCACGTCTGATTTCAAACTAACCCGTTCCAGAGCCCACAAAGCTGCTGCATTAAATAGGCAAGTGTTTTCAATGACACAGCATAGGATTCATGTATGAAGTTGAAATAGAGTAGCACAGTATATCAAGTTTTCCTCTGCAGTAAAACATATCACACTGGATTCTGCAGTGCTTTATAGTGGCAGTGTACACACTCCCACGTTTCCCACACTCAACACCTTGACATATCTGCATGAGCACCAGTTCTCTCGTCAATACATACAAACACAAAGGGCAGGCAGTGCAGAGTAGCAGCTTTCTGAATTCGGACCTTAGAATGCTGGTTTACAGATTGTAGTCTAAATTTAATATAAAGGATAAACACTGATTTGTTAAGTAGTAGTCCTCTGAAGAATGTAATTCACTTCTCAAACCTTTTTCTCGAAAAGTTTCCTGATGTATGGCTTCCAGTAATGTTGTTTAATACCCTTTGCCTCCAATTCCAACCCGTCATGTAAGGAACATAACTTGTCAATAATACATGGAGGCTCTGAAGGTGGTTTGTAATCTTTATTGTGAAAATCTTCTGGTAAACCTAGAATAAATAGAACAGTGCAATTGTTAGATTGCATCATAAATCAGCATCAGTAAAGCATATACATTTTTTCTTAACATTGGACCTCGTAAAACAGGGGCTTGCATTGAATTAGCAGCGCATCATGTCTTCAAATCAGTGGATTACTAACAAAGAGAAATATTTGCAATTTCATAGGTAATCACAGAAGCTGATTTGCACACTGCTGGGTCCTGCAAACAACAAATAGGTTTGTAGTGGATTGAGGGAACAATAATATTCAGGGCACCCAAAGAACTTGCTGTTTTTTACATGGTATCAGGGGACTTTCCATATCCACTTCAGCTGGTCGACAGATGTATTGTCCCAAATTTCCACCAGAATGATGGAGAACCTCCCCATCATGACGAGAAGGGTACAAGTGGCCAAAATTGAGAAATCCTCCCCACACACAGCTCTTCCATTTTGACACGATGGGAGTGGAATCATGTCAGGTTTATTTTACAAGAGCAGCTGGCTTGTTAAATAATCAGCTGCGCAAAATGGAGTGGGACTTTAGCCTTTCTGTAACTCGACACCCAGAGTGTGAACACTAGATCTAGGATCAGGTACCTTGTTGTGGGAGTGGGTGGATCTGGTTTCCCTTACAGAAATTTGACCAGATATTCTTTAGGATTGTTAAAAGTGAGCATGGAGGTATCTAAAAGTGAACAAGCCCATTGGAAATGCTAAGCTGTCAAAGTTGTCCAAAGAACTTCAAGCAGCCAAATGGACCTGTCAAGCTGTCAACATGTTTAACGGTCCAAGCTTTTGACCTTTAAAACAAGAATTTAAAATTGCTTTCTAATTCAATCTGTCTGTTGATGTCAGTCTGAGGATTTCACTCACTGATTTCATAAAGATCCATTACTACAGCTGGGTGTGTTCCATTGCATTGTTTGATTGACAGGTTTTGGACTGTGATGTGAAAAATGGATGTAGAAAACCTGGCCTGATTCCATTCCCATCCCGTGAAAACGGAAGAGCTGTGTGAATTTTGGCCACTTTTTCCACTCTCACCGTGATGTGGAGGCTGTCCATCAACTTGCTGGAAATCTGGGCCAATACATCGGTCTACCAGCTCAAATGGATATAGGAGGTCTCATGACTCCGCATGAAAAACAGTAAGCTCTTCTGGTGTCCTCGAAAATATTCCTCTTTCAATCTATTAAAAACAGATTTTAGTGTCACCTACTTGCTGTTTTTGGGAACTTGCAGTGTGCAAATTCACTACGGTAATTACCTATGAAATTGCAAATAATTCTCTGATTGTATTCCACTGATCTGAAGACATCACAAGGTGCTAACTCCAATTGCACTTGAAAGAAAGGTTTAAGAAATGTAGTAAAGAAGTTTCTATGAATGAATTCTTTACAACACATCAAAGTTTGCAATAGCTTTAATTTATTCAACAGAATGCACTTTTTCCACATTATACATACAGATCCTGACTTCCGCCCATGGTGGATATTAAATGAGTTGCTACGGTAGGTAGGCAAAACTGTGGAGGGTGTTTAGTAGGGGGCATAGCTTAACATGTATTGGCATTTGGGCTATAAAGTATCTGGGGTAGGTATTGGCTGGTGTGGAATGTATGGGAATCACTGGGGGTTTTGTACAGAGCATGAAAGTAGCACGGAGGCTGGGACATGGGTTGCATTGTGGGTGGGAGATAGTGCGGGGTATACATTTGGGAGAGTAAGATATGAGAGACAAGGACTGAAGGGTTGCTTTTGGTTTTACTCGTTCTCCATTGATCTTCCACAGAACGCTGGTGCACCGACACATCTGGTCCGCATCCACAGCCAGCAATACAAACTCCCACTTCAAGGTCACCCAGCCCACCTTCCAAGAAACCCCCATCATCACAGAATGTAAATCCAATTTCCTTCATCGTTGTATCCCGTGTTGGGTTTGCGGAGCTTGAAAATGTCTGGTCTCTATGCATCTGACACGCAAGAGGGGCGTGGATAGAGTGAATAGCCAAGGTCTTTTCCCCAGGGGAGGGGTACCTAAAACTAGAGGACGTAGGTTTAAGGTGAGAGGGAAAAGATTTAAAAAAAGAACTAGAGGGGTAACATATACACGCAAAGGGTGGGGTGTGTATGCAACAAGCTGGCAGAGATGGGTACAGTTATGATATTCAAAAGACGTCTGGGTGGGAACATGAATAGCAAGGGTTTACAGGGATATGGACCAACTGCTGGTAAATGGGACTAGATCAGTGTAAATAGGTGGTCAGCATGGACAAGTTGGACTAAAGTGTCTATTTCTGTGCTGTGTAACTCTACAACTAAGTGAAAATTAAGGCTCCAGTTTAACATCTTGCCTGAATGACAGCATGGATTAATTGGTCAATGGTTGTAGTGAAAAATGAATGATAGCAAATCAGCCGCTCCGTTTTACATCCCACTCCATACTTCTTTTCCACTGAAATCAATCTACTCGTGCCATGTTTTCCTATGACAAAAATAATTACTGCACTTTACCAGTAACTTCAGGACATAATGAGGCCCCAACTAAATTATAAGCTGACCAGCAGTAGTCCCTCTGTATTGCAACAAATTAATGAAATAACCTAAATGGTGCTCTGTGCCGATCATGGAACCTGACCATATTCCAAGTCTAAATGCTGCCAAATAAGCCAAGTTGAACCTACAGCTACAGTGGACAGAATTTAGAAATTGTTGGATTTCTGCATTAAGTCAACTTAAAATAATTTAATGAATCTGATGCTGCTTCTTTATAGGATGTGATAAATGGAAAATTCTGAGTCCCATTTTTCTACCTAACGATGCTGAGGTTGATCTCCTATTCCCAAACTGGACTCTATTGAATGAGATTGGTATAGCAAATGGGTAAAATTGCATAGATAGGATTTCAGAGGGTTATGTGCGTGATTAAGTCCTATATAGCTGGGCATGGAAACAGAAAAATCTGACCCACTGTCTCTAGATTATTGGCAACAGAATAAAATGGCAAAGTTACATGCATAATACATCACCTACATAAATTATTTTATAACTAATGTTATCCCCACCTGTTTCATCCAAATATTGGAATACTTTTAAAACATTACTAATGATTCTTGTTCAAAAGCAAAACAAGGAAATTGTACAGAACTGAGCACGCAGCCACTGTTTTATTCCAAAATTAACTAATCATGAAAAATCTCTCTTTAAAAACTGTATATAGAACAAAAGTATAAAACTAAATACAAACATTTACGTATTTCAGAAAAAAAAATCAAGGTATTTCAAAAAGCCTGTGGGAAATGGTAGTCAAAAGAATAGAATGTCAGGAGCGGTGACCAAATGTTTGGGCAAAGAGGTAAAGGTTGTGACCAAAGAAAAAGAAAAAGGGTTTGGGTTTTGAAATCTATCAATGTGAGGCTGGAATTCGAGGCTAGATGGGTTGAGGGGAGCAAAGACTATTAAATCAGCGATAATCTTAATGCACCATAAAATTCCCTTAAGATAGAGCAACATGACATTTGGAAAACCACAAATTCATTCCCAATTATGGATGTAATATCACAATTTTCAAAAGACACCAGAAAACATAACTTATTTCTGCATTTAATGGAGGAAATTAGGTGGTCAGAACAAGCTGCTAAGTTTCTCCCAAAAATCAGCCATATGAAGATTAGCCTTCGTTAAATTGTCCCTTTTAGTTTCACTTCTTGCTGCAAGGTGGACCCCAATCTCCATTTAGTGGCTGCTGGAGAAATTACAGATGTGATTTTGGAGTCCAAGTTTACCCTGACACAATCCAAGAACAAGTCAACAGATCAGGCCTGAGACAAGTGCCAAGAAAAGGTCAGCATGTCAGACTGAAATGGTAGGTCACCCCAAGAAGTTCTCAGATATCTCCTAGCATACAGTCCAGAGCAAAGATGACAGGGAACACCCACCTGATAACTCTAAATAAGGAAATACCGGGTTACATTTATCCTAGGATCCTCTGGGAAGCCAGGGAGGAGATTGCCGAGCCTTTGGCATTGATCTTTAACTTGTCATTGTCTACGGAAATAGTGCCAGATGACTGGAGGATAGCAAGTGTGGTTCCCCTGTTCAAGAGGGGGAGTAGAGACAACCCTGGTAATTACAGACCAGTGAGCCTTACCTCAGTTGTTGGTAAAGTGTTGGAAAAGGTTATAAGGGATAGGATTTATAATCATCTAGAAAAGAATAAATTGATTAGGGATAGTCAGCACGGTTTTGTGAAGGGAAGGTCGTGCCTCACAAACCTTATTGAGTTCTTTGAGAAGGTCACCAAACAGGTAGATGAGAGTAAACCGGTTGATGTGGTGTATATGGATTTCAGCAAGGCGTTCGATAAGGTTCCCCACAATAGGCTATTGTACAAAATGCGGAGGAATGGAGTTGTGGGAGATATAGCAGGTTGGATCGGAAATTGGCTTGCTGAAAGAAGACAGAGGGTGGTAGTTGATGGGAAATGTTCATCCTGGAGACTAGTTACTAGTGGTGTGCCGCAAGGGTCGGTGTTGAATCCACTGCTGTTTGTCATTTTTATAAATGACCTGGATGAGGGCGTATAAGGATGGGTTAGTAAATTTGCAGATGACACTAAGGTCGGTGGAGTTGTGGATAGTGACAAAGGATGCTGTAGGTTGCAGAGAGACATAGATAAGCTGCAGAGCTGGGCTGAAAGGTGGCAAATGGAGTTTAATGCAGACAAGTGTGAGGTGATGCACTTTGGCAGGAGTAACCGGAAGGCAAAGTACTGGGCTAACGGTAAGATTTTTAGTAGTGTAGATGAGCAGAGCGATCTCGGTGTCCATGTACACAGATCCCTGAAAGTTGCCACCCAGGTTGACAGGGTTGTTAAGAAGGCATACAGTGTTTTAGCTTTTATTAATAGAGGGATCGAGTTCCAGAACCAAGAGGTTATGCTGCAGCTGTACAAAACTCTGGTGCGGCCACACTTGGAGTATTGTGTACAGTTCTGGTCGCCGCATCATAAGGAGGATGTGGAAGCTTTGGAAAGGGTGCAGAGAAGATTTGCTAGGATGTTGCCTGGTATGGAGGGAAGGTCTTATGAGGAAAGCCTGAGGGACTCGAGGCTGTTTTCATTCATGAGAAGAAGGTTGAGAGGTGACTTAATTGAGACATATAAAATAATCAGAGGGTTAAATAGGGTGGATAGGGAGAGCTTTTTTCCTAGGATGGTGACGGCGAGCACGAGGGGCCATAGCTTTAAATTGAGGGGTGAAAGATATAGGACAGATGTCAGAGGTAGTTTCTTTACTCAGAGAGTAGTAAGGGAATGGAACGCTTTGCCTGCAACGGTAGATACATTTAAGTCGTCATTGGATAAGCATATGGACGTACATGGAATAGTGTAGGTTAGATGGGCTTGAGATCGGTATGACAGGTCGGCACAACATCGAGGGCTGAAGGACCTGTACTGTGCTGTAATGTTCTATGTTCTGTGTTCTATGTTCTGTGACGAAAGAGTTAAATAGAAAGGAATCAAATGAGAAAAGGTTATTACAAAAATTAAAGATAACAATAAATATGTGAAGCGGGACATATAGTTGGAATATGGAAAGTAGTTTGAGGACCATTTGACGCACAACATTTTAGGAAAATTTAAAAGAAGTTAGATAGTACCTTATTCCAAGGAGTGGTTGAAAACAGGGCTAGGAATCTCAATGCTCACTTGACTTACAACCAATGTTTCTGATGACCAGAGCACACCAACCTTGTGCTGCCTGCTCATCTACAAGATTGGTGCATGCAGCCAATGGTAAATTTACCAATGGACAGCTGCATACCTCAGCAGGGGCCTCAATGTTTGGCTAACACCACGTAAACCTGACCTGTGCTAATTAAACGAGGTGCACTCAGCTTGGAGCAGTTGCTCAAACTGTTTGTTGAAAGGATTATGATGAACACAAAAGAGGTCTGAAACATGGTACAATAGGGGAAGAGGTGATGCTCCTGTGTTCTTCGATGCTGAATCTGATTACCTGGTGAAAATGGAGGGCAGCACAGTGGCTCAGTGGTCAGCACTGCAGCCTCACAGCGCCAGGGACCCGGGTTCGATTCCAGCCTCGGGTGACTGTCTGTGTGGAGTTTGCACATTCTCCCCGTGTCTGCGTGGGTTTCCTCTGGGTGCTCCGGTTTCCTCCCACAGTCCAAAGATGAGCAGGCTAGGTGGATCGGCCATGCTAAATTGCCCGTAGTGTTCAGGGGTGTGTGGGTTATAGGGGATGGGTCTGGGTGGGATGCTTCAGGGGGCAGTGTGGACTTGTTGGGACGAAGGGCCTGTTTCCACACTGTAGGGAATCTAATCTAATCTAATCAAAAGGGAATGAGTCTTGCACTACCCACTGAGGACCAAGAGGATCTCCAGACAAATTCTGTGAAAGGTAATGGATACAGATGGCTGTGGCACCTGTAAAATATTGTATGTGCAACTAGTCATACTATCTACAAGTAGGGGAGCCAGCAATCCTTATGATGACATGGCAGTTCTGAAGAGGAGTCATACCAGACTCAAAACATTAACGCTGTTTCTCTTTTCATTGATGAATTTCTCCAGTGTTGTTGTGTGTTTGTTTCAGATTTTCACGATCTACACCATTTTGCTGTTACTAATATGACACCAAGAGGACAGGAAATGGGAGAAGTTAAAAATATTACCAGTTCCCCAGGCTGGAATTATGGAGCAAACATATATAAAAGCTCATGGTGACAGTCACTCTCACAACTGGAAATACCATCCTCACCTAACAGGATATCTTCAACAAAGCAGAGAAACTAAGCAGACTGTAACGGTCTAAGATTTACTCTGTGAAAACTCTAGAATAGAAGTGTCTCCTGCCGAGACCCTTCTCTCTGAGGTCCTCTTGCACAGCTTTTCCTGCGCTGTGCTGGCTCAGATAATGCTCTGTTCATGTTCTAGTTGAAAGGGGATGCAATCTGCTTGGGTTCAGGTCTATACCACGATCAATGCAAAATCCTTGAAGTTAAGACAATGCCACATCACTCAGTGAAGATTCCAGTAACTTCAAAATGCTCTAGAAATCACTAAACCATTCTAAATCTGCAACACTAGCCAGTAGACATCCGTCAGTAGTTAACCTGAAGGCAGTTGTTGATTCCTTTAAATATCTGGGGCCCTTCCTTCTGCTAAAACCACATTCAGCTGCCTATGTTTTAGACGTTAGTTGGAGATACATTGATTGACATGACAATCTGCTTATTATGCATACTTCCATCGGACATTCCACATGCTCACGCATGCTAAAACTTGCATCAAAATTTTGTACAGCACAGCTCGCACCAGAGGTGTATACATGTGTTTCAGATGCTATTTTTCGTATCCAAATGGCCAGTTGCATCAACGAACATCTGGCCACCAAAGAGCCAAATTTTGCCACCTTAAATCTCAAATCACAGAAAATACATTCGTTTACAAATGTCTATTATTTTCTATTGACAAAATATACTTGATAAAACATCATGCAAAATGTTCAAAAGAACCACATTTAGCTGAAATCCAGTATAACAAACAAATATCCATCTTACCGACTGCACACTGTCCTGGCCTCGCAATCTCCCAAATGAAGATTGAAAGAAGCAAAACACAACACAAAATACTTCCTCGTATTCAAACTAGAGGCATTTTGGAACTATTCAGAGATCGCTCTGAAACTTTAAACTGCAATGCTCTGCTAACAGTTAGGGATCAGTTGAAAACAGCTAAAATTTACACTGCTGACTCAATGGAGATTTATTGCACACTAATTATTTGCACATGCCTTTATCAGGTCAGTCCACAGATTTCTTCCCTACAAACTCAAGAGAGAACTGCCTGTGGCTGCCTGCCACACTGTGGTTCAAGCAAGATTTATAGCAGACCAGTTTATCAAACTGTCACGTCATCCTGCTTTGAGACTCAGTATTTTAGTGTTTATCTCTGGATTACAAAAAGGCTAAACAACTTATGGTATCCTGCTACACTGGAAGCATTCATCGGGGCTCATGCTTTCTAGTGGACATAATCCATTTTATTGTGTCTGTTCTTTTGCACACACTATAATGAAAACAGAAGCAACTGCAGAGTTGCTTGATCAATCAGCACGGGATTAAGTATGCGGCACAGTTTCAATTAAATAACAAATTTTGTGGTGATGCCGGAGGTGGGAAATAATCATTATGGGAGAGGCCAGAGATACCAGGGCCATTTCTCTCAGAGAAATGATCACATCGAAACCTGCAAAATATTTAGAAAGGAACAGACAGTGTAGATACGGGTAAGATGTTTCCTCTGGTTGTGGAATGTAAAAACAGGGAACACAATCTCAAAATAAGGGGGAAAACAAAAGGACAAAGATCAGGATAATTTTTTGAAAAATCTCAAAAGGGTTTTGAATCTTTGAAATTCTCTACTGCAGGAGGGCTGTGGGAAACTCGGGTCATTAAAAATAGTTAAAATAGAGTTTACAAATTTCTAAGTGTCAATGACATAAAAGGATAAGACGACAGTTTGGAAAAAAGACAGTGAAGTGATGATCAGTCATGATTACACTGAATGGCTGAGCAGACTCAACAGGTTGAATAACTTACTTCTAGGTTCCTACATCCTAAAAGCAAAGCTAGGCTGAGGAAATTTAATATCAGCTTTCAATGTTATCAATTAATTGCTTTAATTGGTAAAGAGGGAAACCCCATTTTCCCCTGCATATTAAAGGGTCAATTTAAATTTCTTACTTAGGCAGTAGGGAGAGGGGTTAGAAGAAATGTCTTTACACTGATGCTTCTTGGAACTAAACATTTTGCCAGATGAAGTCCTCGAGGCATATTCAGTTTTGTCTTTTAAAGTAAAGTTGGATGAATATTTGAAGTAGAACAGGCAGGGCTACAAGGAGAGAGCAATCCTCTGACACATAAAAGAAATATACAGCAGTTGCTGGAAATCTGAAACAAACACAAAATGCCAGAGAAACACAGGCGGCTTGGCAGTAGCTGTACAAAGAGAACAGTTAACATTTCAAGTCCAATATGTCTCTTCAGAACTGAAAAGGGTTGGAAAAGAAAACAGTGCATTTTTTCAAAATATACTTTTGACTGAGGCCAAGGAGGTCGGACAGTCTGAAGGTCTAGGTGAAAGAGAAAGACAGATGTAAAATGTGATGTTGTGCATGTGCATGTGTGTGCGTGGGTTGAGGGGGATGAAGGGAGAGAGAAAAATGTAAGAAAAATGGAGGACTGATGTCACCAGGTTAGACTCTCACGTGGAATTCAACAGAGTTCCTGAAAGTGAAAAAAATGATTCAGCAGGAAACGAGATGTTGCTTCTCAAGCTTGCATTGCATTTTGTTGGAACATTGCTGCAGGCTCAGGTCAGAAATGTTAGCACTGGAATAAGATGGTTTATTAAAATGGCAGGCAATTGGGAATCAGGGTCATTTAAAGACAGAGTAGAGATGATCCACAAAGCAGTCACCCAGTCTGCATCTTCATTTGGGGAGCTTCTCTGATGCTACTTGGCCTGCTGTGTTCATCCAGCTCTAAACCTGGTTATCTCAGATTCTCCAGCATTGGCAGTTCCTACTATCTCTGCATCTGCATTTGGTTTTGCCAATGTAGAGGGGATTGCATTTTGAGCAGCAAATAGATGATCGTAGAATCCCTCCAGTATGGAAGCAGGCCATTCAGCCCACTGAGTCCACACAATACAATAGACAAGATTGAAAGTACAAGTGAAAGAAGACAGAGTCACAGATGGACCAGTTGAAAGATGAGAGAAGGATGGAATTGCAAGCAAATTGATTTTTTTCCAGTTCTGAATGACATCATCAACGTATCAGAGAAACAATTATGGGCTGGCTCCCCAAGTAGATTTGGAACAAGGGAGGTTCCAAATATCCCATAAAAGAGACAGGCATAGCTGGGACGATTGTGGGTACCCGCAGTCACAATTCTGATTTGGAGAAAATGAGACAAATTAAAAGGAAAAGCTGACCAAAATGAGAATAAGTTCAGCCAGGCAAAGTAAGATGGTGGTGGAAACAAACTTCCTTTCAAGATAGACATTGAGATCCATCAGATTATTCTGATGGGGAATGTATGTCTGGACAGATCGCACATTCAGGGTGAAGAGGAGACTTTCATCTATTACCCAAATCATCAAATAGGGTTACCGACTGAGATCAAATTGATTCCCAGAGGTCTCAGGATGTGACTTGTCCCCACGTTTCAGTCAGTCATCGATAAAACACCTTTCGTTGTGATGCACTGCTTTCCAATGCCGATTGGAAAGCAAAATCACTCATTACGCAATTAGACGATGCTTGACAATGCACTAAACAGCTTTCCTCCCAACTTTTTTCACAAATTTTATATTCAGTAAAGAGAAATGGTCAAAAGAAAATGTCAAACCTCATACTATTTAAAAATATGTTCTGCCTTTCTATAAAAGTGAATAAGGTTACTCTTCTCCTCAACATATTCCATCTGCCACATCCTTGCCTATTCATTTAACCTGTCCAGGCCCTCTTGAAACCTCCTCACAATTTACATTGCCACACAGTTGATATCATCAACTAATTTGGAAATATTATTATAACTGGTCCAGACGTTCAAATAATTTATAGATTGTGAACAGTTGTGGACATAGTACTGAATCTTCTGGAACCATTAGTAAAAGCAACTCCCTTCGACCCAATGCAATCTTCAACTTCTTTCATTAACCATGGTTGATTTACCATTGATGAATGCAGGTGCCAATACAGTTGCTACATCTTATAAGTACTAATACAATGATAGAACAATGACATTGAATGACAGAAGAGCCTTCCTTTCCTCTTCAACCTGGTGGTTTCTTGCTAACTTCAACAACTTGGAAAATGTTTTGACACTTGCATAAAAGCAGTGCATGGTACACTTGATTTCAACAGCACTTTTAAATGCAGCTTTCACAAGACTTGCATGTAACTGCTTTCTTTCTTTGCTTCAAACCTGAAACCCATAATGCAGTTTGCATTTTGAGACTGGGATTGAATGTGCAGGTTTAAATATTAAATGTTCAGCTGTATTCACATATTCTTTGAAAAATTCCACCTTTTTTCTCCTTAGAAATTATATTTTATAATTAACTTTAAATGCAGTGTGCATTACAGTTGTTAAAATTCAATCCAGACAGGTTCTCAATATCAGATCTATTCACTACAATGTTTAAATTAGAGAACTGACATTTGTTTGAATGCAGATGTCTCTAAAGCATATCATTTCATTAAGTATGCAATGCAATTTGAAAGACTCTTATGTGCTTCCTCATTCCCAATACAGAAACATTAAGCAGAATTTAATTAAGCAGAACCACCACCACCACGACACTTCCTGTCCTTACGAGGTTTAACAGCAATCAGGCAGTTATCAGGTTGGCAATGGGGGCACTGGGCAGATATCCTGCTTCAAGAGCTGCTGTCCACAGGTCAACCGTGCCACAAGGAGCACTGGCTGCAGCTAGTACTGCAGAAGGCCCAGGCTGAAGATCATTGCTGGAAGAGCAGTAGGTGAAGTGGGGTCCACCAAGGCCAGTCAGGGAAGTTCCAGTGAGGAAAATCAGTTTAAGGGGGCAGGCAAGCACCTTCCTGCCATTTGTCCTTGCTATCACCAAGTTTCTCAGCTGAGCATGGGCTGCCCAAAAAAAAAAGACTGTCAACATGCTGATCAGGGCTTACCTGGCACTTTGCCCAGGAAGTGCCATCTGCCTACTGCTGGAGAACCAGTGGTGACAAGGTGACAACCTTAAATGGCAGACCTCAATTATCTATGGGTTGGGAAAGGTTTCCTCAAGCTTTCTTGCCATGAACGTAATCTGAGGAAGTCAGGAACACTTTGGGATCTCCACTGAACACCTCGCCACCCAATTATATGGCTCCCCACAAATTCCCAGCTCACTGTTGGAGGGAGTGTTAAATACCACCCACCATGTAACAGATTCCAAGCTGTTTATCAGAAAAAGTTGATCTCTTTTCTATTTTGGAACACAGAAGGAAGACCTATCATCATGAAATATAGCACTGTGGGAGGCATCAGTGCACAGTAAAGTTGAATCCATCATGAAATATCACTACCATTTATGTCTGTTTCTCCAAAATCAAAAATGGTTGGAGAGACTCTCCCTTTTTAGTGGAGTCAGAAACATTGCTATACACTTTAATAACACAACAGGATGAAATGTTTTATATAGCCATTCTCTTCTAGAATGTTTGCTGAATGTGTGACAGTGGAATCAGTTTCCTCATCATTATCATGAAAGATGAAAGTAAGCCACGTACAATCCCTTATGTCGTTTAACAAAATGCGAAAGAAAAGCTTTAATTTTCCCAACTGGAGGCATTCCTTCAAACTGAGAATTAAAAGTCTATGCAATTTAAGAATAAAAACTATTTTTGCCCCCCGGTTTTGTGTCCAGAAGACATATCTTTTAGCAATTTCTACATCTGACAGAACCTTTGTAAACTACTCTTTCAATGGTCTTGATTTAAGTAACTTATGTGATGAATCACATCATTCTCTCATGTCTGCTGCTGTCTCGAGACTTTCCCTGAGGTGTGCCCCTTAAAATGTTTGTTTTTGATTTTTCCATTGTTAAAAGCTTGCATGTTGCCATGCATGGCAATGGTTTTTAGTCCTTCATATGTAATAGAAAATCATCACTGACATAACGTGCATTCAACCGTGAATTCATTGACCTTATGAAACCAATTTCAACATCTGGGATTGTCCTTTTACCAGTTGTCAGACATTTGACAGTACGTTTTATTTTTAAAAACGCAGCAGCTTCACAGCTATTAGGCATTCTCTTTCAAAAATTGGAGCAGTTTCCTCCTATTGCTCATGAACCAGAGTTAAGCTTGGCTCAGAGGATAAAGTGAAATATCGCTGCTATCACCATTAGCATTCAGAGTGCTAGAGCAGTCAGACCACACGGAGGGAGTCTCCAGAACGCACACAGCACAACCAGGCAGTTGCTCCAAATCAGCCAAGCTGCTTCAAACACAATAATCAGTGAGACAAGCTTGAAAAATTAAATAACACAATCCGCAGCACTCTCGCCCTTTAACCATGGGGGTTGGCTAAGCCTTCGCTGAAACAACTGTTAATTTCAGCAGCATGATGGCTGATGGAGCCCTGGAGGAAAGAAATATAACAGAGCTGGGAGTGGGCAGTCTTTATCACACAGAAGTCTGACAGATCAGTGACAAAATCCAAGGCAATGTTTTTGAACTTTATCAATGTTAGATCTGAAGGAGTTGAAGACTATCCAAGCCTGGATGTCAGAAGACAATTTGACAACCACAGGAGTTCTTGAGCCCAATGAAAGAATTTACAGCAAACGATAGCTCAATTCCAAATAAACATTACCCCCCTCCCCCCCTACCATGTTGCAAGAGGCAGATCCCACAGGTCTTGTCAAAACCAGGAGAGTTGAGTACCTTAACTCCAGGTCTCTCTGTCCTACTGATCAATGCATGGTGGAAATACTGTAATTCACTTTACCAATTTATAAAAAAAAACTCTCATTCTACTTAAGTTGACTCAAAGATGTGCCAGTATTTATTGCCCATCCCTAGTTGCTCGAGAAGGCAGTGGTGGGTTGCTTTCCTCAATTGCCGCTATCCATGTGCTATAAGTAGATCCACATCCCATTGAGTTTGGGATTCCAGGATTTTGACCCAGTGACACAGAAGGAACAGCAATATTTTGTTTGAAATTTACTTGTGGGATGGTGAGTGGCTTGGAGGCAATCTTGAAGTAGATGTTGTCCATATCCATTTTGCTGTCTTTGTCCTTCTAGATGATAGCAGTCGTGGGTTTGGAAGGTGCTGTCTAAGGAGCCTTGGTGAATTTCTACAGTGCATCTTGAAGATGATATACACTGCTGCTACTGAACATTAGTGGTGGAGACAAGGAACGTTTATGGATGTGTTGCCACTCAAGTGTCTGTTCCCTTCTGGATGGTCCCAAACTTCGAGTGCTCCTGGAGCTGCACTCAATGAGCTTAGTGGACAACATTCTATCACTGTGCCTGACTTGTACTTTGTAGATGATGGACAGGCTTTGGGGTATCTTTATGTATTCTCAAATTCCTCCTCTGCCAATCTGAATAATAGCAGCTGCATGGACCAGGTACCAGGTATTTTAGAATGAATTCACTTTAAATGTTGTAAATATAACAGAATATTAATTTTGTTTAGCACAGTTGGCCTGAGATTCTGCTTTATGAAGGTATAACATGTTTACAATCAGCATAAAGTTACAAGGGCTGTGGCTATTTCTCTCTTGACAATAAGTTCAAAATTTGAATAATCTTGGTGAAATTTAGACACTCCAAGGGGAGACAAGAGCAGTGAAATCTGACCCAGTAGTGAAGTGCAGGCCAGAAAATAAAATATTCTTTCTCAAGCGCAGTGTTCCCAACTAATGTGGAAACAGATGGTTGGATTCCTGCCCTGCTAAGCATGAGTTCAGATGTGTCCAAAGCAAAGAAAAACAATGGATGCTGCCAATAAGTCCAGTAGATAAGTGCACACTGATAAGGGAAGTCCCAATTTTAACGCCTGATTCGTACTGAGCAGACTGACGTACAGTGTGTTTACTGACTTGCGTGGGAACGTAATAGGGCACTTCCATCAACGTAGTGGCTTAGGCTAAAGAGGAGGCAAGTCAAACAGAGATGGTGCTTCAGATTGCTGTCCTGCTGGGGAGTGCGTGCAGTGGGTGAGGATAGGATTGAATTTTACTGCTCACAGCCCTAACTCATTTCCTGAACACCATATGTTTGGCCCTTTTTGTATCAGGAGAAAACACTTGCAATTTTAAGGTTCAGTTAGTAACAGCCTCTCTATCCTACACACTATGGTTTTGGTTTCCTATGGGAGTGCAAACATTTTGTCAATTCTCCCTCTCCCATTTCAATGGATGATAACTTGCACTAGGATATGATTCTATAGACATTACAAGCCCCTGCTTCTCTTTTTTGCATGGTTCAAGAAGATAAATTGTACATCAGGTATCTGAACAGCATAGAATGCATCTTTATTATATATCTTTTATATTTAGTCATTAGCTGGTCCCTTGGCTCTTCTGCGTAGACTGTTGCACATGGGAATATTCTAATTTTCTTATTAAGAGGCAAATATCCACATCTCAAGATTTGTATGAACGTGTCTTGGGGTTTGCAAAAGATCAAAGTCTTGCATCAAGGTTTTCGAGAGGTGTCTGTAGTTTCCTGTGAACTCCATTCAGCTTTCAAGGTGCAATGTTGAAAGTTATGCAAGCATTGCCATGAGTTTGTGTAATTTCAAGCAATGTTGAGTGTCATAGGGTATTAAAGCAGGCAAACAGACCTTTCCGTCCAACAAGTCCATGTTGACATAATCCCAAAAAAAAAACTAGTCCCACCAGCCTGTGCTTGGCCCAAATCAGTCTAAATATTTCCTATTCATATACTTACCCAAATGTCTTTTGAATGTTGTAACTGTACCTGCAGCCACCACTTCCTCAACACACACACACACAAAATTGTGTTTTTAAAAAATGCCTTTTTTAAAAATCTTTCTGCTCTTAAAATTATGACCCCTTGTCTTGAAATCTCCTCCACCTTAGGAAAAAGACATCTGCCATTCACCTAATCTATACCTTTTATGATTTTATAAACCTGCATAGAGATAACCCCTGAAAAGTCCCAGTCTATTTTTATAATTCAAACTCCCCGTTCCCAACAATATCCTGGTAAATCCCATCTGAGTCCTCTCCAGCTTAATCATATCCTTCCTCTATCAGGGCAACAAGAGCTGGACACAGTACTCCAGAAGAGGTCTCACCAATGTCCTGTTCAACCTCAGTATAATGTCCCAACTCCTATACTCAATGGTCTGTGCAATGAAGGCAAATGTGCTAAATGCCTTCTTTGTCACCCTGTCTACATGTGATGCTAATTTCAAAGAATTCTGTACCTGAACACTTATGTATCTCTGTCTACAACACTACCTAAGGCCCTGCTTTTAATTGTATAAGTCTTGCCCTTGTCTGTTTTCCCAAAATACAATACCTCTCATTTATCCAAATTATAATCTGTCTGCTGCTCCTCAGACAATTGATCAAGATCCCTTTGTAATCTTCTTCCCTGTCCACTATACCACGAGTTCTGATGTCATCGAACTTACTAACCATGCCTTTTGTATTCTCATCCATATCATGTCTGTAAATGTCAAGTAAAAAAGCGGACCTAATATCAATCCCTGTGGAACATCACTGGTCACAGGCCTCCCATCCTAAAAACAAACCTCTATCACCACCCTCAGCCACCTATCATCAAGCCGATTGTGTCCCACTGGCATGCTCACCCTGAATCCCATGCAATCTAATTCTACGAACCTGGGGCTGGGGTAAATTGTTTGATTTGTTGCACTTCTCCAAGGTTTGCAGCATTATGGCAAGTGACTGATGTAATAATGTGCCAGAGCAGAGCCAGCCAGAATGCTGGGTTTAACTTGAGGGTAACTTGTAATACCCCACATTGCAGTGTTGGGCATCTGGTCCATATCAGTGGAAATAAAAAATTCACGGTATAAATTAATTAAAACTTCTTGGTACAATGCACCTACAGAAAGCATGCATTAAAGTTGCACCAATATTCTAAATTTTCCAATGAAAAACAGTTGAGAACTATTATGTCACAGGTTGCTGAGGTATCAAGTTTAGAAGTTCAATATTACTGACATTCTGGCACAGACTTGATACAGAACTTACCAAATTAGGTTACTACCTCAGTGTGGCCACCGAATTGTAAAAAAAGTCACATAGGGATCCTTGCCTAAATGTTTTGTGCTGTCTTCCTGAAAAATCAGACTTTTAAATAAGACGACTTTAAGTGAAGCATCGATTTCCATAGGAATCAATGTTAAAATTGGAGTTAGGTTTGCAGGGCCTTTCTTAGCAAAGAAATAAAACTTAAATGTTATACCTGTACTTTAAGGTAAAATACAGCGATGCTTGTCCTTTAAGTAGCTAAGGTCTTACAGGGCAAATGAAATAACTGTCCAAATAGGTTGACAAAAAAACATTCAAGTTCAATGGTGCTCTTAGACTGAGCATGCCCCATCCAGTGGCAGAGATTGGTCCGTGCAGCTGCACTACCAGCACTAACTTCTGTCATTATAGCGGAGCTAACATTGAAGGGAAGACCAGACATGTAGCCTCAGACAGAAATATAGCCCAGGGCAAGGCAATACTGGGAGGAGGTGGCCTGCAAATTGTATTTTGGAGGGGGGTGGTAGTGTAAGTGAGGTGCTTGGCATACAGAGTAAGGCCCAAGGCAGAAAACCCAGAACACAAGACCTGTGTGGAGTAAGCTGTGACAAGATTGATGAGGCAAGGCCAAGTTAGAGTCAAGACCCTTTTTAGTGGGCTGGAACAAAAGAGAGAGTATCTGGGATGCAGGCGGGGCAGTACCAGACACCGGCTTGCAATGGGGACAGTTGCCGACAACGCACACAAACAAGGCTAAAACAAAAGTGGTGATACAAAATGATCAAGGTTGCAGGAACAGCAACTCATATTCCGCTTGGGAACCCTGCAGCCTAATGGTATCAATGTGGACTTCACCAGTTTCAAAATCCCCCCTTCCCCCACCGCATCCCTAAACCAGCCCAGTTCGTCCCCTCCCCCCACTGCACCACACAACCAGCCCAGCTCTTCCCCTCCACCCACTGCATCCCAAAACCAGTCCAACCTGTCTCCACCTCCCTAACCTGTTCTTCCTCTCACCCATCCCTTCCTCCCACCCCAAGCCGCACCCCCATCTACCTACTAACCTCATCCCACCTCCTTGACCTGTCCGTCTTCCCTGGACTGACCTATCCCCTCCATACCTCCCCACCTATACTCTCCTCTCCACCTATCTTCTTTTCTCTCCATCTTCAGTCCGCCTCCCCCTATCTCCCTATTTATTCCAGAACCCTCACCCCATCCCCCTCTCTGATGAAGGGTCTAGGCCCGAAACATCAGCTTTTGTGCTCCCGAGATGCTGCTTGGCCTGCTGTGTTCATCCAGCCTCACATTTATTATCTTGGATTCTCCAGCATCTGCAGTTCCCATTATCTCTGATACAAAATGAAGAAACCGGCCCTAAAGAATAAACAATGTTAAAGTGAAATCAAGTTAAGTGGGTCAACATGAAATGAGTGCCTGTAACTCTCTGCAGAAGTTATCTAAGGATAACATTCCATGTAGGCAACAGGCCATTCTTTTAACTTCAGGCCCATGCAATTTTATGAGACAATTCAATATCTGCCTGGATGCATTTATTTTCAATGGAAGTGTAAGAGCAAGTATAATGGGTTTCCTCTCACATTCAGCAATGCTTTGAGAAAGACTTGGAAAATAAAATAAATGCAACACATTAACCCCAATGCAGCACAAGCATCTCCTAATCTTCTTGCACAACTGCAAGGGACAGCACGTTGGCTCAGTGGTTAGCACAGCAGCCTCACAGCACCAGTGACACGGGTTCGATTCCAGCCTCGGGCGACTGTCTGTGCGGGGTTTGCACATTCTCCGCGTGTCTGCGTGTGTTTCCTCCCACAGTCCAAAGGTGTGCAGGCTAGGTGGATCAGCCACGTTAAATTGCCCGTAGTGTTCAGGGGTGTGTAGGTTATTGGGAGATAGGTCTGGGTGGGATGCAGCAAGGGGCGATGTGGACTTGTTGGGCGGAAGGGCCTGTTTCCACACTGTAGGGAATCTAACCTAATTTAATCTAACTGAGATAGGAGATTGAAACAACTCCTTAAGAAACAACGTAAATGACTAAAAGCATTTCACCGGATCCAGTGTTGAAATATTACCAGAAAAAACTTGCGCAAATTTAAAACAATTATCACACATTCTTGATGCAGAAAGATATCTTCAGCCAAGGATTGCTTAGTTCAACAGGTTAGAATAAGGATAGGACTTTTTTTTTCCAGCTGCATACAATCTTTACACGGATACAAAAACCAAAAGAACTGCTGGAAATTAGAAACAAAAACAGAAATTGCTGAAGAACTCAGCAGGTCGAGCAGCATCTGTGGAGAGAATTCAGAGATAACATTTTGGGTCCAGTGACCCTTTCTCAGAACCGATGGTAGCTAGGAAAAGATTTTTTTTTTGAGCAGAAGATAGGATCAGGAGAAGAGGTTAGGAGTAAACTATAGATAATGGGAACTGCAGATGTTGGAGAATCCAAGATAACACAGTGTGATGCTGGATGAACACAGCAGGCCAAGCAGCATCTCAGGAGCACAAAAGCTGACGTTTCGGGCCTAGACCCTTCATCAGAGGACAGGGTCTGATGAAGGGTCTAGGCCCGAAACGTCAGCTTTTGTGCTTCTAAGATCTGCTTGGCCTGCTGTGTTCATCCGGCTTCACACTTTGTTACCTAGGAGTAAACAATAGGTTGAAATAGAGCTCAAAGAGAGAGAGAAGAACAGTTAGACAGACAAAGGAGTGGATAACAGTCAGGCTAGGAGAATGAATGGGTTCTAATGGGAGCAATTACTGACTAACAATGGTTTGTGTGTGATAGCAGACCATGTGATAACAAGGCCTGGTGTGAATGGCTCAAGGGTAAAGACAAGGGAGAAAGTGCCTCAAGTCCTAAAAAATGTTGAACTCTATACTGAATCCAGAAGGATGTAGAATTCCCAAATGGAAAATGAGGGGACGTTCTCATTTGTGCTGAAACACTGCAGTAAGCCTGAGACAGAGATATTGGCCTGGGAACACAGTGGTGTATTGAAGTGATACTGATGTAGGTACTGAATTATACTGACATAGCTTCAGAATGGACAGTAGTGAATCAGATCACACCTGAGCAGGGTCTCTGAAATGGTCCAGTCTCGAGTGCTACAATTAACAGGTTCATTATCACATTCACATGGAAGGCTCTATTTTCTCCCACTTACAACAGCTGTTTTGTTAAAAATTAAAGTAGATGTTGGAAGAAAACAATGCAGGAAGGTTTGTCTCAAATCAATGCCTATTCAACATTTCCTCTACAAGTATTCTTAAGATGCACCTCAAAAGAAGTAACATTGGTTGTAAGATAGTGCATAACAAAGCTGAAGAAGGTTTACAATAAACCCAAGAAACAGGATACCGATCAGAGTCCATGAAATGATAAACACTCTTTACCACAGTTATTTCAGAATGGGGGAAAGTACTGACTGGAGTCCCTCAGGGACGACAACCGTTTCTAATTTACATAAATGACCTTCAGAAATTTCAACAACTTGCATTTATTCAGTACCTCGAAATTAGATAAAAATTGTCCAAAAATGCTACATACAGTTGCAAGTAAAATATGCATGTTGAGCCATAATTTAAAAAAAAGTAAAATGTGAAGCTGCCAAAGTCCCAGAGGATTCATCTCTCATTAGACAGAGACAACTGGTAGTGATTTAACCTGGGGATCATCATCTCTCAGGAAACAGGAGAGATTGAGAAGGTGGGTCTCTCACGGTAACCTCAGCCAGTGTGAGAATTGAACCTGTACTGTTGGCATTACTCTGCACTGCAAACCAGCCAGCTGGCCAACTGAGCTAACCAATCCTGCAGTATATCCAAACTGTTGGCAGCATTTGCAGTTTAGAGCATCAGAATAAAAGGAGGAAAGACAGAGTGCAAAGGTCTATGCAACAGAAGTCATGGCCACCAAAACTGGGGTGTGTGATGAGGTATAGACAGAAGACTCCAGTCACAGAAACAGAGGTTAAGGGGAATTGGGTTTACAGAGATGAGCAGGGAAAAAAACCCTAAAAAGAAGTCAAACACAATGCTGGAAATCAATTCAGATCACCAAGAACAGAATGAACAGGGCATGGGATGGAGTAAGGAAGGGAAAGCAGAGTTTTGGATGCATTGAAGTTAATTGTAAGAAAAGCACTGGAACTGTGAGATGAAACATTTCCAGAAGGAACTGTCAGGATCGTATGTAGGTCCAGAACTTATCCTTGACATCAAGTGCAGGGCAGTTCAACTTCAGGTAAGGAAGCTTCCAATGAAATCTGCTGATTTCAGCAGATATTTGAACTAATATCTGGAGAAGGAGAAAGGAAGACAGCAAGAACATTATTTAGATCAGGAAGCGGAAGTGCCAAGAAGACAGCTGGAGAGCCTCTTAAGTACAAAGTTTGACAGGAGTGGAAGTTATCGGTGTTAATGTCCAAACCATGCACTAATAGGTTTTAGTAAAGCCAATCAACAACAATTGCAGTTGAGTTAGAAAATGTAGAAGCGGTAAACATGTCAAAGGCTGAATTGCTACTGAATTTGGATTAGACAAAGTCAAACACATATAGGATGACATTTCTGACCTTGATTCAGAATATTTCAGTGTTTGGGAGGAGTAGAAAGCTGTTTGGAAAGATCCAAACGCGAAATTGCAGCAAGACAGATAAACTGGTTAAACATATGAATGATTTCAAATTAGGAGGTAAGAGCTGAAAATAGATGCGCAGGTTAAAATAAACACAAAAGGTTGAATACAGGGTGTCCTCAGTTAAAGTCAGTGCGCATTCCTGAAAATCATAACTTTGAGTAAAAAGACTTCATAAAGCATGGTTTCCCAAAGTAAATAATTTTGAAGACTGCAACTTAACTCAAGAGTACAATTATTACCCAGGCAAACCCAATGTGGAACTTGAAATGCAGTCCTGCAGCAACTGCTTTTTCAAACCATCATAACTTGCAAAATAAAAACAAAAATTACCGAAAGTAACAAGTGTAGATCCAAATCAGACAACACTTCTCAGTCTCTCTTTAAGGAGAATCTCCTGCTTGAGAAGGACTTGTTTCACTCTTGCTTGTGGATTTGAAAATGGGTATTAAGTCCATTGTCCAATTAATACAATAGTCCCTCTAACTAACATTTAAATCCCTTCTAAACTGGAGCCCATAATTTTCAAAAGGGAAGCAGGACGCACAAATAAAACAGCATTGAAATGAAAACAAAAAAAGTGCTAAATGGAATGACTTTCAAAATGGTGTACCCATTATTTGTAACTGACCAGGACACTGGCAGATAAAATGCAATGCAGACAGTAGAAAGTGCTACACATCAATTGGCAAACCCAGATGACGACATGCTGCACCAATAGCATTATGATGAGGGTGAAATTCCCTAATTCACTACAAATCCAAATTGCCAAGCTCCTGGGTGAGGAGAGATGAGCTGGCTCCCTTTCTTTAGCCACTTGACGCTTTGGTTGGTTGGTCGGTCAGTCACACAAGATTTAATTAAGTAGGATACCCTCCTCGAGGATACCGCAGGCCCCCACCATCAAATCAAATCAATCAATGCTTTAAAAAGGAACCAATTCTTCCTCCTTGAGTTTTTGGAAGAGTCAGTTTATTAGCCCTAAATGCAAGAAGAAATAATAACTCAAAGTGTACATAGATTAAAAATGAGAAGTGAGTTCCAGAAGAGAAGAGGAGATCAGTCTCTCGGTCATTCATGAAGTGTAGATAATGGAATGTAAGGAGTTAAATATCCCTAAACTAATTATTTATCAATTGTTTGAAAATCTTTTGTCTAGTTTCTCTTTTGAACTGGTTCACCGCCTGATTTTCCTGACTGAGATTGACAGTGTCCTTCTTTTGTCTGGTTTCCTGTTGGAGGCTGCAGAATAGGCTCAAGGCCCCTCAGAATCAGCCACAGGGTTGCTGAACGCACAGGCAGATTGTTTAAAAACCTGCTCTGGTTCACTGGAACTTTATCGCAGTCGCTTTGTTAAATTTTCTGCCCTCTATCCCTCATCCCTCCCACCTGTTCTCTTGCTACCCTCATTCTCCATGCCAATTTATATCAACCTGCCACCCATCCTTGGGTCTACGCCAACTCATCCAACATCAGCCCTGGTTGGATCTCATAAACCATGCTAAAATTACATACACATCTAAATATCTATCGCAGTCTTTAACAGCAGTAAAAGAAAGCTCATAATCATGAAAGGTCATTCAAAACTTTTAAATCCCTTCAAATACTAATCCCTTATAAAACTAAACAAACTTACATTCATTAACTTGGGACACTCCTGCTCACACAATTATAGGTTATGGAAAGCACCCACATATCAATATTGGAATACTTACTGCTCAAATGGAAATATCAATAATTAGTCATTGTAAATGCTGGAACAGATTTCAGCTTTTATTGATGCCAGTAAGCTTTCTTAATTTTCTTCAACATTGGTTGGAGATTCAAATACCTTCATATGATTACAGTTCTACAGACAGAATGCTGCCCTCCTTCATGAACATTCACATTTACCTTAAGGAGTTAAGGCTCCCATACTATAGCTGGAGGCTCTTGATGATGTGGTGGAAATAGGGTCCGTTTGAACTCAACACAGAGTTCAAATGGCTCTGTTAAATTTTGGTTTCTGTCACAGGGGCTTCACACCCTGTCACTTTTCCCCTACCGATTAAAATGGCAGCTATCAAACGGTGGAAGAAATTCCTACCCGCTATTTTAAAGCTTTATGGAGATTTCATGATTCTGCAAAAATCTGGCCCCTAAACACAGTTTCTCTCTCAACCACTCGAACAGACAATGTAACTCAGGCTACACACGTCTCACAGCATTGAAGAAACAGCATGCTATGCACCTGGAGTTGAGATCCACTTAAAACAAAGCATAACAACAGACATCTTCAATCCAATATGCTCAGTAGCTGTATGTGAAACATCAGCCAGTCAGTTAGTCAGCTGTCCACTAATGCTTAAAGTATGCATTATTTGTGTCAGCCACACTGTTCGTTGTCTTCAGGAGGACGTGGCACATCACCTTTACAGTTCAAGAAAGTTTTACTGCATGTCAACATGCAACTGACTGCACGTCAGTATTTCAGAACATCTTTTTGAACCGGCAGGGATTTCACTTGCTTGGTGCTGATATGGGGCACATGAAGCTACATTACCATGCAGCTCAATGTGTAATATATTGATGTCAAAAATAACATTTCTGACATCAACAGAAGTAACAAGTAACAGAAATAACCAGTCCATCATTTTCATGAAAGTGAAAGGGAGTTGTTTGCAGACCATACTTCATTTGCTTGCCTACTAATTACATTAGCAACGCTACTGGGTTTAGATTAGATTCCCTACAGTGTGGGAACAGGCGCTTCGGCCCAACAAGTCCACACCGCCCCTTGAAGCATCCCACCCAGACCCATCCCCCTATAACCCACACACCCCTGAACACTACGGGCAATTTAGCATGGCCGATCCACCTAGCCTGCACATCTTTCGACTGTGGGAGGAAACCAGAGCACCCAGAGGAAACCCACGCAGACACAGGGAGAATGTGCAAACTCCACACAGACAGTCACCTGAGGCTGGAATCAAACCCAGGTCCCTCGTGCTGTGAGGCTGCAGTGCTAACCACTGAGCCACCGTGCCGCCCCTAAATGTCACTCCAATGGTGGGGGAGCAAACAGTAAAGATTCTGAAGGCATGCAGCAACTCTTGACTGGTAAGACACAGACAGCTCATGAAATTAAGAACACTCACAAGTGGCAATGGGAACTGCAGATTCTGGAGAATCCAAGATAACAAAGTGTGGAGCTGGATGAACACAGCAGGCCAAGCAGCATCTCGGGCCTAGACCCTTCATCAGAGAGGGGGATGGGTTGAGGGAACTGGAATAAACAGGGAAAGACGGGGAGGCGGACCAAAGATGGAGAGAAAACAAGATAGGTAGAGAGGAGAGTATAGGTGGGGAGCTAGAGAGGGGATAGGTCAGTCCAGGGAAGGTGGACAGGTCAAGGAGGCGGGATGAGGTGGTAGGTAGGAAATGGAGGTGCGGCTTGAGGTGGGAGGAAGGGATGGGTGAGAGGAAGAACAGGTTAGGGAAGCAGAGACAGGCTGGGCTGGTTTTGGGATGCAGTGGGGGGAGGGGAAGAGCTGGGCTGGTTGTGTGGTGCAGTGGGGGGAGGGGAGATTTTGAAGCTTGTGAAGTCCATATTGATACCATTGGGCTGCAGGGTTCCCAAGCGGAATATGAGTTGCTGTTCCTGCAACCTTCGGGTGGCATCATTGTGGCACTGCAGGAGGCCCATGATGGACATGTCGTCTGAGGAATGGGAGGGGGAGATGAAATGGTTCGCGACTGGGAGGTGCAGTTGTTTGTTGTGAACCGAGCGGAGGTGTTCTGCAAAGCGGTCCCCAAGCCTCCACTTGGTTTCCCCAATGCAGAGGAAGCCACACTGGGTGCAATGGATACAATATACCACATTGGCAGATGTGCAGGTGAACATCTGTTTGATATGGAAGGTCATCCTGGGGCCTGGGATGGGGGTGAGGGAGGAGGTGTGGGGGCAAGTGTAGCACTTCCTGCGGTTGCAGGGGAAGGTGCTGGGTGTGGTAGGGTTGGAGGGGAGTGTGGAGCGGACAAGGGAGTCGCGGAGAGTGTGGTCTCTCCGGGAGGCAGTCAAGGGTGGGGATGGAAAAATGGCTTGGGTGGTGGGGTCAGATTGCAGATGGCGGAAGTGTCCAAGGATGATACGTTGTATCCGGAGGTTGGTGGGGTGGTATGTGAGGACGAGGGGGATCCTCTGGGGGCGGTTGTGGCGGGGGCAGGGTGTGAGGGATGTGTTGCGGGAAATGCGGGAGACGCGGTCAAGGGTGTTCTTGACCACTGCGGGGGGAAAGTTGCAGTCCTGGAAGAACGTGGACATCTGGGATGTGTGGGAATGGAATGCCTCATCGTGGGAGCAGATGCGGCGGAGGCGGAGGAATTGGGAATAGGGGATGGAATTTTTGCAGGAGGGTGGGTGGGAGGAGGTGTATCCTAGGTAGCTGTGGGAGTCAGTGGGCTTGAAATGGACATCAGTTTCTAGCTGGTTACCTGAGATGGAGACTGAGAGGTCCAGGAAGGTGAGGGATGTGTTGGAGATGGCCCAGGTGAACTTGAGGTTGGGGTGGAAGGTGTTGGTAAAGTGGATGAACTGTTCGAGCTTCTCTGGGGAGCAAGAGGTGGCTCCGATACAGTCATCAATGTAACGGAGGAAGAGGTGGGGTTTGGGGGCCTGTGTAGGTGCGGAAGAGGGACTGTTCCACATAACTCCACCTCTTCCTCCGTTACATTGATGACTGTGTCGGCGCCACCTCTTGCTCCCCAGAGGAGCTCGAACAGTTCATCCACTTTACCAACACCTTCCACCCCAACCTCAAGTTCACTTGGGCCATCTCCAACACATCCCTCACCTTCCTGGACCTCTCAGTCTCCATCTCGGGTAACCAGCTACAAACTGATGACCATTTCAAGCCCACTGACTCCCACAGCTACCTAGGATACATCTCCTCCCACCCACCCTCCTGCAAAAATTCCATCCCCTATTCCCAATTCCTCCATCTCCACCGCATCTGCTCCCAGGATGAGGCATTCCACTCCCGCACATCCCAGATGTCCACGTTCTTCCAGGACCGCAACTTCACCCCCGCAGTGGTCGAGAACGCCCTTGACCGCATTTCCCGCAACACATCCCTCACACCCTGCTCCCGCCACAACTGCCCCCAGAATATCCCCCTCATCCTCACATACCACCCCACCAACCTCCGGACACAATGTATCATCCTCCGACACTTCCGCCATCTACAATCCGACCCCACCACCCAAGCCATTTTTCCATCCCCACCCTTGTCTGCCTTCCGGAGAGACCACTCTCTCCGCGACTCCCTTGTCCGCTCCACACTCCCCTCCAACCCTACCACACCTGGCACCTTCCCCTGCAACCACAGGCAGTGCTACACTTGCCCCCACAGCTCCTCCCTCACCCTCATCCCAGGCCCCAGGATGACCTTCCACATCAAACAGATGTTCACCTGCACATCTGCCAATGTGGTATATTGTATCCATTGCACCCGGCGTGGCTTCCTCTGCATTGCGGAAACCAAGTGGAGGCTTGGGGACCGCTTTGCAGAATTCCTCCGCTCGGTTCGCAACAAACAACTGCGCCTCCCAGTCGCGAACCATTTCAACTCCTCCTCCCATTCCTCAGACGACATGTTCATCATGGGCCTCCTGCAGTGCCACAATGATGCCACCCGAAGGTTGCAGGAACAGCAACTCATATTCCGCTTGGGAACCCTGCGGCCCAATGGTATCAATATGGACTTCACAAGCTTCAAAATCTCCCCTTCCCCCACTGCATCCCTAAACCAGCCCAGTTCGTCCCCTCCCCCCCCACTGCATCCCAAAACCAGCCCAGCCTGTCTCTGCTTCCCTAACCTGTTCTTCCTCTCACCCATCCCTTCCACCTCAAGCCGCACCTCCATTTCCTACCTACCACCTCATCCCGCCTCCTTGACCTGTCCGTCTTCCTGGACTGACCTATCCCCTCCCTAGCTCCCCACCTATACTCTCCTCTCTACCTATCTTGTTTTCTCTCCATCTTCGGTCCGCCTCCCACGCTCTCCCTGTTTATTCCAGTTCCCTCTCCCCATCCCCCTCTCTGAAGGAGGGTCTAGGCCCGAAATGTCAGCTTTTGTGCTCCTGAGATGCTGCTTGGCCTGCTGTGTTCATCCAGCTCCACACTTTGTTAACACTCATAAGTGGAGTTATTTTGCATGGGAGTAAAGAGGACTGAATGGGTCACCTCAGGGACCAAGACTGTTGTTTCTTGTTTATGTAAGTAACCTCAGTTCAGAAACTCAACAGCAGGTGAATAACCTATTTCCCCTCCAGGTTAAATGGTGTTCAAAAGGTGGTCAACTGGGCCTACATGGTCCCAAATGGCAGGCTAAGCATCAAATCAAGATTACCTATTCATCAACTTCTGACTACATACTTACTGCAGTAGAACTGGATGGCCATACGATCACCCCTTAAAACACATATCAGCAGAGAACCTACCTTAAGTGATTGGGAGTGGCCAGTCCGTCATCATTTTTTTTTACACTCAACTTGCTCTTCCTAAAGCATCAAATCCCCTGATGCTACAGAACCAAACTGCACATACACTTTTTGACAGACTGTAGTTCAGGTGTGTATAGATTTACCACAGCAGTAATTTTGTACTCTCAAGAAAAGAACTTGATGGATAAGAACCTTCAAATCGATTAATAATTTGAGTCAGAAATAAAGATAGTAGCTTCAGAAAGGACTCACCTTTGAAATTGGGATTCAGCAAGTCTTTACGATGGGCGCAGAATAGCGCGCTCCCATAGACCAGATCGAGTGCACAAAGCAGAAGATGATAGGAGTTAACAAGATCATCACTGATCATAGGGAAATTTCCTAATAAAAGATTTAAAAAAAAACCTGTTAATACCCATTAAGAAGCATAACCATTTACATCAATGGGTCTTTATAAATTCGTACTAAACTGGTTATCTTTTTGCTGTGTGTATGTTGTTCATGAACTACGAAATCAGTAATTTCTTATTTGAAGATTCAGACAAACTACTCTATATTTCTGGAATGAAAAATAGCCTTTTATCAAACTAAATACATGTACACAGAGGATGAGGAAGCTCAGTATCCCCACCGTGATAATAACTACTTCATGGGCAGAAGTCTTGTAATTTCCGATTCTGGTTGTCTATGCTCAAATTCAACATTTCTCACCAAGTGTAATTTCACTGTTAAATAATATCCAGTAATAGAGCTAGTGTGACAACAGCTTCAGCTTTGTGACAGAGGGAAAAGTATACAGCAACACTAATAACATTACTCTGCCCCAAAAGAGGAAATCTATCTCTTGAATATCGATTAGTTGATTTCTCTCCGAGTTGCAGTATCATGGTCTTGAATATCGCCTTGGTAACAAAGGCACGATCAGGACCCACAATCTGTGACTAATGAACAATTGAAACAATTTATTCACTCTCCTTCAGGAACATGGATGTCTTGTTGCCAAGTTAATTGATGTTAACCTCTCCCGTTCTACTTGCTGGCAACACTTGCACAAGTGATTGACTTCTTCATTCACATAAATGGCCATTGTTTGCTCATTTGACAACCATTGCTGGGAAATACATTCACGTCTGGAGGGTGGGTTGAATGGTGAGCAGATATCAATCGCCAAACTTACTTGTCCATGCCTTATATCACTTCCTCGGAGTCTTGGGAATGCCATTCAGTAGTGACTGAAAAGGGTTGTTATATGTTTATCGTCACTGCAACAAGTTTTGCAGCACCAACCTTCCCAGTTTCTTTGGTTCGCTTTGAGATTTAGCTGTCTGCTTACTAACTGAACCGGCAACTTTTCTTTGATGAATTCATTCCAGTGACAGAATGCTGTGACCAGAAAATATATATGCTCCCCAGTCCCTCCAACTGCCAACTCAACTGCTTTTGACAACATAAATGAATCCAACTCATATGTTGAAAGCATGGCTGAATGCAGAACTGCACAATCCAATGTAGCATTTACAATGAGGTGGCAGGATAGCGTGCTTATAGTGAACAAAAAGAATATCGCACAAGAACTCACTAAAAAAAGGAGGGAAAAAATGGTGAGTAAATGGCCCTTAGCCATACTTCTATCTTATCGGGACTCAGCCAACTACTGGAGTAGAAAATATGGGATGGGGACACATTAACACTAACTTGAGCAGAAATATTTTGCATTCTAAATAACAAACGCGTAAGAGCACGTATATACAAGCATTAAGATTTGATGACACAAGTTAAAATTTGCACTAAAAGCAAAGTAGCAACATTGACATTTGGTGGAACTTTGTTTCCAACAAAACAAAGAAAATATTTTCCAAAATAGTTATTGACATGTAATAGATTTTCTTTTACCTGTACATTAAAAGTTTTCAGAATATCATGATTTTCACAAACATCCTCAATGCACGACATGTTGAATGAAACTGAGTATCTCTCAGGTTTGCATCTTGTGTGTGTTGCTCACACTTGTGATGTTGCCCATTGGTTTTCTGGCTGTAACAGGTCATTTACCTGAATCTTGGAATTTATTCCTTTGACAAGGTACTCCTGATGGACTTGAGTTTGCAAGCTACTTTAGCTATCTAGATTTCTTAACCTGATCCTTACCTTCCACAGGGAAGAGGTAAGCAGTAGTCTTAGCCCATAATACCATATGTCTTAAAGCAGACAGGCTAGATACTAGATAAGTGGGAAGGTCACACTACTGTAGTCCAGACCCGACACTAATTCAAAATCAGTGCCAGCATAGTTTAGCTGATAAATACATATTGGCTTAAATATTATACTGTTAAAATAGTAATTAATGATACTAAACTGATATGGAACACACAAACTGCTACCTCACTGTGTGTTGCGTGGTATAGTGGCATGCAACTGTATAACCTATGACTTACTGCAAACAATGACATGGGATAATTTTAATGCCTAATTTCACAAAATACAGAATTTGAAACCATCCTGCTACACAAAACATCATTTAACAGATAAGGTATTCAGCACAACTCATCTGACCCAATTCTCCTCACTCACTGGCAAACTTCACAAAAGAGACAACAGTTGCTTGAGTGATTGAAGAGATTCCATGAATGCACGGAATAAATGATGTACGTTCACATTTAGATTGTGCCAAGCACATGTCTTTTACTCATGATTTGCCGACTCTGAAAAGATTAAAAATTCCACTGCAGAACTGAGAAAAACAAACCACCCATAAAGACTGCAGGGTCAGTTAAAATGTTTTTAGCTGAAGACCACGAGCATTCCGATAATCTATACTGGCACCAACCCTGGAACTTTGTTTCTGATGTAAAGCTAGCCATCACCTGCACATACATGAACATTTCCGCTCTGACAAAACTATATAGGCAACAGCATGGCAAGATATGGTTGCATGCACTGAGCGGATAATTAGTTCAGGACTGCAAACTCTGGAATGTAGTGTCAGTGAATGGAAATTTTTTCTGGAGTAATTAGATGCAACGGGCCATAATATTTAAAAAATTAGACTAAAATACCCAGTATCCTAACAAAAGTCCTGATACCTTTAGTATGTCCCGTACCATCTGTTTAAGTGCCACCAAGACAAATGTGGCGATGGCGACTGGGTGACAAGGCCTATCCATTGGCCACGTGGCTCATTGCACTGGTGCGTCATCTCTGCATCTATACCAAGAGCCACACTACCACACAAAACCTGATCAAGTGAAGCACGAGTGTCCTTGAAACCCTTTTCTGCTCCATAGACTGCTTTTTAGGAACACTATTGGGCAGTGCACTATGGCTTAGAAAGGGTGGACGCTGGGAAGTTGTTTCTGTTAGGCGGGGAGACTAGGACCCGTGGGCACAGCCTTAGAATTAGAGGGGGTCAATTTAGAATGGAAATGAGGAGATATTTCTTCAGCCAGAGTGTGGTGGGCCTGTGGAATTCATTGCCACGGAGGGAGTGGAGGGACGTTAAATGTCTTCAAGACAGAGACTGACAAATTCTTGATCTCACAAGGAATCCAGGGCAACGGGGAGAGTGCAGGGAAGTGGAGGTGAAATGCCCATCAGCCATGATTAAATGGCGGCGTGGACTCAATGGGCCGAATGGCCTTACTTCCACTCCTATGTCTTATGGTCTTATGATTTGCAGTGGCTACTGCCGAGCGTAGAACCTTGCCTTCATGAAGGCACAGCCTTTGCCATTTGGTAATATGGGTTTATGTTTATTTTAAACTAAGCTGGGGATGTGTGCAGTTTTTTTTGGACTGTTTGTTGCTGTAAGGCACGCCAGGTTCCTCGCCCCATCCTACCAAACCCATCCTAATGGCTACAAGATAACAAGGTGTAGAGTTGGATGAACACAAGAGGCCAGGCAGCATCAGAGGAGCAGGAAAGTTGACGTTTTGGGTCTGAACCCTTCTTCAGTCCCTCCTCTATTAATGACTACTATGCCCACCAGCGTCTGTCTCATCTCACTTCCACTCATACCATTCTCAGAACCATCTTGCCACTCAGGTGGATATCCCAGAATTCACTGGCATCCCATCCATTATCTTGAAAAGTCTCTCAGCACCAGGACAAGTTCTGTCAGCAGAGCTGCTCTGCACTTGTGACTCCTGTCCCAGGTATGGCAGACAATGGGATTTTGGGGATCTGTCATGTGGGCAGGTCTATCTGGATGAGGTGTTGCCAACAGAGGACTTATTTGTGTTGCCCCAGGATCAGCAGTGGAGGCCACAATTCCAAGTCATGCCAGCCTAGTAATGAGCTGGTCAACTGTGTTAAAGCAGTCTCAGCCATCTTCAGGAATGCCCAACACCTCACCAAGACTATGAATGCCAATGTCCAGTCCAGGAGAATAAGCGCCACTATCTTCCCTCCAATAGCTCCCACCGGCAATCTCTATTACTGCTGCCAACTACCACAAAGTCTCATACTTTACCACTCTCTATTGCTGCAACATTTTTCCTCAGTGGCTATCCCGGCACCATTAACTCTGCACGCCCTCTGTGCTGCCTACTCGCCCATGTGACATCTCCCCACACGCATTAACAGTAATCGTGATGTCACCCATTCACTCCCCGAAATCCCTGCCTCTCTCTCATTAGGAGAAAACAGATCACAATGACAGAAAGGGTCAAGATAGGCTGATAGATCTTCAGCTCTACACCCCGTAGGAGGGCAGGATCTTGACTCTGAGCAAGGCTTGGACTGGTATTAGAAAGTGCCCTCAAACTTATTGTGCTGTGACATCCTGAGTGAAGCTCTGGTGACGAATATGATAAGCTTCATGAGTTGGTGTCTGTGCTAAACAGCACAGCAAGGCAGCAATAATATGAACATGGTACCTCTGGCTGAGGAGGCAAAGGGTAAAAAGTCAAGACATGGCAGCGATACTGCAAGCCTCTGGGCAGAATAGTAGAGTCAATCTCGAATGCTGTTACAAAGAGCAAACAGCCCAGAGATAGAGCTGGCACTGTCCATGAGCTGATGCACATCCCTGAGTGCACGGTATCCTTGCAGCTGTATTTCAATAATAGTCATCATTGCAGCACTAAAGTGTAGAAGCATACAGGATGTGAATGGGAGCTTTGCAATGAGGGTTCAGAGAGATGGTCAAATTTTAGAAGCCAACATCCATGGCCATGGGGTGTGCGGGGCTCGGGCCTGAGGAGCAGAGCCTGTGTGGGTTAGTGACCAAATACCAACATGGGAGGCAGTTTGGAGTGAGTGGGGAGCTGACTGCACCAAGTACATACACTGTTTTCCTCATCAAGTTTCCCGACATTTCTTTGCGTTGCAAGTCTGTTAAGGTGGTAGTCTGAATAATATTGAGGTGATTTCTGTCATTAACAAGCTTTAATTCCCATTGTCTTACTGGTTTCTGTTGAGAATCTCACCATGCTGCTTGTGGTTAGTACAGAGGATTGTGCAAGATGATCTCAATATACACAGCACCTAATTCTGCCACACATCTCACCATAGGCCATTTGGTGATTCCACCCATAATGACCAGTGGAGGAAGGGCAAGATGATGATATTAATGAACAGGAGGCAGCCAATCATAACAATTCATTTCTGGCTAAGCTGCTTACGGTGAGTGAATTTGATCATAGTACCAATGGATTCAATCCAAATTCCCGTCATCAACAGCACTACACCTTCCCTTCCATCTATTACCAAACATCACAGTATTCAGTTGGTAACAGTGCTAAAATAAAATCAACATGACACAAATATCCTTACAAAATTCATTAATCAAACCATCCCATATTTCATACAAAAGCTAACTCTTTACTCTTACACATTTTCATTGTGTGCTTTTCACATGCTGCCTTTGTCATGATCCCACTGATGGTACTACTGGAAAAGTTAGATCCCAGAATAAGACCTGGATTGATAGAGTTTTTTAGAAAAATTAGTTGACACAGTGCTGAGTCACTGAATCAATTACAAGACGACAGACTTTCTTAAACAGAACTTTACTATGCAAAAGATTAAAATAAAGACACACCTTGATTAATATATTAGATATAGAATACAGTAAGAAACTTCAAACACACAGTAAAATAATGGTTCAACCTCTTTCCCAAGTGATAGAGAGATTCAAATCCAAAGAAATTATTGGGCCATATAATTGCTTTAGTTCTACTTGTTGATGCTTTGCCTTTTTTCTCCCGCCGGTGAACTATGGGGTCATTTCATATGAATACTCACAAAACCAAGAGATTAGGTGCTGTGTATGTTGAGATCATCTTGCACAATCCTCTATACTAACCACAAGCAGCATGGTGAGATTCTCAACAGAAACCAGTAAGACAATGGGAATTAAATTGCAGATTTCTACCAAACACTCCTGGCCGAAAAACTAAACAACTAAAAACTTTTCCACTGAATTAATTTATTCCCTTAACCACAAGGAGGTGGTTCTCAGTTCAGACAAGGTGTCGTCATGTGTCCGTGCAGGCTTGATGAGCCAAAGGGCCTGTTCCTGTGCTGTACTGTACTGTACTGTTCTTTGACTTCCTTCTTGCGTTTTTCAGTAGTTCGCAGACTGCTCCCTTCCCTAGTGATGCTAACTACCTGACTCCAATTCCTCCCAGAGCTGACTCTTACATGAGTGCAAGGAAAGATACTGTTTGATGAGTACTATGTTTTCTTTTTAAACTATTATAAATTTCAATAAAGTTTTTTTTTAAAGCTACCGTATGACAGGTCAATTCAGCCAAGTGGAATGGTACGCATGATGTCATGGACAGGATCTCCACTTTGCCCTCTAACTCTCAATTAACTTCATGAGTTGGTTTCTACTTTTCTCATGCAGGAAGTCTCCATGGTGGATTTTTTAAAATGAGCAAGCATCAAAATTTTTGTGTTGCCCGCACTGGAAGCAACAAGCACATTACTTATACTGAAGCATAATCGCTATGTTCACGTTCAGGTTTTATCAAGTTCTGCAGCCTTTGCTTGGTGAAAAGGTCAGTAAGCCATTTTGGGACTCAAATGTATGCAACCTGAAAACTGAAATTTTTGATTGGTCTTTCATTTTTTGTGGAAATACACATACGATTTTAATGTTGTCTACATAAAATCTACAAATATCAACACTAGAGATAACAAGGTGTAGAGCTGGATGAACACAGCAGGCCAGTCAGCATCAGACGAGCAGGAAAGCTAGCATTTCAGGTCGGGACCGTACTTCAGAAAAACACTAAGTGCTTAGAGACACAAATTTTGAGGGTTAAATATTGCTGCTGATGGGCAAAAATATTGTGGGGATGGCAGATGGTTCAGAAAAGTATATTTTGAGAGAGAGTAGGATAAATGGTGGAAACATGCTGGAGAAGTGCCTAATGGACCAGAGGAGGTTATGACAGTTCGGGTTTTATTCTTTTAAGCCACCCTCCCAGTCAAAGGATCCAAAAAGAGTGAAAGACTGAAACCACCTTTTCATTCTTAGAACCTCTCCTCGGCTCACTGATCCCTAAATTACCTCAAAATGTAAACAAACTCTGAGACACCTCTCAACCATTGCCAGACTCTTGGCTTCCTTTTCACCAGTCCCACAATCCAAAACCATCAGCTATGTAATTATTCAGTTTCACGAATAATATGACTTCATCTATACTACGCTTACAAAACCTCCATTCATCAACAGGAATAGCACAGCAAGTTTGTTATAATGAAGATACCTTCGATTTCTCCAGCTTGTATTCCTGTCTGTCATATTTTTCTGGCACACCTCATCCATTCTGTTCAACATTATCACACTTTAAATAAAGGTATTGTTATGGGTCAGAACAAACCCACACCCCTACCCTTCCTCAAAATATTCAGAAGTTAGGGTCCAGACCTGGACATTTTCTTATTTTAATGGTAAATGTAAGGTGTTACGTTCCAGATGCAATTTGATTGATCGAATACCTGACACTAAGCAAAACACAATTTATTCATGCACTACAGTTAAAATATAACAAAAAAGAAAAATGTAAAAAAGGGCTTAGCTGTAATCATCGAAATGCTTAACAAAATAATAGATACATAAACCAAAACTAATTAACCGTTCCAATATAGTAACATCCCATAAACATACCCGTGGCAAAGGCAAAGTCAACAAAATGGATTGTCTCACATGCAAATTCTTGAAGCCCAGGAGGAAAATTATCAAAAGAAAACTCAGGTGTAGCATGGAGAGATGTACTGCAGCTCCTAAACCCTACTGAGACCGCAGCAACAACTGATGAAAGCTAAAACTAAAAATTGTGGTTCTGTGGAAGCTTGATGAAATCTATTCAAGCTGCTTCTACTGTTCCAAATTTAAAAAAAAACTCAAGGCCTCAAAGCCGTTTGCAAGTTTTCGGTAGACAGCTCACCACCTCGGTCTTAAAATCACTCATGAATAAAAAAAATCAGAGCAAAATACATCTGTTAAAACCATAGTATCGTCATAGTCATAGAGCTGTACAGCACTATAACAGACCCATTGGTCCAATTCATCCATACTGACCAGATATCTTAAATTAATTAAGATAATTTAAATTAATTACTTGACAGGATTTGGCCCAGATCCCTCTAACCCCTTCCTGTTCATATACCAAACCAGATGCCTTTTAAATGTTCTATTTGTACCAGCCTCCACCACTTCCTCTGGCAGCTCATTCCATACATGCACCACTCCCTGCATGAAAATGTTACCCATTAGGTCCCTTTTAAAATCTTTCCCCTCTCCCCTTAAACCTAGGCTGTCTAGTTTTAGACTCCCTACTCTGGGGAGAAGATTTTGACTGTTCACCCCATCCACGTCGCTCTTGATTTCATAAACTTCTAAAAGGTCACCCCTCAGCCTCTGATGGTCCAGGGAAAATAGCCCCAGTCTCTTCAGCTACTCCCTATAGCTCAAACCGTCCAAACCTGGCAACATCCTTCCAAATCTTTTCTAAACCCTTCCAAGTTTCACAACATTTTTCTTATAGCAGGGAGACCAGAACTGCATGCAGTATTCCAAAAGCAGCCTAACCAATGTCCTGTACAGCCGCGACATGATGTCCTATACTCAATGCTCTGACCAATAAATGCAAGCATACTAAATGCCTTCTTCACTACCCTGTCTACCCGTGCCTCCACTTTCAAGGAACTACAAACCTGCACTCCAAGATATCTTTGTTTGGCCACATGCCCCAGCTGTGTGTGTATCACACAGTAAGACAGAAAATTAAATTCTCCAGGAACACAACTTAGTGGAGCAAGAAAGTCTGCAGTACCTTGACTGAGCTCTATATGCATCCACTGCTTCTACAACAGCAATTAAGATTTTATAGTCTTAAAGCAAAACATACAGTCATGTCACATATTGAATGTTGATGTTATAACCAGAATAGGAATTGGTGGTTCTCCTTGTACATATTAAAAAAAAACTTCTGAATGAACTCATTTGTTTTATAAAAACAAAAACTGGGCCTCTAAAATATCACTTGGCCACCGAGTAATTTTAAACTACAGTGATATGACCACAACCCATAAGAATTTGATAAATGATTTACATTTCTAAGTTTCCACTAGCCGCCTGACAAATGCTGAATAACAAAAGGCTTTTGCTCTTATAAAAGAATTATAAGACATAAGAGCAGAGGTAGGCCTTTCAGCTCAGTGGTTTGCTTTACCAAAGAAATCACGGGTTATCTAATAATCCTCAGTGCTTTTCCCATACCCCCTGATTCCCGAGGTGATTAGAAATGTTTGAATATACTTAATGACCAAACCTAAACTGCCTTCAGCAGTGAATAATTCCACAGATTCACCACCTTCAGAAGATAATCCTCGTTTGTTTTAAATGTGCAATCCCTTAGTCTGAGATTATGCTTTTTGCTTCTAGATTCTCCCACAACAGAAAACAACCTGTGTCTACCCTGTCAATTCCTCCGTGAATCATGCACATTTCAATAAAGATTGCCTCTCTTTCTTCAATATTCTGATGCGTATAGGCCCAACTGATTCAACCTCTCCTCATTAAACAATCTCTCTACTCCTGGAATCAGAGTAGCGAACCTTCTATCAACTGTCTCCAATGCCAATATATCTTTCCTTCGATAAGGGGCCAACAACTGTTCACAGCATTCCAGCTGTGGTCTGACTCATGCCTTTTATTATTTTAGCAAAACCTCCCAAATTTTATACTTCATTCCCTTTATTTCAAAAGGCCAATATTCCACTTGCCTTGGCTATTACCTGCTGAACTTAGCTAGCTTTTTGTGATTCATGCATGAAGGCACCCAAATCCTTCTGTCCTTTAATTTTCTGCAGTCTTTCTCCATTTAAAATAATAATCAGCTCCTCTATGCAACCTGCCAAGAAATGTATAACTTCCCATTTCGCCACTTTATATTTCATCTGCCATGTTTTTGCTCACGCACCTAACCTGTGTATCTCTCTTTCTGCAGACTTGGTCATCCTCAACATTTGCCTATTTTTGTGTCATCTGCAAACTTGGCTATAATATATTCACATTGCTCATCGGAGTCATCAATATATATTTTAACTAATTGTGACCCATCATTGATCCCCATAGGAATCTACTAGTTTCAGGAGGCCAATATAACAACATCCCTTGCCCCAATGCTGTCTACTAATTAAACAATCATCTGTCCATGCTATTTTAGCACTCCCACTATCATGGGCTCTTCTCTTAAGTAGTCTAATGTTTAGCATCTTGTCAATTACTTTTTGAAAATCTAAATCCTAGGCCACTTAGACTCTCCAGTCTGTGGTAAAGGAATGCAGATGCAAATGCCACCAGCATATTTCTCAAATCGTTCCTCCATTTAGATACTCCACAGATAAAATGCGAGAATGACCAAGCAAAGAATACCCTTTCTCTGGACCACTGTAGTAACAGCTGCACCAGTATTAGCGACATAATGGAGTCCATAAAACCTCATCTAATAGTTCTGAAGATTCGTATCAGACTCAAAACATTTACTTTATTTCTGTCCCCACAGAGTTATACAGCATGGAAACAGACCCTTTGGTTCAACCGGTCCATGCTGACCATAATCCTAAACTAAACTAGCCCCACCTGCCTGTGCTCGGCCCTTAGCCATCCAAACTCCTCTTATTCAAATACTTACCAAAATGTCTCTTAAATGTTGTAACCATACCCACATGCACCATTTCCTCTGGCAGTTCATTCCATACACAAACTACTCTCTAAACAACAAAAAGTTGTCCTTCACATCCTTTTTAAAATCGGTCTTGTTTCACCTTAGAAATGTGACCCCTAATCTTGAAATACCCCATCCAAGAGAAAAGACACATGTCATTCAACTTATCTATACCCCTCATGACTCTGTAAACCTCTATAAAGGTCACCCCCTCAAACTCTTGCTCTCCAGTGAAAAGTCCCGGCCTGTTTTTATAACTCAAACTCTACATTCCCAGCAACATGCTTGGAAATCTTGTCTGAACCCTCTTCCTATAACTGGGAGAGATAAACTGGACACAGAACTCCAGAAGAGGTCACACTGCTGCCAACATTGCTGAGTTTCTTCAGCACTTTCTCATCATTTTCCTCACTGGGAATTGACAAAGTATGCAGGTTCAGTTGGCAGTTAGGTAGGCCAATGTAACATTAGCACTTTTTTGCGAGGCAAAAGCAAGGGTATAGTTCTGATGCTGTATAAGGTTTTGGTTGACTGTATTTGGAATATTGTGAGCAGATTTTGGCCCTGTATCTTAGGAAGGATATGCTGGCCTTGAAGGGTGTCCACAGGAGATTTACAAGAATGATCCCAGGGATGAGTGACTTATTATATGAGTGGTTGAGTACTCTGGGTCTGTACTCAAAGTTTAGAAGGATGAGGGGGTATCTCATTGAAACTTATAGAATACTGAGAAGCCTGAATAGAGTGGATGTGGAGAAGATGTTCCCATGAGTAGGAGAAACTACAGCCTAAGGGCACAGCCTCAGAGTGAACAGGTGACCTTTTAGAACGGAGAAGAGGAGGAATTTCTTCAGCCAGAGAGTGTGGGGAATCTGTGGAACTCTTTGCCACTGACAGCTGATGGGAACATGTCTTTAAGTGTCTTTAAGACAGAGAAAGATCGACAGATTTCACAAGGGGTCAAGAGTTGCAGGAAGAAGTCAGCAGAATGGGTTGGAACCATATCAACCATGTTTGAATGGCAGAGCAAACTCAATGTGCAGAATAGCCTAATTCTGCTCCTACATCTCACGGTATCATGGTCTAACAAAGAGGAAATCCACAGCTACCATTGCTTTTACAGCTAAACACTCTTAGTAACATATCAACGTCCACCGTTTCTTAGTAGCTGTTCTAGGTGACAGAAATCAACAAAGGCTATAACAACAGTAGTTTCAAGCTAATATACTGCAAAATGAACTAGCAAATGTACTTACTCATGGCTTTGAAAGATCTACATTATGATACAGTGCTGATTTCAATAAAAAGCATTTTATAACCAGCAGGCTTCAAGTGACAGGGTGAATCCTGCAAACAAGTCTGGACTTGTTGAGTATGTTGTGTTGCTAGACGATAAGAGACAGAAAAGACAGACGGAATAGAAACAGGAAGCTATTCATACTACTGTACATAAAGCAGCTCTTGCAATCAAACCATCACTGGAAAATGATCTAAAAAAAATTCTCAAGAAAATTCAACTCCTGATCACTCTTAACATTTTTACTGAGGCAAGAAATGTGTTTAAAAGCCTGCACTAATTGTCACTCGTCCTCTTCTGACTCCTTAACATTAATCAACACTAAATGTTCAGAAATGATTGTAGTTGACAACAACTTACGTCAATAACAGCTGAAAATATGCAGAACAGTCCAGCGTTTCATCCCCAACCAGTATAGACCATTTAAGAAAGTAGTATAAATCAATTATTCACCAATTCTTATCCTATGAAAAAAGTTGTCAAAAAAGTACAATTAGGAGCAAATGCTGCGTGTTAGCAACCTGAAGAATTCCTACTTGGCAGGAACTAGGATTGCTCAAACCAATAAAATGAAACATACTGAGTACAAAAAAAAGGTCCTGACCTTTTTCATAAATTTGGTGACACGAGAGATGAAAATTTGCTTTCCTGTGCATACTGTGGTACAATTGAGGCAAATCAATTTCTGTTATCCACACCCACAATGACATGGCATAAACAAAATGTGCTGTCTGCACAGTTAGATGTTGTCTGAGTATTGTAGGAGATTAAAAGATCACATCATGTGTTGCAAATTTCTGAATCTATTGATCAATTTATGCTGCTCCTCTGCTTGCTTCAGCCAAACAGCATCCTGCCCTTAGTTTCTCCTATATTTAAGTAGTGGGTTTATCTTAAATCAATCACCCAATAAAAATCGCACAATCAGTTTGGTTTGGTACTTAACAGAAGAACATTTTTAGAATCAACCTCTCTGGTCCAGAAAATGAATATTTCTTCGAATGCTAAATGGAGCCTTGGGATTTTATCAGTATCAGTTTTTAATGTTTTCTTACTTTCCCTTATGCGTTGTTGTATTTCCTCTTACCTCAACTAATCGTGGTTCCCCCTTTCTAGACTTTAACTCACCTTTCTTCCCAGTTGACCCCTTTATTTTGTTTTCCTCAAACCTTAAAAATGTCACTGAAGTAAAAGAAAAATACTGCAGTTGCTAGAAATCTGAAACAAACAGTGCTGCAGAAACTCAGCAACTCTGACAGCCCCTGTGGGAGGAGAAAGAGTTAAATGTTTCAAGTCCACTATGACACTTCTTCAGAACTGAGTTTCTCCATGAATTCTCAGTTTATCTAAAAAGACACTGGTTGAGGAAAGATGGATGCACTCAACTTGGATGGAAAGTTACTTCCATCATACCATTATCAGCTTATATTTCTAGCATTTAGTTCTTCTAGCCCAGTTGTATCATCTCTATCTCTGCACCAGAGGCCTGGGTTCAATTCTCACCTGCCCTAGAGGTGTACATTAATACGTCTGAGCAGATTGATGAAAAATATCTACATTTCCAGCAATTTATGGCATAACTATTTTTGAACTGAAAGGCAATGAATCAAGTATAACCTGAGCATGCTGTGAGAGGCTCCACTCTACCAAAGTCCTGCTGTATAAATCCAAAGAAATGTTATACCGGTTTTATAAAGAATTATGAGCCTTCTTGGATTATACTTAAAATTGAGAGACAACTGAAAAGAAATTTTTAAAAATGCCAGAGGGGCTGGTGATATAAGATCACGACATGCTGGTTTAATAGTCCACTGACAGTATTCAAATTTCATCAAAACAGTGGAGGCAAATTCAAATTCAACTGATTAACAAAGAATTAGTAAATCTTCAAATGAAACCTAAGACTCATTAATAAGACCATGCAACTGCCAGATTGTTGTTTAAGACTAAAACTCTTACGTCCTTAAAGGAAAGATACCTTCCATTCTTATTCAATCTGGCCTACAGGTAATGCCAGAACTACAGTAGTGTGGTTGACTTTTAACTACTGTCTCAAATGATCTTGTGATGGCAAATAATGGTCATTAAATGCCGTTGTTGCCAGTAATGCCACATCCATAAGTCAAAACAGGGTCAAAAATAATTAATTCTTTCAAACAATAGTGAACTTACAAGATGACTGAAATAATGTCTGCTGCACGCAGCCATAGAACACTGCTATAGATGAGGAAGGAAACCATTATGAGCCCAAAGAATAATGATCATTAACAATATGTAGCTTTGCCACCACTGTACACAACAGGAAATCACAATATCCTACCCAAGGTTTCCTGCTATGTTTGCCCTCTGCATGCACTTAGCAATCTCTCAAAAGTTTTGACCTATGGATAGATTGTCAAACAGCAAGTCTATTCCTTTAGTAAAGCATTCACAGAGACGTTTTACAAAGGAAAGATAGCTTCAAGATCAGGTCCTGAATGTCAAAACAAAGTATGCTGGCCACATTCAAAGGTCTGCTGACATTATATAGTTCTTTTATTGCTCTGGAGTTAGTGCTCAACTTGTTTCATGGTAATAAATGATGAGGTTAATACTGAAAAGCTGACATCATAATACTAATGGATATCAGGTACAGACAACAAGTATTCCTGGGTCAAAAACAAATTATGCAGAAATTCAGCAGGTCTGGTGGCATCTGCAGGGAAAAAGCAGAGTTTTGAGCCCGGTGACTCTTCACCTGATGCCAAGAACAGAACATGGACTTCCATACTATATTTGTTTCTCTGGCCAGTCTGGAGAGCCTTTGAACACAATGGCAAATCTGGTTTCCCAGAGAAATTCATCACAATGGTTCAACAGTTTCCTCATGACATGGTCATCTGAAGATAGTGAGTATTCTGACCCATTCGCCATCACACTCTCTGATGCTTTCTATACCAAGATCACCATTGTCATACGAATGGGATGCTGTTCAATGTGAGACAACTCCAAGTTAAAACCAAAGTTCTCCAAGGGCATACTGCAGGATTTTTGTTATCCAAGCTGCTGGTTCAGAGCTCAACATGCAATGTAACAAGGAATTATTTGCCAATGCATGTGACCACCTTCGTTCAATGATCAACATCAAGAAAACATGATGCACTGGTCTGCTCCAGGAAGACTCCGTCGAATCCAAGTCTTTAGTACATGGCCAGAAATTGTCGGCAGTGGACATGTTTACTTCTCCCTGCGGTATGCTCTCTCAAACTGTCTGTCTACATTGACAACGAGGCACATGCAAAATTTACCAAAGCAAACGTAATCTTTAATAGACTTTGAACATCAGTGCGGAAATGAAAGTGACAGAAACATATCTATCAAACTGAATTTCTATTGAGCAATAGTCCTACACATTCTGGAAGACTGTGTGCTAGCATCATTCCAAGAAGCTCAACCACACTCACTCAAGCTTCTGAAGTTCAGGTGACAGAAGCAAAACAACAGACACTGAGGTGCCCACATGAGCTGACATGCCAAGCATTCGCACCCTACCGTGATAGTCACAACCTCAGCAGTGATGTGGTCAGAATTCCAGACACTCGCTTAACAAAATAAATCAGAGAGCTTGAATCAGGGATGTGCTCACATGGCAGTCAAAGAAGGCACTAAGGAAAATCTGAAAATTTAATTAGGAATTTATGATCCAAAATTAGAAATAATCTCACGCAGCATTGCTGTATCTGAAATAAACTAAAGTCAGGATGGCATTTCAAAGCAAGTCTGAGGCAGAGAGAAGGTGAAAGGTGGTGGTGGTGGTTGTGGGGGGGGGGGGGGGGGGCACATACGTAAAATCTGAGATTTATCTAAAACTCAGTTATCTGCAGTTTCTGGTCCTATCTGCAGTAGAACCATCCAAGCGGGGGCAGTTACTTACATAACCACCAAAACCATTCAGATGATGCACACAATCACATTTGCCTCAAAGGAAAAAGAGAAATTAATAAAAGTGAATTAATGCTGCAGTCTTTGAAAATTACTTCGTGAATTGTTTGTGTTTGTAGTTTCATTTCCACATAACAAAATTATTGGTCAAACACATGACAGAATGGCAGGATTACCGTAAAATGCTGTAAATTGAGGACTGTTCCACTCCCTGCTTCTCCAGTGACACAGTTTGTTCTAACTTTGCCTCAGTGAGCAAAGTGATAGGGTGCATGTTATCAAAAAGAAAATTGTGTTGTTACGAAACTCCATCCCAGAAATGTTTAAAATAGATGGTTGAAGGAAGACCAAGTTAAGCATCTCAAGGTCTGCTTTATATCGGCTTTGTTGTCCATTAGATAGCGGGAAGGCAATCTTTCCATTGAGGTTTTATAAGTTAGACAGAAACCAGAGACTTTTAGTCTTCAATTAATCAAGCAGTCTAGGATCACTGCCCCATTGCTGGTTGGTTTTTAATTAAAAGGTATAAAAATTGGAACACTGGTGATCACCAAAAACAACAGGATTAAAGACTGAAATTACATATAAATGATTCACAATGGGACGGTAGTTAAAGTCGATCTGGTCCCTCCAAGCAGATCTAATTTGTCTTGCACTACTGAACCTAGACAGCCAAAGAACTGTATCATTCAGTAATGAAGAAAAACTCCAACTGAAGCAACAATATTTCTGAATTTAAACAAACTACAATTCCTCTGGCTGCACAGAATATATTGAGTTTACCAGTGTACTGTGCAATGGTTTAAAAGAAAAATCGACTAACAGCTAGTGATTTTAATTCAGGAAACTTACCAGTGCTCCAAAAATAGGGTTCAAAAACGGCAGGGCTATAGTATTTTGTTATTTGAAATTTTCAACAAGGGTCTTCATAAAACAGCACAAAAGTCTCACCAAATTATGGTGCTGTGTAAATAATGGCTTAAGAGATTTATACCATAATGTTTATAACATTTTTGCAGCTTAATCATCATTACTAAAATTTAATTTTCAACCAAGTGACCCATTACCTCATTGTTTCATTACATTTTGGAGTTAAATGGCAAGGGACCTTTCCAGTATTTCTTTCAACCACTTTAAAGTCTGCATATAGTTTTGGAACTTTGGAGGCTGTGTGGAAATTCAGTGCAGAGGGTAAGATGTGCTTTTTATTTGCTTTTCAGTATCTTTAAAACAAAGGTTAAATTGAAGCCTAAAATCAGGGGCCCAACACAAGACAAAGAGTGACATCACAGGAAAACTGCATTGGTTAGTACGTTGCTAATTTGATGATGATTGAAGTCAAGTAGAAAAAATGTTTATAGGTTACAAACTAAAATACCAGTTTGTTTTAAGTAAATAGAGAACTAGGGTGAGGCAATGCATTGTATCCACATGATGTGAGAGCTGGCGGACCCCAATAAGGCTCAGAGTGACCACATCTGGGCAAGCATTGGTTGCTTGAGGAACTCAGTTGATGATCTGGAGTCTGAGCTTCCAACACTGCGATCCATCAGGGAGGAGGAAAGAGTTTCCTGGATGCTGTGTTTCGGAAAGTGGTCACACCCCTTAGAATAACTAACTATCTCGACTTCAGTCAGGGACAGGAAGGTGTGACTAAAAGCGAGGCAGAGAGAGAGATCCAAGAGGTAGTGTTGAAGGAGCCTCAGCCTTTGAGCTTTTCTCTAACAGGTTTGAGACTCTTGCTCCCTGTGCGGATAAGAGCAGGGGCTGTGGAGAGGATGAGCAAACTGAGCATCACACCTTGGTGAGGGGGAAGAAAGAGGAAATGTAGTTGTAATTGGGGTTGGTATAGAGAGTGGAGTACATTGTCCTCTCTTGCCTGAAGGCTGTGTTGCCTGTTTAGTGTCTGGGTTCAGGACACTAAAGCTGGGCTTCAGAGGAACTTGGAGAGGGAGGGGAAATCACATACGTACCAAAAGGTCAGGCAGAAAAAGCAAAGAGGTTCTGCTAAGGGAGGAAGAGCAGCTAAGGGTTAAATTAAAAAGCAGAACCATAAAAGGTAATAATGTCCAGATTTCTATCTGAGCCACGAACTAATTAGCACGCGGTCAACAAGATTAAAAGGAGGAAAACACGCGGCTCAAAAGTTGGTGTAGGAGAAACCAGTTTGAATTAAAGGGACATTGGTGCCTGTACTGTGGAAGGAGGGAGCTCTTCTGACGGGATGGACTCTACCTGAATCATGCTCGGCTCAGAGTCCTGGCTAATTGCATAACCAGGGCTATGAATAGGGCTTTAAAACTAAATAGTGGGGAGTGGATTCAGTTGCATGGAAAACTATGGAAAAAGTTCAGGGGGAGAAGGGCTCAGGAGGGGTTAATAAAGTTCCAAAGCAATAATTAGGACAGACAAAATGGAAGGGGTCAGGAATCTAACTTCATGCATAGCAGATAAAAGGGACAACTATGAGATCAGGAGGCCAGTCAACTCAGTGTGTTGTATTTAAATGCAAACAGTTTATGAAACAAAGTAAATGAGCTTGTAGCACAATTTCAGATTGATGAATACAACATTGTGGGTATCACAGAGACATGTCTATAAAGTGGATCAGGCTGGGAACTAAACATCCAAGGATTTCCATCCTCTTCAAAGGTCAGGCAGATGGGCAGGGGGGCAAGTTGTCTTGTTGCTCAGAAATGAAATTAAAATTGTTAGCAAGAAGCAATGTAGGGCCGGAGGACTTAAAATCTCTATGTGGATGAGTTGTGGATCCACAGAAGGCGAAAAAAAGAGAGATTCTGATGGGACTTAATTACAGGTCTCTTAGCAGTCGTCAAGATGTGGAAAGAAAATAAATCAGGAGATAAAAACAGCACATAAGAGAGGCACAGTAATCATGGGAGACTTCAACATGCAGGGGAAATAGGAAACTCAGGTCAGGAGTGGATCCCTCGAAAAGGAATTTGTGGAAATGTCTAAGACATGGTGTTTTGGAGCAGCTTGTGGTAGAACCCACTGTGTAATGAGGTAGACAATTAGGGAGCTTAAGGTGAAGGATTTCCTAGGGGGCAGTGACCAAAATATCACAGATTTCATTTTGCAATTTGAGAAGGAGAAACTTGAATCTGATGTAATGAGTGAAGGGAACTATAAAATTTTGAGGGGAACAGCGAGAGAGTGTTGACTGGAAGCAAAGACTGCAGAGTGGCAATGGCAGAAGTTTCTAGGGGTAATTCGGGAGGCGCAGTAGAAATTAATCCCAAGGAACAGGAAACATACTAAGGGGAGGATGAGGCAAATATGGCTGAAAGGGAAGTCTTAAAAAAAAGCATACAATGTGGTGAAGATTAAATGGGAAGACAAAAGATTGGGGAGCCTTTAACCAGCAGAGGTCAACAACAACAAAACTTAAAAAGGGTGAGTGGGAGAAAATGAAATATGTGAACAAGGTAAGACAATAGAGAGGAGTGGACAGTGGACTGTGGAAATGAGACTGGAGAAGTAGTAATGGGGAACAAAGAAATGGCAGAGGAACTGAACAAGTTCTTTGCATCAGTCTTCACAGCGGAAAATATCAGTAATATACCAGAACTTCAAGAGAATCTGGACAGAGGGGAGTGCAGTGCCTATCACTAAAGAGAAGGTACTGGGGAACCCGAAAAATCTGAGGTGGATAAATCACCTAAACTGGGTGGACTACAGCCCCGGATTTCTGTGAGAGATAGTTGAGGAGATTGTGGAGGCTTTGGTGGTGATCTTTCAGAGATCACTGAAATCAGGGAAGGTCCCAGGGAACTGGAAAATGGTTAATGTTATATCTCTGTTGAAGAAGGAAGGGAAGCAAAAGGCAGGAAACTATAGGCTGGTTAGCCTGACCTCAGTCATTGGTGAAATTTGACAGTCCATTATTAAGGATGAGATTGCGGAGTATTTGAAAGTGCATGGTAAAATAGGGTGTCAGTAGAGCTTTGTCAAGGAGAGATTATGCTTAACAAATCTGTTACAATTCTTTGAGGATGTAGCCAGCTGGTTAGACAAAGAGCCTGTGGATGTGATCGATTTGAATTTCTACAAGTCCTTTGACAAGGTACTGCTCGGGAGGCTGCTAAATTAGATAAGAGCCCATGGTGTTAGGGGCAAAGCATTGGCATGGATAGAGAATTGGCTGACGGGCAGAAGGCAGAGAGTGCAGGTTAAGGGATCTTTTGTAGGATGGCAGCCGGTGACTAATGGAGTTCTGCTGGGGTCAGTGTTGGGACCACAATTGTTCATGTTATACTTTAACAATCTGGACAAAGGAGTGGAGGGTATTGTTGCCAAGTTTACAGATAACACAAAGATAGGTGGCTGGATGGATAGTGTTGAGGAAGCAGGAGGAGGACTTGGAGAGGCTCACAGATTGGGTAAATAATCGGCAGATGGAATACAAGGTGGGAAAGTGTGAGGTCATGCACTTTAGTAGGAAAAGAATAGACAATTTCATAAGTGGAAAGGCTTTGGAAATCCAAAGGACAAACAGACTTCAAAATTTTAGTTCAGAATTCTCTTAAACTTAACATGCAGCTTCAGTTGGCAGTTAGGAAGGCAAATGCAATGTTAGCATTTATTTTGAGTGTGATAGAATACAAGAGCAGAGATGTGCTGCTGAGTTTGTATAAGGCTCTGGACAGGCCACTTTGGAGTAGTGAACAGTTTTGGCTCCACAGGACATATTGACCTTGCAGGGGATCCAGAGGAGATTTAGAAGAATGATCCTGGGGATGAAGGGCTTGTTATACAAGGAACAGTTGAGGACTCTGGATTTGTACTCAATGGAGTTCAGAAGGATGTTGGGGAATCTAGCTGAAACAGGGAGGCCTGGTTGGAGTGGACATGGAGAAGATATTTCCATTAGGAGGAGAGATTAGGACCCAAGGGTATAGCCTCAGAGTAAAGGTTTGGTCCTTTAGGTCTGAGATGAGGGACAATTTCTTCAACCAGAGGGTGGTGTATCTGTGGAACTCATTGCCAAAGACGACTGTGATGGCTAAGTCACTGAGCTTATTTAAGACAGAGGTCGATAGGGTCTTGATTCTTAAAGGGAATGAAAAGGTTACAGGGAGAAGGCAGGAGAATGGGACTGAGAAACATTTCAACTATGATCGAATGAAGACGACTCAATGGGCTGTATGGCCTATTTGTACTCCTATGTCTTATGGTACAATCCTAGATTGGTTGTTCATTGTTTACTTGCAAAAACCACTTAGAACAGCTCAGCTGAGTTTATTAAATTGCTTACAATGGGTTTCTGTCCAAACACAGCTTCTACACATAGCCCATCGCACTTCAGAAAGCTAGGATAACACAGGCAGATATAAAAAGAGTCATTTTGATTTCCACAGGTGAGTGCCAAAGTCTGATCTTGTTCGTAGAATGTGAGATATTTACATCAGGCAATAACAAGCTCTCTATCAAACCGCAAATGTAAAGACTGCTTTGTGTCCGTATTTAAACATCACCATTATTTTTATGTATCCGCCAACAAAGACTAGTTTGATTTGGTCTTGAAGGTTATCACTTGAAGGTTTGAACGGAATTCAGATATTTCAGTTAGCCATCAATACCCCCAAGTGTCGGTTAATTTATTTTACAGTTAATAATGCAGCAGTCAGAAACAGGTCATTAGTTACACAAAGTAGCCGACAATACTCTCAATTGTAAATGATTTACACCATACACCAGCATCAAGTCTGTCAGCTTACAGGAAAACATTAATGTATCAAGGAATTATGAGCATGATAAACCTTAGGTCGAGTGGAATAACTATTGAAATGATTTCAAAACCTCCACAGCACTCTATTCCCACCCTCAGGCAGGTTGTAAGGAGATGCCAGAGCTGAGAGATTTCAGTGAGAAACCAATCAGGAGATTTACCTCTACACACCATTTACATACTTGACAAAACTCATCCTTCTTTCATTTTCTATTCAAAGTATCAATTTTTATGTACATGATTTGTTAATTAGTCCATTAATTTCCCACGGTTGCTTATTTTAGATCACTTACTCAACGCTAATTCCAACTGATATTGGAAGGAATCGTCTGGCTGTCCACTCAGGTGCAGCTGACACACTCAAGGCAGTAAGGAGGAACCATCCCAATAAATTGGCTGGGAAACAGGCAAAAAAAATTAAAATTCTACAAATTATTCTTAAAATTACTAGAGTAGTGCTCTCAATATCAAGAATATTCTTCAATTCATTTCTGTCTGGTTGGAGAATTTATTTTATTACATGTCGAGCAATTTATTGAAGAGGGCTGAATCAGCAAGTTTAAAAAAATGTGTAGCTGAGTGTATCCCAGCAAGTGCCAATCCAGGATACATGATGCTGGGAGGGTATCAAAGCAAGCTTCTAACCTTTTCAAAAGGAGGGAAGAATGTACAGGTCCCTGCGCTCTCACAGGTTGGCAAGTGTCTCTCAATTGTAGATTCCTTGCTATCATTAGTCCCTAACTTCATTAATACTGTATCCTATGGAAGGTGAATTAGATAGACTTATTTTTAATTACCAAATTATTTTACATGATGTAGACATCACTGAATAGGCCAGCATTTGTTACCTATCTTGAACAGTCCCTGAGAAAATGGCAGACTTGTCTTCTTTAACTGCTGCAGTCAGTGAAGGTCACAGGTAAACCGACAGCTAGTAGGAAGAGAATTCTAGGGTTTTGACCCAGTGATGATATAAAGAGATGATGACCTGGTTCCAAGTTAGGATGATGTGTGGCTTACTGGGGATCTTTCGAAGGGTCACGTTTCCAATAATACCTGCTGCCCAAGACCTGCTAGGTGAAGGAGTCAGAGTTTGAAAGGTACCGTCACACAAGCTCAGGTGAGTTGCTGAAATGCATCTTAAAGTTGGTATTCATCTCTGCCATGAAGGAGGTAAGGAATATTAGATTATGGATGGGGTGTCAATCAATTACTCATTTGCTTTGGCTTGGACAGCATCAAATTTCTTGAGTGTTTAGAAGTCATGTCTAACCTGTACCTTGTAGATGGAGAGATAACAAGGTGTGGAGCTGGATGAACACAGCAGGCCAACCAGCATCAGAAGAGCAGGAAGGCTGACATTTCGGGCCTAGACCCTTCCTCAGAAAGAGCCTTTTCTTAGGAAGGGTCTAGGCCCAAAACGTCAGCCTTCCTGCTCTGCTGATGCTGCTTGGCCTGCTGTGTTCATCCACCTTGACACTTTGTTATCCCTTATGGATGGTGGAAGGGTTTTGGGGGGTCAGGAGGGGAATTACTGACTGCAGAACTCCGAGACTCTGGCCCACTCATGTAGCTCTAGTATTCATATGGCTAGCCCAGTTCAGTTTCTGATCGATGAAATCCCCCAGGATGCAGATAATGGGCAATTCAGTAAACAAAAACAAAAGTTGCTGGAAAAGCTCAGCAGTCTGGCAGCATCTATGGAGGAGAAAACAGAGTTAGTGTTTCAGGTCCAGTGGCCCTTCCTCAGAACTGATGGTGGCTGGAAAAACGTCAGTTTATACACAGAAAATAGGGAGGTGGATGGGGTAGGGAGTAAACGATAGGATAGAGCCTAAAGGAGAGAGAAAGACAGTTGGACAGACAAAGGAGTTGCTAACGACAATTCAGTTTGGACAATGCCATTAAATTTCGAAGGGAGATGGTTAAATTCTGTCATCTTGTTGGAGTTGATCATGGTCAGGCACTTATGCAGCATGGATGTAACTTCCCACTAACCAATCAGTCTATACCTGAATATTGTCCAGGTCTTGCTGCATATGGAAATAGGCTGCATCCATATTGGGGAAATTGCAAATGGTAGTCAATATTATGCAATATCAAAAAAGCTCCACTTCTGACCTCATGATGGAGGGAAAGTCATTAATAAGGCAACTGGTGGTGGTTGGTCCTTGAACACTACTTCCCTAGCAATGTCCTAGAACTGAGATTCCAAAGTCCACAATCATCTTGGCTCATACGAGTTACAAATCCAACCAGTGGAGTGCTTCTTCAAGGCTCCTAATGACTTTGTTCTGCTATGCCTCCTTGATGCCACATACAGTCAGATGCCTGATGTCAAGGGAACTCACTCTCAACTCATGTCTCGAGAGTTCAGCTCTTTTGTCCATATCTTTATCAAGCAATCCAGCTAAGAAAAAAAGCAACACCTATCTTTCACCAATATGAACATCTCTTGCCTCATGAAACAAAACAGCTTATATTGAAGATGGTGAATCAGATTTCTCTCTGTTGTTTTTCACAAAAAAAGTTTGAATTTAAATAAACTTGAGTTTATTCTCTTCCTCAACAAGTTTTCAGGTCTCAGAAAATTAGTACAGTTCTAGCTGAAGTTCAGGGTGAGCTATTGGAGATTAAAAACACAAGTTTTGATGTGAATGTTTTCACAGCTGCTGTTATGCAAAGCCAAACAGTGAATTTTATTATAATTTGCACATGTTTAATTTGAAGCCTTGGCACTATCTTATGGTTTTCATAAAAATCAAAAATGAATAGCTATCATTTACATTCAATTTCCTTTTTAAAATCAATAGGAATTTCTATCATTAGGGTTCTATTTCCCCCAACTGTTTCCCCAGGCAAGCCATTTTAAAACATGTTACTATTTGATTTATTGTCTTAATTGCAGTAAGAAGAAAATATGTTGGCTTCACTTTTATTCCCCTATATTATAGTTAACTGTACCTGCTTCATCTCCAATGAATCGTATAGACGAAGCACTGAGTCTACTAAAAGCCTGCATCAAAAATAAGCATGCTACAAGGCAAGATTTTACTTTGCACGTTCAAGCATGAAAAGAACAACATTCTCTTCAAATTCCTCAGAATGCATTGGATTCTTTCAAAAAGGTGTTTAAATCATGACTATTATAAAACTGATATTAGGCAAATGCTGCACACCCGTTTCATTGCTAATAGTTGAATTATATTTACGGCAGTTTGATGGATGATCCTTTTTGAGAGCCTGAAAATATAATTTCCTTACCTCAGCAATCAAAAGCAGTTGGAGCTATTTGCATTCCCTGCAGAATATTAAAAGCAATGAACTCGGGTTTACAGCTTGAACTTTTTTTCTAGCCAGAGACTGGAAGAGCATTAGTGAATCAACTGTGAAGTACAAGAAGTTTAAAAAAAAGAGTTGCTCAAGCTTCCACTGATGGCTACAACTGGGTTGAACCCTGTGGCGGAAATGAACAGGTCCGCACAAGTTGAAACAAATCTCTGTAAATACAATTAACCATCACTGCTGACTCCATCCAAGTTCCAGCATGACCAAACATTGCCTGTGCTCAGAGTCCCAGCTGGAATCTGCTAAGGCTGAAGCAAATTACCTGGCAAATGGTATTGAACTGTCATTGTACAATTAAGTCTTTAACTGCATATTCAGCCAAAAGCAAACTCCTGATCCAAAGTCAACAAAAGAGTGACATTCTAATCCCTGTAACCATGCTGATGGGATGGCAAACAATTTTCCAGAAGAGTTAAATACAGAGAAACCAGATGGGTTATTCTGGATAAGGTATCAATATTTCAGCAGCACAGCTCCTTACTAAAATGCTCAATAAATAAGTGTGCAATGGTGTATGACTGATTTATTCTTGTTATCTGTGATTGTGCAAAACATATTCCTTCTCGTAAAACATCCTCTTAATAAAAATGTTCTACAGCCTTTAGAAAAGTAAAAGTGAAGTCACTACAGTCCCATAGGAACTTCAGGCTGCTTTCTTGTTCGACAGAGATGATTGGTGATGGTTTAACCTGATAGTCAAATGCCTCAGGCAAGAGGTGAGACGGAGAAGAAGAGTCTTTCGTGATAACCTCAGCTGGTGTGGGAACTGAATCCATGCTGTTGGCATTACGAACCAGCCAACTGAGCTAAACAACCACCTCTTGGAAAAATACCAGAAATGTCAAGCTGTACAAAACTCTGGTGCGGCCGCACTTGGAGTATTGTGTACAGTTCTGGTCACCGCATTATAAGAAGGACGTGGAGGCTTTGGAAAGGGTGCAGAGGAGATTTACTAGGATGTTGCCTGGTATGAAGGGAAGGTCTTACGAGGAAAGGCTGAGGGACTTGAGGCTGTTTTCGTTAGAGCGAAGAAGGTTGAGAGGTGACTCAATTGAGACATATAAAATAATCAGAGGGTTAGATAGGGTGGATAGGGAGAGCCTTTTTCCTAGGATGGTGACGGTGAGCACGAGGGGGCATAGCTTTAAATTGAGGGGTGAAAGATATAGGACAGATGTCAGAGGTAGTTTCTTTACTCATGGAGTAGTAAGAGAATGGAACGCTTTGCATTCAATGGTAGTAGGTTCGCCAACTTTACGTGCATTTAAGTTGTCATTGGACAAGCATATGGACGTACATGGAATAGTGTAGGTTAGATGGGCTTGAGATCAGTATGACAGGCCGGCACAACATCGAAGGCCGATGAACTGTAATTTTCTATGTTCTATGTACTCGATCCAGAATCAGCTTAACAAACAAACCTGTAAAATCATATTTTGGATCCATTCTGAAACAATATATTGATTCATTGTAATTAGGAAGTGGATTTATTACAGGTGGTACAAGTGTCTCCAGAAGCTTGTGTGCCCCATGCCAAATGGCAAAAACAAAATCAATGTATTTTCATATTGAGATAACACGGTGTGAAGCTGGATGAACACAGCAGGCCAAGCAGCATTAGAGGAGCAGGAAAGCTGACGTTTTGGGCCTACACCCTCATTCATTTCTGAAGATGGGTCTAGGCCCGAAACGTCAGCCTTCCTGCTCTTCTGATGCTATTTGGCCTGCTGTGGTCATCCAGCTCTACACCTTGTGGTCTCAGATTCTCCAGCATCTGCAGTTCCTACTCTCTCTGAAACTATTTTCATATTGAGTTGCCTCTTTTATTGCTATTGAGCACTTATAAACTTACAAGAAGACAAGGCCAGACAGCCAAATCAAGCCTGTTCCACCTTAGTATTGCAACTCACATGTAACAATGATCACCCATTTCCCCTCCTGCTAGCCCCAGAGTCTTGAGGGAGCAATTTTCCCATCTCCATTTCAGCCAGAAACATTGTGCTTGGTGTCCTCGTTTCTTTCAGGATTTGCTCACTGTGATCAGTCACTTGTTTCAGGAAGACATTTAGCTTCAGAAGTAGACTAAGGATAATTTTGCCAGTGCTGAATGACCGTTGTGGCTTTCCAGGATGGAGCAGGCAACACTTCCAATATCTCTCAGTTGAACATAGACTGCAGCACGATGGCTTCCCCAAGGTGCAGAGTGATACTAATTATATGCATTACTTTGTGGGTG